>NW_006160160.1:1224225-1237714 GCF_000334495.1 Tupaia belangeri chinensis
TAGGGATAGGGAATCAAGGATGGCAAAAAAAAAAAAGAAAAAGAAAAAAAGAAAGAAAAATATACAAGACATAAGAAATGGAAATTGTTTGGTGATAACATGTATGTTGATGTGCTTGATTGAGCCAACAGACAGTGTGTTTTGGATGGAAAATTCATTTTGTATACTGTAATGATGTATAGCGTATTAATGTTAAAAAAAAGAAAAATTAAATAATAAAAAAAAAAACCTTATGCGTGTTCTGGGCAGCCTGGGATCTTAATTTCTGGTGCTTCCTAGGTAGCGTCATTATTGCATAGGTGGCATTACTACAGATGCCACCACACATGGGCCAAAAACAGTACATATATGAGAAAGTTTCACATTCATAAAAGATTTAAATTTAAACACACTACTGCATAATATCAAAAAGTAATCTAAAGCATCCATAACTCAAATTGTTTTATCAAAATAAAATTTATATTTTGGCTTAAAATATCTAAGAGACAGTCAAATATCTATATGCATATAATATAGTTGGTAGTAGAAAAATATTTTCTATGCACACACACATATATATAGCAATCATCACTTGGACCATACATAATTTCTCTCTTATTTTTCTATTTGGCCAAGTTGAGCCCAGCAGTGGGTGGTTGTGTGATGTTGTTAATGACTATATCCTAAGACCCTGCCATTTTAATTTTATGGTCAATGATTCAAACTGCAGTACAACACGCAATTCAGCAAAAAGAAAAAAGAATGAAACAAAAAGAAAGAGGGAAGAGGAAAGAGAGAAAGGGATTAAAGCCTTCAGAGAGATCATCTATTCATTTCATCACATTTTAGTGACTTGAATTCTATTGAAGTAATGCCAAATACTGCCACAAAGAGACTAACTCTACAAAAGATAAAATTTCTACAATGACTTTAAAATACGTAAAGGTTGATGCTCCTCTGTAGTTTTCTAAGATATTATCTAAATCTAGCATTTTGTTTTGACAGTAGAATCTTAAAAATAAACAAACATATAACTAAGATGAAAAGCACTGATTTTACTAATTAACGATAGCTTTGGAAATTAGCCTTTTTCTGCCCTCCACGTTTATCCATGTGGGAGGCTTTAAGATTTTAGTCTTAGTTTGTTAAATCCTAAAGATAACACAAAGATGTCCTGGTGATCTTAAAACCTCCTTTTCTGCTATTACTTTTTCAGACCCCTGGTGATGATTTTAGCTTGAAGGGAGAAGTCTGTACTGCCCATATGACCTGACCCAAGTCCTTTGGTTTAGTTTGAAATCTATGAGCACAAAACAACAGGAATTTTATTTTAAATTGGGCTTATATTTGTGTAGTCGTATATTCTGAAAGCTTCATGTCAAACTGTGAGATAGAAAAATAGTACATTAGGTCAAACAGAGGATTTTCACCTCTATCCAATTATTTTCAGCATAGGCTTTATCTATTTATGGTCACAGAATTAGTTAATTATTCTTTTCTGTTTTCCTAACGTACCACAGTCACACAATTCAATGTATATTGGCCTTGCTAAAGTCTAAATTGACTCTTAATAAGGCCAATACTCTGGGACAGCTATTTAATGATGTATTTGTTTCCATCACCAAGACACCCTTTAAATCTGTAAAGTCTCTAATACATATTTTTAATTGGGTTGCAGTTCTAAAATGAATATCATTGTACATTTTGATTATTTCTATAAATCAGAGAAAAATGTTTCAAATGAAGTGACAGCTATTAATTCCTTTAGATGGCATGGAATAAAATAAAATCATTAGTTCTTCTAAATTAAAAGTCAAATGACTATGATAACATCTAAGGTAGAATATCTAGAGGAGAAGATACAAGCTGTTAGTACTTTGAGATGAAATCTCAACTGTTTTGTTGGTGCCGCTATTATATTCTCCTTTAGTCAGTGCTAATCTGAGGAGGAAAGAAAAAAAAATCTCTTATCTATTAGATATTTTATGGATATGCGCCAGTCTTTTTTTTTTTTTTAACTTAAATAATAATACTGTTCACTTACATGGTATGTGAATGTTAAAAACATTTCCTCTAGAGGGTGCTCAGCACAAGGTACCTCTCCGCTATGATCAGACTTCTTTCTGGAGAACTGAACTTCCACATTTAATCACAAATCCAGACCAGGCATGTGTGCACACCTGTCCAAAATCCCAAGACGAAAATGGAGATGAAGGGACTGTGGCTTCGCCATCCCATGAGGGGTGATTTCTCAGTTTCCCTCTCTCTGCCTGTCTCTGTTAAGCAACAGAAATTTATTTCTTACAATTCTAATGATAGAGGTCTAAGATTAGTGTGGCAGCATCATCTAGTTCTGGTGAAGACCCCTGTCTTAAAAATGGCTGCCTTCTCATTGAGTCTTCACAAGGCAAAAATGAGAGAGCTCTCTAGTCTCTTCCCCTCGCTGCTTTCTTATGGCACATCTTACCCTGATGACTTCTAAATCTAATTATTGATCAAAAGTTTTGCCTCCAAATAAGGAGGTCAGGATAAAGACTTCAGCATATAAATTATAGGAGGATGTCAAAATTTGTTATACACAGTACATAACTCCTTTGGAGAGAGTTTTGCTAATACCTAATGTAACTATACACGAATTTAACTTTTGACCCAGGAATCTCACTTTTAGGAGTTCACTTATGAAAATACACATCTGTATTTTTATTTTATTTTCACACCTGTATTTTTAAAAAGTCAAAGTACAAAGTTATTTATTGTGGCATTACTTGTAATAGTAGCGTATTGGAAATAATCTGAGCAACCTCACATAGGCAACTGATTAAATAAACTGTTATATTCATATATCAGCATACTATGCAGATGTTTTCAAAGAAATTATGGCCAGGGACCAGCAGTTAGCATAATGGCTATGTCGTTGGACTCCCACATTGTCAACCGTGGTTCGTGTCCTGGACCCGGTCGCTTAAAACTCATGCCGGGCACGTGTGCATGCATGCCCAAGATCCTGAGAGGAGAATGGAGGAGAAGGGATTGAGGCATGGCCATCCCCCCTAGGGGGTGATTTCTCGCTTTCTGTCTCTCTGTCTCTCTCTGTCTGGTGAGTGCACATGCCCTAAAGCAAAAACCTGTCCAAAAAAAAAGAAAAGAAAAGAAATTATGGCCAGCACTAGACTCCCTTGTGACTGCCCATGGTTCAAATCCCAGACCCATGCTGGTGGCAAGTGTGTGCATGCCAAAACCCCAGTAGGAGAATGGAAGAGAAGGGATTGTGGTATGGTTACCCCCACTTGAGGGGGTGATTTCTCACTCTATCTAATTTTACTGTCTCTCTCTCTGTCTCTCTCAAAGAGCCACGTGACTTATGGCAAAATTCTTAGAAAGAAAGAAAGAAAGAAAGAAAGAAAGAAAGAAAGAAAGAAAGAAAGAAAGAAAAAGAAAGAAAGAGAAAGAGAAGAAGAAGGAAATTAGGAAGACCTATATAAACTGATACGGAGTAATATCCAGGATATATCATTCATTTTGTAAACCAAATTTGAGAAAGTTTATGTGATATGCATGTTACTTAATTTACAAAGGAAACACAGAAAGTATAATAAAATGTGTGAATTCAAAACCAAAATCAATAATGCTAATGCTCTCCCAATTTTATATCTAATTCATTTAAAACAGACATTTTAATAGACTTCAATACAATACGTGTGTTTGTGATAATTTTCCAAGTTAAAATACAGCTTTACACCACAGCACCTATTGGCCGCTATATAAAGAAGTTTTTAAAAGACAAACTATATGGTGCAGTTAGCGTAATGGCTATGTCACTGGACTCCCACGTAGTCAACTGAGGTTCGCTTCCTGGACCCGGTGGCCTAAAACTCACGCCGAGTGCGTGTGCGTGCGTGCCCAAGATCCCGAGAAGAGAACAGAGGAGAAGGGGGGCGTGGCCACCCCCCCCCCCTGGGGGGGGTTGATTTCTCGCTTTCTGTCTCTGTCTCTCTCTGTCTGTCTAGCGAGCGTATGTGCCCTATAGCAAAAAACCTCTCCAAAAAAGAAAAAAGAAAGAAAGAAAAGTATAAATTAAATTAAGCCTGGATATCTTGTTATGCAGTAGTAAGTGTTGGAAACCTGAAGAGGATATGTCAAAAGAAAGACATTTACAGAGTTTCTCCTGATGGTCCAATTTGGAACAATTTGAATATTAACATGATGGCAGTGGGACCAGTAGGTGGCATAGAGGTTACATTGTTGGACACCTATATGGTCGACTGCAGTTCGAGTCCTAGACCTAGTGACTTAAATCTCATGCCAGGTAAGTGTGCTTACATGCCCAGGAAGAGAATGGAGGAGAATGAAGTGGCACAGCTCCCTTGGGGAGTAATGGGGAGGTGGTAATTTTTTACTTTTTGTTTTTTTTGTCTCTCTCTGTCTCTCAGTAAGGACACATGACCTATAGCAAAAATCTCTCTCAAAAACAAAAAATGATGACAGTAATAGAGTATTACACACTGAAGGCATACATCTATGCATGTGCACGTCTGTCTGTGTATATATGTATGTATTTTAATTGAGTAATTAGAGATATTCATAATTATAATGGACAGCCCAGCAGGTAGGAGGGTGGTTCAGGTGCAGGACTCTCACATAGCCCACCACTGTTCAAGTCCTGGACCTGGTGGCTCGCTTTCTCACTTTCTCTTTCTCTTGATCTTTCTCTCTCTGTCTCTCTCTCCCCCTCTCTATCTCTATCTCTCATGAGCACGCATGCCCTGCACCAATTTTTTTAAAAAAATGGTAATGATAAATAAAATCAAATGAAATAAAATCTAAAGTATAATAGAAGAGGTAGAAAAGCTATTCTTTACAAAAGAATGATGAACATAGAGGAGAAAGAAGGGCAGATTGAAATTATTTTTGGAGAACTAGTAAAATAATAATCGATGTAGAAAACAATTATCAGTTGATACCTTTTTTTTGATAGGTTTTGCTATAGTGCATATGCGCTCACCAGAAAGACAAAGAAAGACAGAAAGATAGAAGTGAGAAATCACTTCCCAAGGTGGGATGGCCATCCTGCAATCCCTTCTCCTCCATTCTCCTCTCAGGATCTTGGGCATGCACACATACATGCCCACTGTGCGTTTAAGCCATCAGGTCCAGGACTCAAACTGCGGTCAACTACATGGGAGTTCAGCGACGTAGCCATTAAGCCATATGCTGGTCCCCAGTTGATACTATTAATAAGACCATTGGTAAAATGATTGCTGAGGAACAGGTTATTCACATAGTCTCCAAAATGTATTATTAATTTACTATTTGTAAATTAGTAATGTGAAAGGACACCTTACCAATGGAAAAATCGGTAAGACACAAATGTTTAACCTGGTATGAAAATCAACTCCACAATAGTGCACACACACCCTATAGCAAAAAACTCTCTTTACAAAAAAGAAAGAAAGAAAGAAAGAAAGAGAGAGAGAGAGAGAGAGAAAGAAAGAGAGAGAGAGAGAGAGAGAGAGAGAGAGAAAGAAAGAAAGAGAGAAAGAAAGAAAGAAAGAAAGAGAGAGAAGAAAGAAAGAAAGAAAGAAAGAAAGAAAGAAAAGGGAAAAAAAAGAAAAGATGAGAGTACCTAATGGGAGCTTATGGCAAAAAAGATTTCAATATCTTAATTCTCTTTCAAAATATGAAGGGGCTAAGGAAACATGTAATAGCATTGTTCATTTATTTATCACTTCCCTTGTACAGCTTCTCAGCATCTAGCTTGTAAAAGACACTATGGGCAGCAGTGAAGGCAGTGTTTGGATTTATTTTAGCATCCCACAAAATCATATAAAGAAGGATTTCACTGAGTATATTTATTGAACATAATTAAATTTATGGCTAAGAAATAACCTGAAAAAAATTGTAGAAATTATCATGATGCAATTGTGGGTTGGTAAAATAGTTTTGACTTCAGAGATGCATATCTGTGTCTGGGTGAATAGAATTAGAAAGATTATGGACATCTTAAAAGACTAGCAGAGAAGTGTATACTTTATGTAGTTAAATTTTTCTGAATTAGGAAATAACACTCTAAAAATAATGCTTTACAGGGACCAGCAGATGCTTTAATAGTTACGTCGCTGAACTCCCATGAAGCAGTCTGAGTCCCAGACACCGCCGTTTAACACTCACACCAGGAATGTGTGCATGCTCAAGATCCCAAGAGGAAAATGGAGAAGTGATTGCAGAATGGCCTTATCTCCTAGGGGGTGATTTCTCACTTCTCTCTGTCTCTTTCTGTCTCTCTGGCAAGTGCACGTGTCCTATAGTTAAAAAAAAAAAAATCTCCCTAAATAATAATAATAATGTTTTAGGAATATTAGTCTGGAAATAGAAAGCAGTCCTAACTGAACAGGTGCAAGGTGGCAGCAAATCAGATGCCATTTTGTAATCCAGAGCACTGAGTTCAGTTTTCTGGCTTCAGTCATTCCCTTTGCCATTTTTCTCTTGTATCAGAGGCTGAGGAGACTATGGTTATTCGAGGACACTAAGTTACTGGTAAAGACAGGACCCTTTTTCCTTTACTCCACCAAGGCTCTCATGTAGGCAACCAATTTTTAAAAAATCTTTTACAAGGATTTCTATTTAAGTTGACTTTAAAGGAACTTAGCGTCAAAGCTAAGACACCTTGTTAGTCTTTTTTAGTCAAGTTCTTTCCTGAATCATTACTAGAGTTTAATTAGCTGGGCAATTAATGTTAGCTTTTTAGGTGCATTTAAAAGCTTCTGTGGTTACACTTAATTTGTTAGTAAATATTCACTTGTATATATGGTAGATAAATTCTCTTTATCTATGCTTGCATTTTCCTTTTTTAGATGCTATCTTTTGATGAACATTTTTTTTTATTTTAAAGAAGAATTTATACTTTTTCATGTATACCGAATAAACTGCTGAACATTATCTAGAAATTTTTGAAAAGGACATTAAAGAGAATGAAATTTGAATTGTCTCTTATTAAATCACATTATAAAGTCAAATAATTTAAACATCTTGGTTTTTCCAAGAGATTCAATAATATATAAATATGTAGAAATGTAATGTGGCTTATTAAGAACTTGTTAGTAATCTATGCATTGTACTGGAAATACATGATAAGACCTGTTAGTTAAATAACCACATAACAAATTACCAAAAAGTCATGGTTTCAAGAAAAGCACATGCATTATCCCAGTTTCTTTTAATCAGGAGTCTGAATAATTATTATCTGTGTCCTCTGCTCAGAGTTTCGTGAGGCTGAACTCATAGTGTAGCCCAGATTGCCCTTACCTGAGACACCTGGTCTCTAAGCTCACTGACTGTTGGCAGAGTTCAGTGCATTGCAGTTATAGGATTGAGCTTCCCAGCTCCTGGAGACCACAGCTGTTTCCTGCCGTTGGCCTTCTCTACAACATAGTAGATTCAAGGACACCGCTGCTGCTTGGAATTTCTTTGACCCATCTCACCTCTGACCTCTAGGCCGTATATTAAAGGGTTCACTTGATTAACTCAGGCTCACCAAGATAATCTTGTTTATTAACTTAGAGGTAATTGATTAGGAATCCTAGTTATATCTGTAAAAATCCCTTCATCTTGCCAAATTAATTTATCATTTCCAAAGGTTTCATCTATAACCCAAGACTGGGGTTTATTCAGGACATATAGACCAGGGGATAGAAATTAAATCATTAAAAATGTTAGAAGAAAATGACAGCAAACATTTAGTTCATCCTGTAGAAAAGATATAAAAACTAGTTTTTTTTTCAAAAAAAAAATTGATGTCTCATCTCCCAGTGTCTCAGAATGTGACCTTATTTGGATATAGGGGCTTTATAAAGACAATGAATTTAAAATGAGTTCATTAGTGTGGGTGCTTGTCTAATACGAATTATAAAAAGAGAAATTTTGGATGCAGAGATAGGAATAAGTAAATACATAAGTAAACTTTCAAAGAAGAGTTATTGGTAGAAAGTTCAATTGGGTTATTAGAAAAGTCATGATGCATTTTTGTATAGAAAAACAGAGAAATATGTCATGACTTTCTTGATGATCTAATAATTATCAGGAAAGAACTGAAAATGATAGAGTAAGATTCTATCAATGTCAAATTTTGGGGCCAACCCTGTAGCCTGGTGGTTAGGACGTCAAATCCCACATGACCACAGTTCGAATTCCACCTCTAGTAGCTTGAAAAACATGCCAAGCATTTGTGTGTACATGCTCAAAATCCCAACAGGAAGGAGAAATGGGGAAAGAATTATGACAAAACCACATTTCATTAGGGGGTGCTTTCTCCCTTTTTGTCTCTGTTTCTTTGGAGATCCCACGTGCCCTTTGGCAATTAAAAAAATGTTGAATTTCGTGCCCCACAGATTATTATACAAAGAAATAACACTCAATGGATACAATGTCTGTTGACAATAATATGTGTATCTTCAACTGGACTGGTGTGAATTGTATTCATGTTGGGTAAATTCATTTTACAAACTGCAAGGATGTACAGTGATTGAAGGTATAAAGTAAATTAAAACAATAATAAAGATAAACGAAGATAAAATGAAAGATGCAATGGAAGATTGTCAGGAGTTTTATTAACAAAATTCTAAATCTATTAAACTATTTTCATTAAATCAAAATTTTTTAATCTATATATATATATTAAATATATATATGTGTGTATGCATATATATGTATATATATATTAAAATATGCAGAGGTATATATATATACACACACATATATACACACAAATACATATATATATATATATATGTAACAGTTTATTTAAAGATATAAAATTCCTCTAAAGTGGAGGGGGGGGAAGTACTTAAAACAAACATATATGAGATAGCTAGAATTTTTTTAAAAAGGTTTACATTTTATTTTGGAACACTAAGCAATGTGATGAAAATAGTTAACACATTATTTACTACCATGCTATATTAGCCTATTTAATTTATTTTTAAATTATTTCATAACATGGATCCTTTCAATATTTTTATTTTATATAAACAATGTTAGAGTAGATAGAGCTAAGGTAATAACAAACACATATCTTCAACAATCTCCTTTTCATTTTCCTCTTTCTAGAGGTAGCCTGTTTTATGTTTGTTTCTTGGTTGTGTTGTATCCTCTATACACCGTATACAATATTATTTTGAGTTTTAATTTTACATAAGTGTTCCATATTGCAGGGTCGTTTTTCTTTTCATTGCTTTAAAATTTGAGAAACATAGTGTACTGGTTTAGAGTACTCACTGAAGTATTTAAAAATACATTATTTTCCATTTAAAAAGTGTTATAAAATATATCTACAGGATATAATGTAAAATAGTGTAGCTACAGGATCATACAAATATCCGTACGTACTTACCTGTATTTTGGCATAGGCAGCAATATACACATTTATAAACAAAACCCTTATGGTGTTTAGTGTAGAATGTTTCCTTCCTCAAACTGCAAGCCCTTTTCATCTTTCAAAAAGCATAAATTCTTTCTGAAATTATATATCATTTTTTGCATACAACTTTTAAGAATTCCATTCATAAATCAATGAATATATGTAAATGGAGGAAATTAATCACCAATATGTATTCTATAGGAAGGAGTGGGATCTAAAACTTATAGTCTCTAAAAAAGGCTTGAATTTATGAGACAAAATGACTTAAACATATACTAACTGTGTATCAACACATATTAAATAATTATTCAAGGTGAAAAATTTTAAGTAAGGTATATTAATTCACTAAAGAAATAATTATAAAGAGAAAGAAAATATTTTATTAAATAGAAGATAGGCTTAGTCTAACATAAAATATAATTTATACTTAAGAAAAAAAATTACTTTAAAAAACTTGACCTTTCTTAATAAGGTAGTAAAATACTTTGAAAGTGTCAAACCATGCACAGTGATTGGAATAAGAAAGTAAAATGTATTTAATTATCATGGCATTTGATGAAATGAAATGGTGAGTTCTACAATAAAAACCTATCTACAATAAAAACCTACATGTCTATCATTAGTATGATAAAACCTAACAAAAAGACTGGAGGCAAGCCTCCAAGAGTTGGAGGAGTCCAGACAGCATCTGTTAGAGAAAAGGGCACAGCAGAGTCCTAACAGTCCAAGACATTTGCTATTGTGTATTTATAACCTCAGTGTGAGGTCACACAACTTTTTTCAACTGCATCAACCATCAACCGCTCCTTTTAGTCAAACCTTCTTTTTCCAGGAGCACAGTAAGCACCTTTCTATCTCATGCCTCCTTACATGCTATTCCTACCATTAGAATCACCTCTGGCTCTTGATAGATGACCTACACACTTCTTCCCTGTGTGCACCAGTGTCAGTACAAGGGAAGGACTATAAACACTTCACCAATGGTGCGGACTGGTATCACTCATGAATCCAGTGAATGAGTGCTGGTAAAATGAATAAGTAAAGCAGCTTTATTACCTGTAGATAGGCAAAAGAAGCAATGGAAGCCTCTCAGATTCATGATAAACCTATCCCATAGAGTTCAGGCAAATAGCTCAGGACAAATGAAGTCTCATCTTCATGTGCCTCCCATTTTACTGCAGCTGAGAGCATTCTGCTCTGGTTTTAAATTCCAGAGATAACTTTATTGGCAATGTGTGGTAGCATATCCCATTCCAGGAAACACAGGAACACAACTTGAGCTCTACCAGTTAATCCTTGTCTCAGGAACTCGTAGTCCTAGCAAATTCCACAGTTATTCTGACAACTATGAGAAGATGTTTGGGTGGAAAGGGGTAGTTAAGTCAGTCAAGACCACATGGAGGCCATCCTGCAAGAACTACTTTTGGGTCTCTTCTCAAGGAGCAGACAGGGCTTCCCTGACAACTTGTAAAAAACAACTGAGTTCTGGGGCCATGGCTACATCTCTGGACTCCCACATGACTGACCACAATTCAAGTCCCAGACCCAGTGGCTTGAAAATCATACCTGGAACATGATTGTGTGTGTGTGTGTGTGTGTGTGTGTGTGTGTGCACAAGATCCCAGGAGGAGAATGGAGGAGAAGGGATTGCAGCATGGCCATCCTCCCACCCTATGGGGGGGGGGCTTATTTCTCATGTTCTGTCTCACTATCTCTGTCTCTTTATCTCTCTACAGGGAGCACACTCTCCTTGAGGTAAAAAATTCTAAAAACAAACAAGCAAAAACAAAACAAACAAAAACAGCTGACGTATCACACTGATTACTCTCTACCCTCTCTTCATGAGTCTACTTTTAACTTTTAATCATAGCATTTATTAACAGATAGCATAAGCATGTGGAGAGCAGGGGACTATTCTTCTGTTCATTGCTGAATCCCTGGGAACTAGAAGAAAAAGAATGGTCAATAAATACTATCAAATGAGTGAATGAATGTAAAAGCATAATAAAAGGCATGGGATTCTAAATTATACTTCAGGGTATTTTAATCCTAGCCTCAGATTCCATGCTGAAGTGTTTTTTTCCCCAAAATACTTGCATTTTTCCTAATAATGCACCCTTCTTTTGAACTTTTTAAATTATCTAATATAAATCATAGTTTATAAGACCCATTTAAAGCATTTAAATGGTTTAGTTTCTACCTTCCACCCTGCAGCAATAAAAATTGCATTACAGTTTATATTTGTCAGAGGATTTATAAATAAAATAAATCTTTCTCACGTTAGCTACAAAATTGTGACAATAACTTAAGAGTGAAGTAGAGCCAATGACTGAACTGGAATATTAACCAATATTAGTGAATAGACTTTAGCAATAGAAAATGATGAACGCACTGATTCACCCACAACAAATGCAGAACTACTCAAAAATTGTCTTACGGAAGACATCATTATCATGTATACCTTGCAAAGGTCCTGTTAGGTAGGTACCACTAGTGAAGATTTTTTTTTAAATTTTGTTTTATTTTTAGATTATTATTAAGTATATCTAATGGAACTTACTATCTCAAGGATCAAATACATCTAGTTGTCAGGAGAGATGGAAAAGAAAATAAAAAACCCTCTGTGATATCTTCATCATCATCCACCTCAGCACTGGCCAACCAACCAGAGTTATTCAGATATCCAGGAGACATTTGCAAAGAGGTGAATTTGCACTTCAGATTCCCAAGTGTCGAACACATTGTGTTGGTGTCCAGTCTCCTCTGCCTCCAAAATATCCCATTCTCTATTTCCTTATCTTTGGATGTCTTCTTCCTGGGTCTTTCCTTCTGTGAAATTGCTTACTTTTATGGGGCAGGTTTCATAACCTTGTGCTGCTGGTTCCACAGAACTCATATTCTAGGTATGGATCATGATGCCTCAGTTTCCCTTCTTACATCCTTTCCTTATAAATTTCAGATAATTAAGGAGATGTGCACTGAAATGGATTCTATGCATGCATATCAAATTAAAACAGATTACAAGGACTCCTTTTATTGAGACATATAATTCCTGATAATATTCATATAATACTTGGGGCAAGCAGATGATATAATGGCTATGTCACTGGACTCCCATGAAGTCAACTGCAGTTCGAGTCCCAGATCCAGTGGCTTAAACTCATGCCAGGCAACTGTGTGTGCATGCCCAAGATCCTGAGAGGAGAATGGAGGAGAAGGGATTGCAGTGTGGCTATACCCCTGGGGGGTGATTTCTTGCTTTCTGTCTCTCTGTCTCCCTCTGTCTTTCTGGCGAAGGCACGTGCCCTGTAGCAAAAACCTCTCAAAAAAAAAAATTCATATAATACTTAAGAGAAAATAACCTAGGACTTAGATTCAAAAGACTTAGATTTGTTTCCAGTGGGCCACATGTGCATCAGATCAGATATATAAATATGGACCATTACTGACCCTTTCTGCATCTCAACAACAGAGGTGGGTGAGCGTTCTGTAAAGATATATATGGTAAATATTTTAGGCTTTGTTGGCTATGCAATCTCTGTCATAATTACTCAACTTAACCCTTGTAGCTCCAAAGCAGCAATAGACACTATATAAATGCAGAGATAGTGTAATAAGAGAGTGGAATAGGGCAGAGGGTCAGACATGGGGTAAAAAACATATACATATATATATATGAAAGTAGAAATGGAATATTATGGATGATAACATGCATGATTAAGCCACTACGCAGTTTATTCTAGATGGGAAACCACATTTATTATGTTGTGATGATGCTCAGGAATGAATGTAAATTAATAAAAAAAAATTCAGAAGAAAAAAAAACACACTAAAACTATTATCAAAATTTTTAAAAAAAACAACTTTATTTGATGACCACAGTAAGCTATATAGCCCCAGCTGGGTTCTATTTTATAGTATGCTCATTCTACTCACTGAGGTTTATGCCTAAAATCAGACATCGGTTCATGTATATGTATATATCAGCTGCACTTGCTATTGCAAATATTTAGACAAATTAAGTTCATTAGCAAATCAGTTAAATGGGGGAAAAGGCATAGAAAGCAACCATGGATACCAGAGACAATGTGGGAGGAG
>NW_006160160.1:1237752-1262327 GCF_000334495.1 Tupaia belangeri chinensis
AAAAAGAGAAAAAAGGCAAAATATATAAGACATAAGAAATGGAAAATTATTTGTTGATAACATGTATGTTGATGTGCTTGATTGAGCCAATAGACAGTGTATTTTGGATGGAAAATTCATTTTGTATAATGTAATGATATATAGTGAATTAATGTAAAAAAAGAAAAAATAAATCAATTAATTAATTTTTAAAAAATATATAAATAAATGACTGGGCGTGGCTGTAGTTCAACACATTTTTATTTACACAGACAAGATGCTGGCCTTAGTTTGTCAAGTCCTGATCTATAGAATGGGAATAATTCTTGTCTGACTTTTCACAAGATTGATAGAAAGAGATTCTAAGTGATCATAAATCCAAGCAGTCATCAAACAGGTGGGCCATTAAGTGAGGAATGGTTGTATTTATGGATTGGTCCTGTGGGCAATGGTTAAGCACTGGGCGTTCAGAGCCAGATGCCACATTGCTGACCACAATTCTAATTCCAGCCAATACTTTTAAAAACACTTTAGTACTGTGTGTGCATGCATGCCCCAAACCCTATGCTATAATCTTGCTTCCTCCATTTCTCTTTTAGTCAGAATTTTGGCTATGCATGCACACACACTACTAATGTGTTTTTAAAGGTACTTGCTGGAATGTGGATCTGGCTCCCAATGCACAGTTCTTAACCATTGCACACAGGTCCAATCTCTCTCTGTTGAGTGTACATACTTTGATAATAAAAAAAAAAGAAATTTAAAAGATTTTTTTAAAAGGGAAGAAAAAAGGGATTACTTCATATACTCTAAATAGTGATACTTTACCATGATGTCAATTATGAACAATGCTATAACCTTAGATTTACTTCCATGAGCTACTTTAAGGTTGAAACATCATGATGTGACTCTTCAACATCAAGACAGATAAGTTTACTTGCTCCCATGAACAGCCTGATTTTCTTTCTTTCTTTCTTATTTTTTTTTTGTTGTTGTTGTTATAGGATTCATGTGCTCTCCAGAGAGAAAGAAAGATAGAAAGTGAAAAGTGAGAAATCACCCCACAGTGATGGTCACATGGCAATCCCTTCGCTTCTAGTGTCCTCTCAGAATTTGGCCACACGAACAGCCTGATTTTAAAAGCTGCCTGGCAAAACTGAAATACAGAACTCTGGACTTTGAAATCCATTTGTAAGTGGAAACTTTTGATGCTTTATCTATAAAGACTGCATGACACAAACATCAGTGTATTTTATTTGGTTGATTAAAATCATTAAAAATGTAGGATTAAATTATAAAGAGAAATGAATTGATGATGTAAAATGAAGAATGTAAAGTATGACACATTTTTTTTTTCCTGTGCTACCTTAAGAAGATAGAGGTTCTGAAGTGGATTTCCATCAAGAGTACTAAGAGATGATGTTATCCATTTAAATAGATTTTAATTCATTCTAAATTATAATTGAAATACAAAGCACATGAGATGACCACATTAAAGAGTCATTGTTGAGCAAGAGGGAGCTTGATGGCAGATTTGCTCTCTGCTTGGGAATGCTGAGCAGGGACAATGGCACTTCTGCTAGAAAATCTGGGAGAGCACATTTTATGGACATCTCTGAGGAGCAATTAAACTAACTGAATTCAATTAAAAATTGGCTTTAAACCAAGAGGATATGAACTTAGCCAGGAGAATAGAACCATGTATTAAAAAAAAAAAAAAAATTGAAACCCGAGACTTAGAGGCAAGAGGTAGAGGATTGCACTGATTCTTTCAGATACTATCTAGACTGAGACTGTGTTATTGCTATAATAGCAAATCACTTTAATAAGCAAGGACCTTTAGGAATTATTTCCAGGTCACTGCTTCAAAAGCTGAACTAGTGGGGAAAAGAAAACCTCTTTAGCAAATGATGCTGGAAAAACTGGATATCCACCTGTAGAAAGATGAATCTGAACCCCTACTTCTCACAATTAACAAAAATCAACTCAAAGTTGATCAAAGATGTAAATCTAAGACATCAAATTATAAAACTACTGCTGAAAAACACTGGGGAAACTCTGGAAGACACTGGGGTAGGCAAAGACTTCTTAAGTAAGACCCTTAATGCATAGTCGATAATCCCAGAAATAGACAAGTGGGATTACATCAGATTAAGAAGTTTCTGCATGGCAAAAGATACAGTAATTAGTGTGAATTAATAATCCTCAGAATGGGAAAATATTTTTGTAAGCTATGCGTCAGATAAGGGACTTATAACCAGAATACACAGGGAACTCAAGCAGCTCCCCACAGTCAAAAAAAAAAGATGATCAACCCAATTAAAAACTGGGAGAATGAGTTTAAAAAAAAAAAGCACTGCCTAAGGAAGACATATGAATAACCAAAAAGCACATGAAAAAATGCTCAACATTACTCATTATAAGAGAGAGAATGATCCAAACTACAATGAAATACCACCTAACCCCAGTCAGAATGACTAAGATTAAAAAAAAAAAAAGATAAGTGCTGGTGGGGGTGTGGTGAAAGGGGAACTCTCCTACACTGCTGGTGGGAATGTAAATGAGCCCAGTCACTATGGAGAACAATATGGAGATTCCTCAACGATCTACAAATAGATCTACCATATGATCTAGCAATTCTACTCCTTGGTATCTACCCAAAGGACAGAAGAACCCTGAGTTGGAAAAGTTCTTGCACATTGATGTTTATTGCAGCATTATTCACAATTGCTAAGACATGGTGCCAACCCAAATGCCCACAAAGAGAGGAATGGATTGAAAAAGTGTGGCATATATACTCTATGGAATACTACTCAGTCATAAAAAACCAAGACTCTGGCTTTTGACAGAGAGTGAATGAATATGAAAGATTTACTGCTGAGGGAAGCAAGCCAGGCTATGAAAGAGAGACGTTGTATGTCTCCACTTAATATATACCGAGTCTCTGTACTCTATGGCTGAAACTGAACTAGAGGACATAGAAACATAGAAAATAGTTATAAATACCAAGTACAATGTGGGAAGGGGGTGGGTAAAGGAGGAAAGTCCAAGTATTTACTTAGAAACTGTTTTTATACCACTTAAGTTACTCTCTTCTTTCTGATTACAATTTAGCAAGTGCTAGATAAGCCTTAATCTTCCTACTTCTTACTTACATGATTGAAAACCACCTATACCTTTTTTTCTTTTTTCTTTCATTCTTCCTTTTTTTCTTTCTTTCTTTTCTCTTCTGTTTCTTTTGTTTGTTTTTCTGTTTGTTCTTTTTTTTTTTTTTATTTTTCCCACAGAGCACATGTACTTTTAGGGAGAAACAGACAGACACAGAGAGGGGAAGTAAGAAATCATCCACTATAGAGGGTGGCCATGCCACAAATCCCTTCTTTTCCATTCTTCTCTCAGGATTTTGGTATACACCCACATGCACTTTGTATGATTTTCAAATGCCAGGTCCGGGACTTAAACTGCAGTCAGCACTTTGGGATCCAGTGCCTTAATCACCTTGCTACTTGCTGACCCTCACCTATACTCTTTTAAGTTAAGTGTTTTGACTTATTTTTATGTCATCACTAATACGTTTTTCCCCTATTTACTCCTTCCTGTATTAGTTGCATCAAAATACACATAGTAGGTATATATAACAAATAGTATTCTATGAAGACTATCACCAAAACACTGTTCGTCTATTATAAACACTTAAGTAAGTGAGTAACAAACATCAAAGTCCTTTTTTCATGGAAAATTTACTGCTAAATAATGATTTGGGCATCCAGGATTGTAAATTAGTGAGTATATATTTCTTCCTAGACATGTCTATATTTAATCTCTTAATAAGTGCTAATGCTTGAATTAGAAAATGTAGCCTGGTGAAAAGGTTTGTTTCTAGGGTAGTTAATAATAAACTATCAAGTGTAATATTATTTATAAAACCATTATTAAAATAATATCATAAATAATAATAATTTATTATGATTAATTGCTAGATATAGTAAGTCATTGCTGTGTATTCAAAAATGAGGTTGAGTTACCACTAACTGTAGCAGTAATGAAACATATCACTTACTAGCATATGCCATAAACTGTGCTAAGCCTTAGGTTGAATTTTTTTTATTTACTTAAACTGCAGAGTAACTTTATGAAACTACTCTATCTATTTTATGTTTGAGCAAATTGAGTACTTATGCTAGATTAGAGATAATAATTAGTACTTAACATTCTTTACTACTATTTTTTTTTTCTGAGAGATTTTTGCTACAGGGGACTTGCACTCACCAGAGAGACAGAGAGATAGAAAGCAAGAAATCACCCTCAGGGGTGATGGCAGCATTGTAATACTTTCTCCTCCATTCTCCTCCAAGGACCTTGGAGACACACGCATACGTACCCAGCATGAGAACTAGGCTGATGGGTGTGGGACTCGAACATAGGTGTCTTTATAGGTGGCACTAGAACATCTCTGAGGAAGGAAATGTATTTGTGAGCTGTTAGGAGGTACAATTTGAAGAAAGAAGTACAAGAATCACAAGGGAAGATAAAATACTTTTTTGACATTGTTCCTGGAGAGGTAGAGAAGAAATTGATGTGAATGAGATGGAAGAAGGAAATGGCTATATATATTTTAAAGAGAATTTGAAAAATGTGAATATTTAATGTATAAAATCAAATTGTGTGTTTAATGGTGGTGGTTTGTGATTCTCATAAGTGTGAAATTGGGTTTTTAAAGCATTTTTATGAATATCCAGGAGATATGAAAGACTCCTAATAACATCATATTTGCCTTTCTATCTATCATCTATCTATCTAGGCTACAGTAATAAAATTCCAGCTCATTTACTAACAAGATTACCTTAACTGAGTGCCTCATTCTCATCACTAGAGGTTTTATTCAAATATTTCTTTCTTATGCATTCATTTTTAATATTCTTTTAATTTTATCCAATTTTTTTTCTTGCACAAATTTATAACTGAGTAGGTTGAGAAAAGATGTTAAAAAGAAAGAATAAACTCAGGACCAGTAGGTAGAATGGTGATTAAGGGCATTGGACTCCCCCATGGCTGACTGAGGTTCAAGTCCCATACCTGGAAGCTTGCTTTCTCACTTTGTCTCTCTCTCTTTCACTCTGTTCCTCTCTAGTAAAATTAAAATAATTAAATAAATAAAAGGTAAGTAAAATAATTCTTTAAATATAAAAGAAAGGGTAAACCAAACTATCAAAATCATCAAAATGATAGTATGAAAATTGGATCAAAATTTAAGTTTGTTAACCTAAAATCTTGTTCCACTCTACATTCCAACAGACATAAGGAGAATATATAATACAAAGAGAAATGAAACTTCTTTTGTTATGTATGTTATACCAGACACATGCGCTCCCCATGTATCAACATCAGTTTTCATTACATTAACAGGGGAGCTAATCTGATTCTAAAATTCATAGTAAATTTCAATGGAATTCCACAGTTCCCATGAGCATTGATATGAGAATTTGATATCTTCATGACATAGTGATTACTTATGCAGACACTGAAGAGTAAGAAGCATTTGCAAGACTGCAATATTATCTTCAAAAGTTTCCATGAGAACTTACTCTTTTTTTGTATTAAAGAAATTCATACACTCATCAATATTTAGAAAATGAAAATGTTAGTTTATGTATAAAATTAACTCTTACACCTAGTAATTACTTGGGGAAAAAGTTGCAATTTACTAACACATTCTAATGACTCCCAAAAACCATGTAACACCTTTTTAAAACTTCAATAACTAATAACAGCTAGAGTTTAAGCTTAAATTTTAACTCATACAAACTAGGTTTTCTATGATTATTACAATCTGCTCTTTACTGTAAGCACATACCAGAAATTTAATTTTCCAATTACTTGAGTCTTATTATGGAAGCATTCAATTATACTGCCAAAGTCATATTTCCTAAGTGTTTTTAGAAGGTTATGAGTAGTTTGACATTAGCTAAAAAATGTTCATCTCAGAATAAAACTTTATGTTTAATGGCTCTTCCAAAAAACTTTTTAATCATATAGATTGAAAAAACATGGAAATTGTTATGGTTAATATATATCTTGAATCAATTCTTATGCAACCCTTGAGAATTAAGATGATTGCCATTAAATGATCAAGCATGAAAAATAGGCTTAAAGATTTAATTATAGTTTTCTCACATAAAAGGGAATTTTAATATTTCATAAATATTTTGATAGTTTATTGTTTTTTTTCTTGCTTGCTTGCTTTCTTTTTTTGCTAGAAGGCACATGCATTGGCCAGAAAAAGACAAAGATTGAGAGAGTGCAGGAAAGGGAGAAAGCACCCCTAAATAGGCCTGATCATGCTGCTATTCTTTCTCCTGCATTTTTCTATCTTTTTAGGAATTTGGGGCATGTACCAAGCACCAAAATTGTCCAACAAGTTTTTCAAGTGAAGTGGTTGGCCTTGTGGGACCCAACTTCCTTCAACCACTAGGCTACAAGGCTGGCCCTCTATTTTTTACAAAAGGAAAGCTAAATTTGACTTTAAAATGTTAATATTGTTCCTGAATCATGGATTAATTATTCATTACTCAAGTCTGATTAAATAAAATTATTCAATATAATTAGAGATATAACTGAAAGCTGAGTCTATATTGCCCCTAATAGTAACTAAGAGTTATAGCTACAAATAAGGACAAATTTATGTTTTAGATACTTACTTCTTGAAAAAATAATTAGATAATAATAATAATTGGACCGGCAGATGGTGGAATGGCTATGTCGCTGGACTCCCACATAGTTGACCACGGTTCAAGTCCCAGATCTGCTTGCTTGACACACTCGGCACATGTACATGCATGCTGAAGATCCCAAGAGGAGAATGGAGGAGAAGGGACTGTGGCATGGCCATCCCCCCAGGGATGATTTCTCTCATTCTGTCTCTCTTTCTGTCTCTGCTTCTCTGGAGAGCACACGTGTCCTAGCAAAAATCTCTCTCTTAAAAACAATAAATAAAATAAACTATATTATATATATATTTTTGAAAACAGATTGAACATGTTGGAAATTTTCTGATTGACAGTCAGATTTCAAGTTTGTGACATAAATGTTATTACCTCCAGTAAATTGTTTAATTCAAATATTGTCTGTATTTGAATTTTATCTTGGTTTACATGGAAAAATATCTATTGATATCTATCTAACTACATCTATCTATCTATCTATATAAACTCTCCAAATAATCTTAAGTAATTATGCTTTAACAGTAAAACTAGAATGGGCATAAAGTATGGCTATTTTTGTATTGTCATTTTTTTACTTAACTCTATTATTTATTAAATAAGTTATTTATTATTATTTACTTGTTTACTTACATATTTATTTGTTTAAATTTAACCAGAGAGAGACAGAGAAAGCATACGAGAGAGAGAGAGAGAAAGAGAGAGAGAGAGAGAAAGTGAGAAAGCAAGCCACCAGGTCAGGGACTTAAACCGCAGTTGTCCATGTGGGAGTCCAGTGACCTCAACCTTCATGCCACCTGCCAGCCCCATTATTATAATTATGACTATATATACATATATATGTATATATATGTGCGTGTATATAAATATATATACACACATTATTACTACATATATATGATATATATATATGACTGTATATATTATATACATATATGTATTTTCTTTTTTTTTTTTGCCATAGGGCATGTGAGCTCACCCAAGAGAAACAGACAGGGAGAAGGAAAGTGAGAAATTATCCCCCCGAGAGGGATAGCCATGATTAAATCCCTTTTCCTCCATTCTCCTTCTAGGATTTTTGCGATGAATGTCTACATACCTGGTGTGCACCTCAAGCTGTCAGGTCTGGGACTTGGACTGTGGTCGGCCATGTGGGAGTCCAGTGCTCCAACCACCATGCCAAACGATGGCCCCAGTATAGCTCTTTTTAATGTTTCTCTGAATAATACTTAGAATATTTGATAAAGCAAGCCATTTCTAATCTAGATAAAGTGTACGTGGGCCCTGCAATGTTGACGTGGAACTGCCTTCCCTCTGCCCTGCTTAGAGCTGCCTCCAACTTTCTAGATTAAACCTTTCCATTGATTGCCTTGAGGACATTTTTATATTCATCCTTATTCTGTGTTTAAATCAGAGCCACATAATATCCCCGTGAATAGCACTAACAGGTACCATTTACTGTGATCTTTCTTATTTCTGTCCCTCTATTTGACATTTTCCATGCTATTCTTAATATTTTTTTATAAATAATACAAAGTGACATTATCTTAATAGCAGATTTTTAAAGCTATTTAGATTCAGTGTAGTTTGTCCAAGTTACATAGCAGTGATGAGACTAAGTTGGAATTCAAACTTTAGTTTGTTTCTAAAATTCTACTGCTTCCTTACTCTGCCTTGGTTATCCTTGCACTGTGGGCCACAGTGAACTCCTTTGAATTATTTTAAACACTGCATATATGTTGCTGGAACAAATGCATAACAAACTTTCTTAAATGGATGCACTAATAACATTTCATTAGTTCTATGAACAGATCTCTTTTACTTCTATGAAGTTCATACATAATTTTAGTTAATTAATTTCAAAGGAACTACATTGCTTTCCTGAGTCTTGAAGTGCAAGCATCAAAGCTTTCAGTGGTTACAAGATGTTTTCTCAGCTTTCTATGCAGACCCAGAGAAGACGAGGTCACCAGGGAATCTGCATGTACATGAAGTGCTCTTATTTTCAGCAGTTCCAATGCAAGTCCCAAGGGAGAAAGATAAACTATACCTATATTTTATTAAGTAAGAAAATACAAATATATTTTGTTCAAATAATCTAATAACAAAAACATCTATTCAGAAAATGACTATCTCATTTAGGTATTAGAAGACAAAAGTTACCAAAATACAATAGAAGTAGTTTTCTAAAAGAAAAAAATATCCATCCAGCAAAACCTGGCTTCTCATCTCGGCTATGCTTCATCTACTGGGTCACATTGCAGCACTCACTGTAGGTATCCATGTCTCAAATTCAATCTATAAAATGGGAACCTCATATTATATCGCTGTTTCCCAAACTTGTCTGATCACAAAAACCACTTGGGGTCATGGGTAAAATTACAAACTGAAAAGACTAGAAAGTCAAAATCCCTGTGGAAAGATGTCAGAAGTGTACATTTTAGTGAACATAAAGTTTACATTGATGAGAAAGCAAGGTTGTGAAGCACATGAATAAATAGCTTCTGATATTTCTTACAGTTATGTTAAGTCCATCATCCTATTTTATCATTTTGTGAAAAAAGGTTGATGTAGAAGATTGGAGAGAGGATAAGTTGAATGATTTATCATTGCAAATATTTTTGCTTAATCTAGATACTTTTATTTTCCTAGTCTATATGTTACATTAAAAAAAAAAATAGGCTATATAAATGAATCATTGGGACCAGCAGTTGGCGTAATGGCTATGTCGCTGAACTCCCAGGTAGTCAACCGCTGTTTGTGTCCCAGACCCAGTGGCTTAAACTCACGCCTGGCATGTGTATGTGTGTGTGTGTGTGTGTGTGTGTGCCCAAAATCCCGAAAGGGGAATGGAGAAGAAAGGATTGCGGCCATCCTCCCTTGGGGAAGATTTTTCGCTTTCTGTCTCTCTCTGTCTTTCTGGCGAGTGCACACACCCTATAGCAAAAATCTCTAAGAAGAAAAAAAAAAAGAATCATTGATGTATTTAACATATTCTTAGTAAGCACCTATTTTATGTAAGACATATTCTAAGATGTTTGGGCAACAAACTTATTATTATGTGACTTACTACGGAAACTCCTAAAATAGGGACAACATGAAGGTTGAAATTTTGAATCAAATAGAGATACAGTTTCATGTGTGAAACAATTTTTTTTTTTCTGTTTTAGGTCTTCAGTTATTCAGGAGGTAACATTTGTTCACTGAGAATACTTCATTTTTAGCCTATAGGGAAACTGAATAAATTGATGTGGGTCTGAATTTTCATATCTTAATGACAGTCTAAGTGAAACTTCCCTTTCCGATAAAAAAAATATGAAGATGAATTCAGGTCATTGATGCCAAAATACCAGTTTGTTTTTCTTTGTAAGTCACTGAATAATTGCTGTATGGGTAATGTCCTAAGGCGTAAGATGTCACCTGAGTGCTGTGCCTCCGATCTAGGCAGCATCGACTTCACAATAATACTGGACGTGCTCTGAGATACAGAGAAATTACTTCAGATGTGGACACTGAAAGAGTCAATTAAGAACATTTGATGACTTGTAAAAAGAAAACTTTTTAAGAAGTTGTTAAGTAGAAGCAGCTAAGGTAATAGAGAAACAGCATATATAAAAATGGCAAATTTGCTGGAGTGTTAATCTCCGATAGCAAAATCAAAGAATAACCTACTTAATGAAGGGTCTATTCCATTTATGGAACTGTCAAAGTCTCCATAGTATTCGACTTCAGGAGAGACACAAGGAATTTTAGCAAATAAATTTCCCTCTAAAAGATTTTAAATTTCTAATAATAGTATATTATCTTCAAGGAAATATGTTTTTCATATTAAGAAAATAAATTGCTTGTAATGGATATATATACCCATGTTTATCTAGATGGATTATTTACCCATTATTTAGAGAGCTATATAAATGTAGATCATATTAATTAAGACTAAAACTAATATCCTGCTTTATGGCACAGAATGTTTAATGATAATAGAAGATGGAGAGAAAGAAACTTTACTTAATCACTATTTTGAGTCCATGTTCAATCAAAATAAGAATAATTTTTCACCTTGAAATTATGGACCTACAATGTTTAACAGTGATGTTTAACAATATATGCTAAATTAAGAAAATGATAAAAGGATATTTATGTGTCTTATATTAGTTCTAAATACTAGTCTTGGTCTAGAAAAATTGCATTATGGTATACTCAAAGAAGGTGTATCTGGTTTTATGATACTATTTCCAATGATCTCTGGAAAATCCTGTAATATACTTGGACACAGAAAAAAAAAGACAGTACTAGATAATAGTGCTGGGTAATAATAATAGATTCAATATTGATTTCTGTAAAAATTATGGAACAAACTATTGACTGGCTTGTGAATTTGTGGAAAATAAAATGGTAGTAAATAGAAACCAACCTGGATATACTAAGAAAAGACACTATTAATCTAACAGCTACTGCTAGAAGTGTTACAAGAGACAAATGCTATAGGGATAATGATATGCTTACTACAAGAGATTCTGCATAATCTGTCATATTCCTGAAAAAAAGAAAGATAAACATGAGTTAGTATATTAAACAATATTCTGTAACAAGAAGAATCTTGATTAGTGTGCTATAGAAAAACTATTTCTTAGCACTTTCCAAAGGGTGAGATTATGGTATAAGACAATATTATACGTAATCATCACAGTATTTGAACCTGATGAATTTTACATGGGCCACTGACTTAGAAAGCACATCAGATATGCAGATGTCATTGATTATGATTCCATAATTAAATGGTAGAATTCACCAAGAAAGTGTCAATAAGCAGAGTGTGCACCATGCTTTACACATTCTTTAACATTCCTTCCATTCATTGAGAAAGGTGATTACACCAAGACCTGGTGACATTCCTCCTCACTCCCCTCCCTGATCTTTCTTCCTCTACCACTTTGAATCTAAACAAGTTGAGTGACTGACATAAAATAATGCGAGATTGATGAGGTGCCGATTTCCAAACATAGGCCTTAAGTTGCTGACAGATTTCCTTTCCTGTGTTTTAGAACACTGATTCGTGAAAGACAGCCACATGTTATGTGGAAGACCAAGCAGCCCATTTGAGGAGGTACTGGTACTCTCTGCACTGCAGCTCCTAGTGAGCCCTCCCACTTTGAAGCTCACTCCAAATGCCTCATATGAGGAACCATCTTGGGTGTGAAATCTCCAGCTGCAGTTTAATGATTTCAGCCTAGATTGCAAGGAAGTATCAAGAGACAAGATGTTTCCCCAACAGAGCCATCCTCAGGGGACATATTCATGAGGAAAACAAATGCTTGTTGATATTTTAAGCCATCATGATTTGGGGGTTTGTTTAGTTAACATGTATAGACCTAGGATAAAAAAGTTCAGCTGTATTAATAAACTAATTGAAGTATTTTAAAACACTTCACTATGAGCCAACAATATGCAGATTGACTAACACAAACCTTAGGATCCAGTCACTCTCACTATATCTAATCAGAGAAAACTTCTAAGAAAGTGGCCTCAAAGAGTCTCTTAGATACTTTTCTCTCTCTCTCCTAATGCCACTCACTAGTGTGTCCCTCATGTAACATTCTCCTAACTTGTTCTTTCACATCCATACTTATCTTGTCCTCATATTGAAATGAGAATGAAATGATGAAACGTAAATCTGATTGAGTTATTGGGTTGTCTGGAAAGTCATGATGAATTCTTGCAAAAAAAAAAAAAAAAAAAACAGAAAAATATGTCATGACTTTCCCAACCACCTAGTATTTTCTGCTTACATCCTTTGATCATTAATATTATGTGATAGTAATATAGTATTTATTCTGTCCTTTATCATACTCATCAACAACTTTATCACTTGCTACCAACTTTGTGGGTTTTTTGTTTTTTTTTATTCCTCTCACCTTACATTCCTTTTCTAAAATAGATTCTACTCCTTCCTGGTCAACATCTTTGGACACTATTTATCTTGCCAGGAATTAGTAAAATCTTTCCATATTCTTCAGATCTGTTAGCAAATGGCACTGCTTCCAATAAATGTTCTCTGCCCTCCCACACTGAATCATCTCCTCTCTCCCCCAACAGAGGCTCCTCACCTCCGATAACTTCATATCCTTCTCCTCTGACTTCTGACATACTTACTACAACTTATGATTAAATGGTGGCTTGCTGTTTAAAAGCTAGCCCTAGAGTAGAAAGCAATCATCACAAAGGCAAAGACAATGTCTTCTCACATTTGTTGCCCAAACATCTTTGAATATGTTTTATGTAAAATATGTGCTTATTAAGAATGTTTTAAGTACATAAATGATTCATTTATTTCAGGTATGTAAAAACTGTGTTCTCGTCATCCGGAACCCCATTAAAGATATCAATCATTTTAACTTCAAATTTTGGCTAAATAGAAGCTTACTTTTTCAAAAAAACTTAATTGCACAGATAGGTTTATCATATCTATGCTGACAGTTACAATCCAGAGTAATTTTGTTTAATTACAACATCAAAGCATCATGATAAACTGAGATAAGTTCAGAGAAAGATCCATAAAGATGGAAATTCTCCAGACCAAGTCACAGAAGAAGTGACAGAAGAAACAAAGTACTTGGTCCAGGTAAGAGAGAACTATATCCAGCTGTTGTTGTGATGTAAGCATATATTAGTTGCTAAAATTGATATATCTCCAATGGACGTAATCAATACCAATATATGGAATTTATCATGTTGCCAATCTCAAATCATTTATTCATTAAAGACCTATTAAGTACTTTCTAGGGGACTTGCACTATGTTAGGTAACAGTATATGGGGGAGCCAGGTGGGGCCAGCACGTGGTATGATGGTTGAAGTGCTGGACTTGCACATGGCTGACCACAGTTCAAGTCCCAGACCTGGTGACTTGCTTTCTCATTTTTTTTTCCTCTCTCTCTATTTCTCTCTAGTAAGTGCATGTGCTCTATAGCAAATTAATAATTAATTAACTATTTTTAAAAAGAGTGTATGAGGGGACTTCAAGGTTCATGGAAAAATGCCACTAAAGCATGAGTTTATTTTGGTACAAAACTTTTTTGAAGTTCATGCATAGTATTTTCATAATACACATTTTCATGAACTCCTAAAAACTCCCTTCTATAATGATAGAACTTAGAAGCTTATTAGAGAACAGATGAAGAACAAATAGCTAAAAAATTATTAAGTACCATATAATAGTACCTCGAGAGAGGATATAAGGAGACAGCACCATAGATTGAGTTGTTAAAAATAAAATCTTCTCCACCAGCAGATGGCCTGACGATTACGTTGCTGGACTCCCACATGATTGACTGTGGTTTGAGTTCCAGCTTAAAACTCACGCTGAGCATATGTATGTGCATGCCCAAAATCCTGAGAGGAGAATGGAGAAGGGATTGTGGCGTGGCCATGCCGCCTGGGAGTGATTTCTCACTTTCTGTCTCTTTGTCTCTCTGTTGTGCATTTGCACCCTATAGCAGAAATCTCTCTAAAAACAAAAATAAATAAATAAATAAATCTTGGACAGCAGTGGTGGTAAAGGCCAATGTGTGCGATGCTGGTGCCATGTGAGAAGTCCTAGGTTTGTATCTGAGGTCTTCCTGTGGAAGCCACACGCACCTGTGATCCTGGCAGGCAGAGACTGGGTCTAGAATTGCCGTGTGAAGGCCTTGTTGAGGGTGCATCTTTCTCTGTGTCTTTCTTTGTCTCCCACTCTCATGGAGAAAATAAACTGTGGAGAGAAACAAAAGAAAACAAAAATAAAACACAATTTCTACTTTGGATAAAGAATTTACAAGATAAAATGTCAGGGATGGGAGAAGGGAAGCCTGTAAAGGTTTTCCTGGCAGTCATAAAGAAAAGTTCATTTCAGGTAAAAGTATTTGTATTTAAGAAGACCATAAGGAGGGGGAAAAAAAACACATGGTGTCTTTGAGACATGGAAAGAGGCTAACATTGCTTGGGCAGCATACATAAGCAGAAGCATGACAAGGATGAAGTTAGAGACAAAAAAAGGAGTCAGAAGAAGTAGAGAACTACAGACCATGATTAAAGGTTTGCATTTCATTGTACACACCATGATGATGAGTTCTTTTTTTATTTATTTTTATTTTTTTTGGAGAGATTTTTGTTATAGGGGCGTGTGCTCTCCAGAGAGACAGAGAGAGAGAGAGAGACAGAAAGCAAGAAATCTCTCCCCACTAGGGATGGCCACGCTGCAGTCCCTTCTCCTCCATTCTCCATTCTACTCTTGGGATTTTGGGTGTGTACACACACGCACCTGTTGCAAATTTTAAACCACTAAGTTCGAGACTCAGACTGTGGTCAACTACGTGGGAGTCCAGCGACGTAACCATTATGCCATCTGTTGATCTTGTTAATGGGGTTTTAAAAAATACATTTGTTGAGGCCAGAAGGTTGTGTAGTGGTTAACATGCTGGACTCCCATGTGGCTGACCACAGTGCAAGTCCTGAACTGGAAGCTTGAAACACTCCTAGCACGTATGTGTGCATGTCCAAAACCCTGAGAGGAGAATGGAGGAGAATTGTTTGCAGCATGGCCATAACTCTTGGGGGGGGGTGATTTCTCATTTTCTGTCTCTCTGTCCTTGTCTGTCCAACAAGAACACACACACCCTATAGAAAAATCTATTTAAAAAATTAATTTGTTTTTGAAAAGAGTGGTTTTTTTTTCATTCCCTTGAGTTTAACTGATTGGATGTAATTTCATGAAGAATATTAAACATCAGATAGAAAGAACTAGATCAAAACTATATATTGCGAAAAAGAAAGATAGCATTAAGAAAGGAAAAAAATTAAATTTGATATTTTGTGTTAGAGATGTGCTGGGGGCTGAATTGTGGCCATTCTCTGTCTCTCCTTTGAAGAGGGCCGCTATCTGCAAGCCAGAGAGAAAAGCTTCAGAGGAAGTAATCTTACTGGCACCTTGATCTTGGATTTCCAGCCTGGACAGCTGTAAGAAAACAAATTTCTATAGTTCAAGTCACCCAATCTGTGGTCTTACGTTATGGCAGCCCTAGGAAATTAATATAAGGGAGAACAGACAACAAGTATCAAAGGATTAGACTTGAAGTGATAGATACTGAGTCAGTCAGCACAATTCTCCAGTTAAATAACTGGGTGAGTTAGGGTGCCATTTCCTGAAACAGACTGGGGAAAGAATACAGTTCTTTAAAGTAATAAGAAGTTTTTGCTTTAAAAGGTTCTTTCTATTTTATTGTGAGAAAGACAGAGAGAGAGAGGGAGATATCAGCAGGATCCCTGAATGGGAGTCCGTCACTTCATGACCCCCGTCTCTGGCCACCTCCCGGCCAGCTATCATCATGCATGTGCATGGGCATGCCTGTCTTTTTCAGGTCATCCCCAGATCCTAGCCATGTTCTTCTATGTGGCCACAGCATTGCAGAGCAGCACCCTCACCTCCCTACCAGTTGTATCACCATGACCTGGCCAAGGTTTGCTTCAATTACCCTTAATCTGAGATGACTATGAGATGTCTTAGTAGAGATATCAATTAGACAGTTCATAATTTACAAATTGAGTGTTTAGAAGAGAGATTCTGACTAAAAAATTGTATGTTCAGGTGTCTGTGCTTGCGTATATGTGTATGCTTACATTTCTATAATAATGTTTAATACTAGAGAATAAATTAGATCACCACAGGAGAGCTGAGAGAAAAACAAGAGAAGTAAATCCAACATTCGCTCTAATAAAGTTCATCCATCAAGGTCACAATGAAGAAAAACCAACACAACAGACTGAGAAGTGCTCAGTGAGGAAAATACATCTGAGAGAGGATAGTAAAACAGAAATCAAAACAATGGTTTTGAAAATAGAAGTCTTGTATTCTAAATGCTGCTGAAATTTGGAGTTAGATGAGAAAAGTACCCATCCAACTTGACAACATGAAGGTCTTTAGTGACTTTAACAAAAAAAAGTTTTGGCCTATTTATGGGGGTAAAGGGTCAGAATAAAGTGAGTTGAAATATGAGAGGGACGAGAAGACATGAAATGAATGTCTGTTAAAGACAACTTTTTAAAGATTGGCTACAAAGGAGAACTGAGAAACAGAGGTTGTTGATCAGAAGTTTAAGGGTAGCTAATATTGCTGTAAGATACATATGCTGACGAAGATGATCCAGGAGAGAGGATGAGATTATTGATGCAAGAGTCAATAGAGGTAAGATTAAAATTTCTTGTGGAGGAGCTGGCTTCTAAGATAAGAGTAGCATTTCCCCAGAGATAAGAAAAAGGGGGAAAAAAAGATGAAGACACAGTGACTGTAATGAATTTGTTATGTAAGAAAAAGGATCTGATCACATTTGTTTTATCAATGAAGAATGAAAACAAGCTTATTAGTTATGATTCTAGAAATGAGGAGAATAAGTTTTAACAATCAAGTAAAATGTTCATAAGGTGTAATGGGAGAATGAGTTTACAGATGACAGCCAGTATGGTGAGGCCACGAAATCTGGTGATGAGAAGTGCACAGTAGCATCCGACTGCCCAAGAGTGTGACTTTTCTTCACCAACGCTCTGTAGCATGGGCCCTGGATCAGAAAGGGGCAGATATACAGCACAGGATAATATGCTGGACAATTCAGCCAGGAAAATGTAGCAGAAGGTGAGGGTTGTTCTAAGTAAATTATTACAAAGATGAGCATGCACTCCATGGAGTATGCATGAGTAATACACTGTTACTTAACAAGTTTAGCAGTTGGAAACAAACAATGCTGTTTTATAGTTTCTGTTGGTCAGGAATACAGGTGGTTAGCAGCGGTTCTGACTCAGAGTCTCTCAAAAAGCTGCAACTAAGATGCTGGCAAGGCTGTAGTCCTCTCAAGGCTTGACTGAGGAAGCCTCCACTTCTGAGGTAACTCACATGACTGTTTGCAGGTCTCAGAGACTCTTCTAACCAAATCACACAGGCCTCTCTACAAGACTACCTCACAACACAGCAGCTAGTTTACCTGAAAATGAGTGGTCTAAGGTGACAAAATGCTCAAGATGGAAGACACAGTCATTTATTTTCCTTCCTTGTTAAAAAAAAGAAGAAGAAGAAGAAGAAAAGAAAAAGAAAATAATTGTTCAGAAGGTCCATTTGCTCACTGGAAAGAGAAAGAGGGTTAAAAGTATCATGAGGTAAGATCATGTTGCAATCCCTTCTTCACTTCTCCCTCCTCTCAGGTTTTTGGGCACATGCACAGTGTGTTTTTCTAGGTGTCAAGTCCAAGACTGAAACTGTGTAGTCACTAGCTACTAGTGCCATATTCTAAACTAGTGTAGTCACTAGTTACTAGTGCCATATTCTAAACTAATTATTCTGTCATATTCTATTTCTCAGAAGCAAGTTTCTAAATCTGGTCTATATTCAAGGGGGAAACAATTACACAATGACAAAAATACTAAGAAGCAGGGATCATTTGGATCCATGTTAGAGGTTGCCTATCACAGGGTGCAAGGAGGTAAGTCATAAATAATTGTTACTGCACACACACACACACACACACACATATACCAATTATACATATTATATATAATATACCGTTACATTACCTAAAATAATAATTAATAAGAGGAGAAACTGGTAGGGTCAATGGATGAAAGATCTACATTTCATGAAAGACTTGGTTCTCTGTGGTTACACGCAGGTAAGTTTACAAAAGCGGAAGGTTCTAATTAGAGAATTGGTGCATTAACTTTTAAATATTGGAGGTGGTCCAGTCATTGGTTTTGACCTCTTTAAATGTAGTTGAGATGCTATTTCCAAGGAAAACAAAAATGGTGCCGAGAAGCTAGTGTGTCAGATAAGCCATCTGCATGCATTTTCAAGTCATGAGAAGCAAGACTGAAAGTCAGAGAGGAAAACTGTGAGGCAACAATTAAGGGATTCTATGAATGAAAAACAATAACCCAGATGTCAGTGGAGGACAGTAGAAAGATGCAAAGCTGGAAAAGGCAGGCGTGATAATTTCTAAGGAAAAAGGGTATGACAGTAAGACAAGGAATACAGATTTAAAACGAGAAATGGCTAGCTCTTTGGTGGTGCAGTGTTAATACGCTGCTCAAGAGAAGCAGGATTCTGCATGGCAACTAGTGCTTGAATCCTCAGCCTAAGAATACCAGGAAACATGCTAGTCTAAAACATGCTGGACATGCACAAGTGCCCAAGATTCAGTGGAAGACTGGAGGAAGAGGACTGTGGCATGGCAAAATCCTGTGAAGTGTGCTATATCTCTTTCTCTCTCACACATACATGTACACATGCTCTATTTTAAATAAGTAAGAAGAAGATGAAGACAAAGACGACGAAGAAGAAAAGGACAAAGAAACCAGAAGGGGAGGACAAGGAGGATACTGACCTCGTCATCAATTCTAGTTAATCAGGTGTAGAAGTATGTGTGACTGTGACCTGCATTTGACATGGTTAGAAGAGATGCCATGCCTTCACTAAAGCGTAAATTTCAGCGAAAAAAGGGGAAAGAGAAAACAGTCTGCAAAATGTTAGTATAAAAGAGCAAGAAGATCCAGAAAGCAAAGCGAGAGACTCGGGCAGAAAGAGAACTAGGGCAATGTGTTGGGTCAGGATTAGTAAGCAGCAGGAGAGGACAGGGATGAAAGTTTAGAGGTAGCAGGTGATAAAATCCTCCAATCTCCAGTGATGATTAAGGTCAACACACATGTTGGACCTGGCAGCTTTAGTTCTTGTTATCATTGATGGTAGAGTAGGACCTCAGTCTAAGGAAAAACTCTGTCAGAGTAGAGGAAAAGTAGGAACAAGAAGCATTGTACTTCAGTCTATGACAGCAAAGAGGGAAGGTCAAAGCTGGTAAACTATGAGGATTTTCAAAACTGTGATTGAATAAAGAGGCACTTCCAGCCTTGGAGTGGAACAATTGTGACTCTCTCTAGTCTAGGATTTTGTTACACTTTTTATTTCTTGGGAGATACCTTCTTTCCTTTGGATGATATCAGTAAGAACCGTTAAAATGATTCAGTAAAGCCCATTCCTATGAGACAACTAGAATCCAGAGAGTCCGTAGCTTCTTACATATAGATGGATACACATTAGGTTTATGGGTAAAGATCTTAATTTCTACTACATTTAAAGTTTCTGAGATAAAAATAATGGTATAAATAAAGCAATTTTATGCAAAAGAAATGGACTGACAATATCACTGACAAGGGACGAACTTGAGGGTAAATTTATACTTAATTGCAAACATGTATTTTGAGCTGCTGAAGTCTGCATAATTCAAGGTGCTTCAACACATAAATATGACATCATGTGTTACCTGCTAATGTAATTCCTGAGTGCCAATATGAAGCTTTGAGAATTGATGTCAAACAAATGTTACTATTTTAAGTTTTTTACTTGTGTCTTTGGGAAATAATGATTAAAATGGAGACTATGGCTGTGTCTGTCATGGGATGGGGTTGCACTCACCCAGGATAAATATCCTATTACATCTTCCTTTGTCTTAACTTTATCCTTTTTTTTTTTAAGTACCTTTGTCATGTACCTTCTATTCTGAGATGTCTAAGTAGAAAATGACCAATTTTTTGTAGATAGAGCCTACAGAGAATTCAGCTTGGCTCCTGAAAGTTTTTATATTTAGTTTAAAAAATAACAGGAGAGGGAGGAGTAGAAATTGTTTCAGTTGATAGTGAAGATGCTCATCTTTTTAATTGGCCAGAGGACACGTGTGCTCACTGGTGGAGGAGAGGGGTAGAGAGAGGAAGAATCCCCATGGTGGAGGGTCTTGCTGCAATCACTTCTACATCTCTCCCTACTTTTGGAATTTGGGGCACACATCCACACATGCCTGGCATGTTTTTCAAGATGTGAGATCCAGGATTTAAACTATGCAGTTAGCCAGGTGGGATCCAAGCTGCCTTAACCACCATACCACCAGCTGATCCAGTATGTTAACTTTTTGTTAAGGTTTTTGTCATAGGGTGCATGTGTTTGCCAGAGAGAGATGGTGAGAGAAAAAGTGAGAAATCATCCCCCAGGGTGGATGGCCATGCCACAATCCCTCCTCCATTCTCCTCCTGGGATTTTAAGCAAACATGTACACATGCCTGGTGTGATTTTCAAGCAGCAGGTCTGAGACTTGAACCATGGTTGGCCATGTGGAGTCTTGTGTTATAACCACTATGCCACCTGTTGTTCCTCAGTATATTAATTTTAAGCATAAGATAAATATCCATAATAATGTACTTGTTTTATATTATGATCATTTTATTGATATAGAATATATTTTAAATTATTGATAATAAATAATAAGATAGTAAGGTTCATATGTCTGAATATATTGTAGAAATTCTTTTTAATTATGGGACTAGTGGTATCAAAAAATCTGTTGGATCTGTGTATATTGGAAACAGTAAGTATTGAAAAATTAGAGCATACTGAATCAGGGGTTATGGGATAATTTTACAAACCTGTGCTCCTTAAAGCCTTACCGGACATGAAAAGTTCCAAAATTTAGAAGTGTCAATTTAACAATATGAGAAAGATTATGAAAAAAAGTGGAAGGGAAGAGGAAATATGTCTAAAACTGAGTAAACAGACTCTAGAAGAATATTATTTCAGTATGAGAATTATGTAGATGATAAAAAATCTTAAGCAATGATCTTGGAGTTTGGAGTTATTCTTAAATGTAGGGCTAAATGTAGCAAGAAAAAAGCAAAGATGAAAAAGAGAAAGATAAATTACACTTTAAAATCTAATCTTTTCTAAAGTAATCTTTATAAAATGGTTAAATAGGAAAGATTAATATTTGTTGGGGGGAGAGGTTTTTGCTATAGAGTGTGTGTGCTCGCCAGACAGAGAGAGACACAGAGACAGGAAGTGAGAAATCACCCCCCCAGGGGGGGATGGCCATGCCATAATCCCTTCTCCTCCATTCTCCTCTCAGGATCTTGGGCACGCACGCACATGTGCCTGGCATGAGTTTTAAGCCACTGGGTCTGGGACACGAACCGTGGTCCACTATGTGGGAGTCCAGCGACATAGCCATTACACTAACTGCAGGTCCCGGAAAAATTAATTTGGAGGAATTTAACCTTAGGTACCTGGGATAATTTTAAGGGCAATACCAGTATATATTTAAATGCATTAACACTACTTTATCAATAGTCCTTTTGAAAGTTGTCTAGAAAATAAATAAAAATCAGTTTGCATAAATTATCTAGTACTTTGGGGTGAAATATATTTCTTTATCAAAGAGAGCAAAGCTGTGTAGAGAAAACTCTCAAATATGTGTGTACCAACTAAAACACATGCGTGTATAGTACACAAGGGGCCTTCAACAAGTTTATCGAAATGTACATTATAAAGAAACTATGCAGGGATTTCAAAGAAAATTCACATCAGTATAAACTTATAGTCGAATTCCATTTTCCATGAACTTTTCATAGTCTCCTCATATATATGTAAGTAAATAACGTATAGACACGTACACACATATATACCACATGTGTGTATGAAATATGTGCATGTCTTTGTGTACATATGAAGGTATACACAGATATACACACAGACTTGTGGAAGAGACCCAAAGGTTGGTAATGATAATTCAAAATTATTTAAAAACATGAAAGCATCATAATGGATCAGTCTCACTAGGAGGGAAGGGCACAGTCCAAGGTACGCGCACTGCCCTTTTGTGTCGTTGGGTCACCAAGTCGGCAGTGCTCTCATGTGGGACACAGTATAGATATGAAACAAGGTGGTTCCTCCTTGGCTTGCCTTTGGGTTGTGCCATCGACAGGGTCCAGAGAGCAGATTCCTCACATAGAGTTCTTTTTGTGATTCTTGATTATGACCCCCTGAGGAAGTCAGACCAGCCTGGGGTTACTGGAGACTGTGCCTTGCTTGGCATATTTATCATCCACAAATCATCTGCTATAAATATCCCTCAGCAGGATCATCATCGGGCCAGCTCAGTAGCCTGCAATTTATGAAGGTTATGGGAAACAGTGTGAAGGGTGAAGCGCTTTATTAAGGGTGGCTTTCTTTTCTGACCCTGCCCTGAATTCTACTTGAATATAAATGATCCTGGGAGTCAGTACTCCTTCCCATTCAGGATTAAGGGTTTTAAAATTGTACCATTCAGCTATTATTTTTATGTCATTGTGTCATGTCATTAAGAATTTCTAAGAAACATAATCACTTGTTAGAAAATAATCTGAGAAGTCACTAGGTGCAAAATAAAAGTGTATCTGAACCTCAATTATTTTCTTTCCTTTTTATGTACAAATAATGCGAATCATTTTATTCTTCCCCATTTTTGATTAATCCATTTTCTTTTTTGCTTTGAATAAAATAACAAAACTGACCAAGATATCTGACAAATATCATAATTACAGTCTCTAGGGAAGCTGAAATGAATGTGTTCTTTTTGTATTGCTGAATGCTCTTTGTTTTTAAAAGAAAATGTGTTTGCTTAATGCACAGTGTTTTGCCCTGGACACAAACATTATTTCCTTTGCACATTGCCTTAAATGAATAAAAAAAAAATATTGTAATGAACCAAAAACCACACAAACCAAAATGCCACCCAGGCTGCTCTCTCGCTGGTGATTTGTTAAAGCCTGGGAACACTGGTCAAGCCTGCTGGGGAATGATTAACTGTTTCCCTTACTGGGTGTTGATCTAAACACTTGTCCTAGAAGAGAAAGCCTTGAAAAGGATCACTCTATTAATATGTATTAAGAAGGAAAGGGCCAATTTTTAATATTTCGAATAACTCCAATGAATAAAAATTCATCAGCACCTTCCTGTTTTCACTATAAACCTCTGTTTAAAATGGTGTTCTTGGCTATCCAATCACCCCTGAGGAGAGGAAGAACAAGAGGAAGAAAAAAAAATGCAAGAGTGAGGAGAGAAAATGAGGGAAAAATCGCTTTATTCAACTTCACCTGCCGCTCAAGCAACTCAGCCTTAGGAAGACAGGACACTTCCTATGAATTAACCATTATGGTCACCGCCCCCCCCACACACACACACAGACACACACACTGCATCGCTGCACTATTATTTTAGCACTTGTTTTACAAACCACCACCTGCATTTACAAGTAGAGCATAATCAGGAGGCAATGACCTCACACAACATGTATGGGAAACCAGTTCATCAAATACTTGGTCGGTCAACTGTCCAGGAAGCTAAATAAATAAATAACAAGCAAATAAAATGGTGGGGAGGCGTGATAATTCACTATTTCCCCTTCTAGATGTAGAATCTGGTACCTTCTCCTTCCCCTTTCCTCCTTTCTTTCCACACCCCAGTCCCGAAAGCAGTTACTGGGGAAACTTGAAAAAGAATCAGATACATTAAGAAACAAAACAAAAGTTTAGAGCCCACAATCATGATCCCATTGCCATGCAGAAAGCAATGCAAGATGTCCAACCTCGGTCGCCGCACCGCGGTCCTTACAAAGCCTGTGTGGAGCCACAACAAATAAGATGTTAATTGCAGCCTCACTGAGAAAAACTACTATTGTTCTAGCTGGAGACACGCAGCAGTTTGGGAGCTGGGATGCTGCCCCCTCCGCTGCGGACGGGATCAATTCTGAAACCCGGTGTTGAAGTGACAGCTCTCCGGCTGCGACAGGTCCGCGCTGTAAGACAGAAGGAGAAAGACGATCAGGTCCAGCATTTACTTCCCACCCCTCAGAGTCGCCTTCCCGTCCTCAGTACCCCCCTGCCTCGCCTCCCAGTGAGTTTCTCTTACAGTTGGTCGCCGCCGGCCCCAGCGGTGGGAACTGAGGATGCAAAACCCTCCCAGACGCAGAAAATACCGCTTTCGGGACGTGCTTGGGTTTGAGTA
>NW_006160160.1:1262526-1264077 GCF_000334495.1 Tupaia belangeri chinensis
CTGCCGCGCGGGCGCGCGCCCGGGAACGCGCACCTCAGAGCGAGCGCCGCGCGCCGGCGCGCACACCCGAGACAGAGCTTTACTATCTCGCTCCCTCTCGCGCCTCCCTCCTCGCTGGGCATTCAAACAGCTTCCCGACATCACCAGCCAAGGATTTTTCCCCCCCTCTCCTTAGTCGCCGTCCGTCCCTCAGTACCTGCGGGGGGGAGGAGGAGGGAGAAAAACGGAAAGAGGAAAAAGCCTAAGCTTGCGCCTTCGGAGCCGACCACGAATACTCCCGTAATAAACCCGCCACCCAACAAATCTCAGCCGCCGCCTCCGGCCGCTTCGCTCCGCGCTTCCTTTGCTTCTTGGCTAGTCGGTTTGTTGGGGGTTAGATTTGCTGAAACAAACCTTCGCTCTAAGCCACTTCCATTTTTTGTTTGCTGTTTCCTCAGAGTCTCCCTTCGGGGGGGCTTCTTCCCCCGCACCCCCTTCGGGTTGGAGGTGGGTACGGCGCAAGGCTTTCGGCGACGGGGGGCTTTTTTCCCCTTTCTCTCACCCCCTTTCTCTTTGCCCCCCCCCATCTTTTGCTTCATGTGTGCATTTTTAAAAATAAATCCTGATTTTTGAAGCTGAGCCGGGGAAAATGGGCAACGGTGACTGGGACCGAAGGGGAGTCTCTCCATCACTGTTGCTGGGACGCGTGCCTGTGCTGGTGTCTTAGAGCAAGAGCCTCGCTGAGCTTTCGGAGTGGAAGGTAAGCTCGGGGGTCCAGGGGTCACCTTCCCTCAGCGGGGTCGCCACCGAGGAGCGTTGGGCTTGGGGACTGAGGCAGCCCGGGCCAGGCAAGGCTGTTGCTGGCGGAGGGGAAGCTGCGAGCAAATCCGGCTGTCTGCATTTACTTAAACGCCGCAGTTGAAAAGTTAGGGAAGTCTGGTTTTCAAGAGACGTGCTGGGTCGGAAGAAATAGGCAGAGACCTTGAAAATTTGGCGTTTGTCTGTGATTCGGGTGATTTTATGGGGAGAAATTTTAGGTTAAAAGGAAGTTAAGACGAAGCAGTGGGTCTTCTGTTGGGGGGAAAAAAACAGTGGAGTGATGGCGCCGTCTATGTTCGACTAAACTAAAGTGTCACCCAGAAAATCAGTTTTGCGAATAGATAAACTCAACGCCGGTTTCCTTCTCAGCAAGAGATAAGTAAATAAATAAATAAATGCAACATCCTTGACACCTCGGTGGCCAGCCTCAGACTGCCTCCCCCCGCGCCCCCCCCCCACGTCTCCATTCCTTTCTTTGAGAGGGAAATACAGTTGCTTGAACTGGCCCTGCAGTCCGAAGGGAGGGGGGAGTTCAATGATTCATTTTTTAAAATTATTATTTAGAACAAAGTAAGACCCTGTACACCAAAGCTGATTTAAATGAAAGAGCATTGTATTGAGGGCGCTTTCTTGGGCTGGCGTGAAAGTGAAATCAGACCTATTTCCTCACTCTTTCTAACCATTGATGAGCACAGCACTGCAGACATGCACTGTCAAATAAATGGAAGCAAAAGTAGGGATTTTATTAGGGAA
>NW_006160160.1:1264092-1281921 GCF_000334495.1 Tupaia belangeri chinensis
AGGGAAAGAAATACGACCTCTTTTTGAGTTCCTGATTATAAAATGAAGCCCCCTTTCACGGATGGAATTCCTAATTTAGACACTTATTGTCACATTGGCTCTCAACGCCTACACTCCATCCTGAAGAACACTGCGCAGACCTGCATTGCCTGCAAAGTGCTACAGCAAAAAAAAAAAAAAAAGAAAAAGAAAGAAAGAAAAAAAGAAAGAAAGAAAAGGAAAAGAAAGAAAAGGGGGAAAAGAAAAAAGAAAAGAAAAACAGAAAATTATTTCCAGAATTTTTATGACTTTTGCTGTTTTTTAACCTTTAAATGGTCATTGGTTTTATTTTCTCAAGAGGAAAATTCCTAATTTATTGAGCTGTGTGCCTGAAACAGAGAAGACTGTTTTGATAGTCCCAGCAGTTCTGGTGTTATTTTAAACCGCTGCTATATAGAGATTTAGAGTTGGTGCTGTTTTTGCCTATATCAAGACAGAATTTAAATTATAATCTGGAAAATGCAGATCTATCTTCAGGGACTTTGGTCACTGAATTTGGCGTGCATGCGTTGGTGTGTGTTATGCAACGAAAAGGAAGAGGGTTTTATCCTTTGGTTCAGAGAGAACCCAGGCAAGAAGCATGAAAACTCTTAACTGTCTATATGTCTGTATGTCTGTCTCTGTTTACAGAACAGTGGAAGAGACTGCAGCCTAAAGACTTTTAAAATTAACTTGGCATCACTTTTGTCAGCTTAAAGGCTAAGCAAAACAAAACAGAACAAAAAAGCAGTGTCAATTATTCAAAGAAATAACTACTTAAAGGTTAAAGCTGAAAAGTATTCAAGTTATTTTTGGATAACAACTTACAGAGGTAAATATAACCAAGGACTACTTTATTATGCAGGGCCAGGGTTAAAAAAAAAAAAAAAAGGAAAGAAAAGAAGAGCTTTGGAGCTGTTGTTGGAAAGGGATCAATTCAGTAATTGAAATTTGCTAGGAAAGAAAATGCTAATGTCTTTCATCTACCATGTGTAAATCTTAAATTACAGTAGATAACTCTAGATAAAATAGCCCTAATTTTAAAAATTGAAAAACTAAAACCAACTCAATCACTGCAGTTCTGGGATTTTTTTCTTCACTGACATCGCCTTTGGATACAGATACTAATACAGTGATCCACTTTATGTATCCCAAGAGGGCATGTCACATTGAAATGACTGCCTTAAATCCTGGTTTCTCAGTGGTGATGTTGAACAAGTCTTCCCCATGTGTCTACCCATGTTCTCCCTTTCTCAGGTGATGGCTTTAAAATTCTATTAATCCACATGGGTGCCTGTGTTTTTGCACAGGAATTTCCCACCAGTTCCCATGGTGGCCCCTGCAAAGGCAAGTAGGGGCATTTGGGAGATGATGCTCAATCTGCAAGAAATGATCATTGGTGCCTTTAAAATTGTGACTATAATTTATCATAATTACTTTTGCATTTAAGGGCAAATAAATATGTGACGACAGCTGTTCCCAGATTATCAGATTAGATTTTATATGATGATGTTTACTGCAGGCAGAGGACTGAGAGAAGGTTGTATAGGTTGATTAAAAATATTTCGACAACGAGCATTTAGTTTATGATATTTAAAAATACCATGCTTTCCCTCTTCATAATGATAATGGGGGTGGGGGAAATCCTGGTAGATAAGTTAGAGCATTCCTATTAATAATCCATTAAATGTTATTTTTAAATTGAATGTTGAGAATTTGACTGTTGGGAATGGCCACGTGAGGGCGCTGTTCACACAGCAACAGATAATTTTCCGGCGTTACAAAATAAAAATTACCTGCCCTTCTTTTTAAAAAAAGGGGTTTTTTTCTTTTCTTTTTTTTTTTTTCTCTCTGAAATCTTAAAAACAGCTGGCTGTAATACTGGAAGGATTTTATTTTTTCAATGCACCTAGACTCCTACTTGCATTTTACTTTCGTTGCCATTTTTACAGGCCAAATGACATAGGATGAAGGCTGTTCGTAACCTGCTGATTTATATATTTTCCACCTATCTCCTGGTTATGTTTGGATTTAATGCTGCCCAAGACTTCTGGTGTTCAACTTTGGTGAAGGGAGTCATTTATGGATCGTATTCTGTAAGTGAAATGTTTCCCAAAAACTTTACAAACTGCACTTGGACGCTGGAAAATCCAGATCCAACCAAATATAGCATTTACCTGAAATTTTCCAAAAAGGACCTTAGCTGCTCTAACTTTTCCCTCTTGGCTTATCAGTTTGATCATTTTTCCCATGAAAAAATAAAGGATCTTTTAAGAAAGAATCATTCTATAATGCAACTCTGCAGTTCCAAGAATGCTTTTGTTTTTCTACAATATGATAAAAATTTTATTCAGATACGTCGGGTATTTCCAGCTGATTTCCCAGGATTACAGAAAAAAGGGGAAGAAGATCAGAAATCTTTTTTTGAGTTTTTGGTATTGAACAAGGTGAGCCCAAGCCAGTTTGGTTGCCATGTATTATGCACTTGGTTGGAGAGCTGCTTAAAATCAGAAAATGGGAGAACAGAATCATGTGGGATCATGTATACAAAATGCACCTGCCCTCAGCATTTGGGAGAGTGGGGAATCGACGACCAGTCGCTGGTTTTGTTAAATAACGTGGTGTTGCCCCTGAATGAGCAGACCGAGGGCTGCCTGACCCAGGAGCTGCAAACCACCCAAGTCTGCAATCTTACCAGGGAGGCCAAGAGACCACCCAAAGAAGGTAAGTGCCTAAAGGAGAGGGGGAAATGGGTATGAGCTGAGGAGTGGGAAAAATTTAGGGGATGGGTTGCAATGTACTGTTTCAATACATAGGCCTGATCTTTGCTTCTGTACTCTGTCATCTGTGGATTCATTTGATTTGCAGTATTCTCTTAAACTAGTTCTAGGTTTCAAGATTAGAGATGAGACAGTGAGGACCAGCCAGGTAGTTCAGCCATATGCCCCGGAAGTGCGGTGGAATATTCAGGAATAAAAGAGATGCAGAAAGGTGGAGCAATCTTGTGCTGGAGGTTGGTGAGGAAAAAGAGTGGTGCCTTTATTTAAGTAACAGATCGACCCCCCAGGGAGACTTTCACTCACTCATGCACACATACACACACACACACACACCACCACCACCACCACCACCACCACCTGTGAAATGGATTTTTGATTTTTAGACTTCTCTCCTTTGCTCTTCTGCTCCAGCCTTTTGTGTCCTGTCCTCTCCTTCTCACGCCATTCCAGGCTTGAACTTGGGAGTACATGACTAAAAGATGTCACAAACTTGTGTGGACCAAATGACTTCTTGACATGGGAAGTCAGGGAGGACTCCCACCCTCTAACCTTTAGTCCCAGAAATTTGTTTGAAGTAGTTTGGACAGAAATCCCCCATGCTTTCTCTCTCATGGGTCAGAAGAAACCCATAAGAAGCACCATCTTTTGGAGGCTTCTGTCTGTGAAGTTCCCTGTAGGCTGAGGAGAGGGCAGGTTTAACACAGGTATTGATCTTTCCATACCCTGTTTGCCTCTTGCAAGTGATATTTTTACTCTTATCATCCTGGTCCCGTTTTGATGTACCTAAAGGGAGAGGTAACATCTCAAAGATGAGCTACAATAGATGAGGAAAACAAAAAGAAGCAAAAACCCCAATGCAACAGAAATGCACAGGGAAAGGAAAGTACAGGAGTAATTTGTCAAACCCAGTGGAGGAGCTATCAGAGGATTTGAGATTGTGGATTATGTTTAATAATGCAAAAGAGCATAACACATTTTGAGAAAATGACTTTCCTGTTTGGAAGGTTAATGGATGTGTTCTGTTCGTTTTAGGCCACGGTTGATACATACTCATTCTTGCTTCCCAACCCTGCAACTGGAGAGTGTGTTGATTTTTTATGCAGGAAATGTTTTCTGATTACCACAAAGATCCCTGTCTGTGGAAAGGGACAGCCAAGCTCCAGTCCCTCTTTCCTCCTCCTCCCCCAACAGAAGTTGTCTTTGTGGCCAATATAAAATTGACACGTTGTTGGAGAATTTTCTTTAAGGGTAGCCAAAGCTTTGTAAGGAGTTGGGGGTGGAGACTTGTGGGAGAGAGAGAGGAGTCTGACTAGCTTAATGCTACTTCTCTGCTGGCTGTGAGTTAGAGCCTGGGAATTATAGAAAAGCAATGGTATGTGGGAAAAGACCTGTTAGAAAATAAAAGCAGACTAATGGCAGTGAGAGACTGTGGAAACCTTTAAGATTTCTGCTGGTCACTGTTTCACTAACAGCTGTGAGTAAAGAAAACAAAATGGTTTTAAATTACAGGAGTTTTTTCCTCTAGTAAAAATCCCAGAGAAGCACTTGCAACTGCAGGGATGGTATTTAACACCATTTAAAACTAATTAGTGTCCCCTAGAATAAGAAGCTATAGTACACACACAAAATGTGATGTTACAAGTTGGCTAATAAAACAATTAACATTAGAAACTAGTTTTGGTTTGCTTGCTTTATTGTAGTTTTATAAAATTTGGAAAATCTGTGTCTTTGCTGGTTAAAATTCTGTCATCAAACTGACTGTTGACGAGAATGGATTTAGTTTTGCAACCTTTTTTTTTTTTAAATGAAAGCTAGCAAATGACAAAAACACAGTTGTGTGCACATTAAGCATGATTTTGAAAAATTTTGCTGGTTGTGATCATAAGATGTGGGTTGAGACAGTGCAGGGATTAGAAAAACTACTACATTAGATAGCCGTTTCTTTTGGAAATGAATGAAAGTGAGTGATTTTAGATCTTAAATGCATAAATCATGTGTGGGAAAATGCATATTTCTTGCAGCTAATTAGCTAGCACAATGAGAAGGGTACATGTTCACAGGTAAATAAATGATGTTACTGAAATGATTATAATGTTAATAGAGCTGAAGTAGGAAAAGTTTATATAACAGGAGAATATATGCTGTATCAATAAAATTACACAGCCTATCTTCTCTGTATTCTGAATTTGTGCTCTTTAATTGTTTAGGTACTCTGAGTCACAGTGGTAAGGATAAGTAATTTCTGATGACATAATTGTTGATGCATTCATAGGTAATTTTTTGTGAAATATTTGCAGCACTCCTTACCTCAAAGAACACCGTTCTGGCTGTACTGCATTGTAAGAAAGGAATATAAAAACTACAGACACTGGATTTAGTTAGATTTATATAAAATATATTAAATCTTAAATATTTGATATAAATGACATATAAAATATCTGAAAGAATTATTTTATACCATTTCAAATAAACTACCATGTAATGTAATTAATAAGGCTTGAGGTTAATAATTATATATAGTTGTGCTACTCATAATTAATTTTATTACTGTATCTTTATCATTTCACATGATAGCATGTAATTCTAGCTTTTAAATGAGGTTTTAAATTTTTTCCTTTTATATTATTACTTGATTTCCATTTTCCATGGAACAACAGTCAAACTATTATGTAAATCATCAAGAGAATAAATACAATATTCCTTGCCTCAGTTTTTTACTCCCATTTTATTGATTGTTATAAGTACTGACTCAGAAGTCTTGCCTCAAGTACAAATATTTTCCACCTGTATTACATCAGAGAAGTGGCACAAATTTGACAGAAGTGTCTTTGTACTTAGTCCATGCAATCCCACATTGTTTTGTGTGATATTGACAGTGCTGGCAAAGGTAGACCAAATGTTGAATATTGTGAATATGTTCACTAAAATTGCAAAGTCATATTTACTAAGAAAAAAAATACTCTCAGGAATGGGAATAGTAGAATGCTCTTTAATAATATATTCATGTACAGAAGAATTTCAAAACCAGAAAACAGCAAGAAGAAAACTATTACTGTATTACTGTTTGTAGTGACATTAATAATTACAAATATTATCTTGAAAATATCATTAAAGTAAATTATTGTACTGAAGCTTTATTAAAGTATTAAATTTTAGGGGTTTTTTTAGTATATTTATGGATCTTCTTATTTAAGATAATATTTTACCTATTGGGAGGTGGCATGTGGTTATAGAAACTTAGTTGTCCTCCCTATTTTATATGAAATTGTACAAACCAAAGTAAATCAAGAAAATAAGCTTTAAAAACATAATTAGCTGTTATTACAGGCAGTTTTTAATATATTTTTTTAAAAAACCTGTCTACATACATTATAATGAGCATAACTTTTTTTTAAAGGAAACTTCAGTAGCATTGATGTTTACCTGGTTTTCAGATAAAAGTCTGGGGAGAGACTGGCTTGTATTGAAAGTCATGTTCAGTTTTCTTGAGGTCTTCAATGTGCTTTTAAGGACTCTTTTTATCAAAGAAGATTCTGGACTGTATAGTCATGATACATAATGTGTTATTAAGATCTTATTCTTTGCCACTTACTTCAGAATAAATAATTGAAACATTTTGGGCAGAAAAATTCTACACCAGGATATCGAAATCACATAATAAGCCTTAATAGAATCTTTGTTTCCTACTAACATCAATGGCTCTACTTATGTGAAAGGAAATTGGGGTCCCTGTATAGATTCCAGGAAATCTGAACACACATGCTCATTTGTCTTTCCACAGTGCCTCTACTAATCCTCGAATTCTAGCACCCAAGTGAAGTCTTACTATGTGTCTGTGCAAACTTCGGCCCATGTGTGTGTGTGTGTGTGTGTGTGTGTGTGTGTGTGTGTGTGTGTTTGTATTTATAGGCACATGTTTGCTGTCTAAAGCAATTTATGACTATTAGTTTAATTGTCCTAATTTCTTTCCTTGTTCGGTTTGTTTTGTGCTCCTTTTAACTTTTTCACATACTCTGATTTTGTTCTAGCATTCATCGTATTGTGGTGTGATATTCCATTTATATTTCCATCTTCCACAATCAGACTTGGAATTCTTCAAGTAAGGAGATGGGACCTTTGAATTGTCCTGTATACTCAAAACAAGGTTTCAATAAACTTGGTTGAAATTAATGTTCAATGAACAAAAGTCAAAAATATATCACTAGGAATGAGAGTAATACATGAACTACAATCAAAAGAATAAAAGATACATCATTTTGAAAAAGTAATCATTATACTCCCATTTCTAGAGGAAGGTGGTTGCCATTTATATAATTTCCAATTCCATTAATGCATTATTGATACCAGTTCTTGATCTCTAATAACATTTTTAGAAGAACAAGAAGAGTTTATTGAGAAATATTTTAATTTCATAGATACTAATTTTAAAATATTAATAGTCAATGTAACTTTCTATATATGACCTCATAGGAAAATAAATGGTAAGAAATTTTACCAATTTCTGTCCATTTGACTGTCTCCATTCCTATCTGTTTTCTCTCTTCTGACCCTAACATTACTTTTACAATAATGACATTTACCAAACCCTTTCTTTTAGAGTTGAAGACAAACATATGCAATTTCTTCCCAAGAAAGAGGAAAGGAGAAAAGGAATATTGGCCTGTCAATTTCAGAGTTTCTGTTATTCACTCTTGATTATGATCTGTAACTACAGTAATGATAGAATATAACTGCATTTGCAGGCCTGGTCAAGTAAGATGCTGTTATTAATCTTTTAGTCATCTTAGATATTATTCCAGGCAATTTAGGAGGTAGCTTGTATTTAATGAAAGAAATGTAATGAAAGAAAACTTCATTATGGGGCAACGTTTTTTTTGTTTGTTTGTTTGTTTAATTTTAAAGGTTTTTGCCATTAGGGCACATGCACTCACTAGAGAGAGACAGACAGAGACAGTAACAGGGAAAGTGAGAAATCATTCCCCCTGGGGGGATGGCCATACTGCAGTCCCTTCTCCATTCTCTTCCCAGGATCTTAGGCTCACAAGCATATGTGCCCAGCGTGAGTTTTAAGTCACCAACTCTGGACTAAAACCATGGTTGGCCACCAACATAACCAGTACAACATCTACTGGTCCTGGGGCAACATATTTTCTGTAAATAATAAATAAGAACTATTGAGGAACATGCAAATTTAAGTGACATATGTTTGTGTGTATGTGTGCCATGCACACACACCTGCCAACATCTGTGTTTTCGTGGATTTTTATAGCAGCTGTAGATTAATGTGAGTTAGTTTTTTTTTTTTTTCCAAAATTGAGATAGAAATTTTACTTCATATTGGATGTAGCTTTGTAAAGTGCTTTTATTTACTTTTTTCCTAATAGAAGCAAGCTATTGTTAAACTGTTTTCTTTTCTGAGACAGCTACGTTTATTTTTATTTATTTTTTTGGAGAAGTTTTCGCTATAGGGCGTGTGCGCTCGCCAGACAGACAGAGACAGACATAGAGACAGAAAGTGAGAAATCACCCCCCCCCAAGGGAGGATGGCCACGCCGCAATCCCTTCTCCTCCACTCTCCTCTCGGGATCTTTGGAACGCACGCACACGCACATGGCGTGAATTTCTTAAGCCACTGGATCCGGGACGCGATCCGCGGTCGAATACGTGAGAGTCCAGCGACATAGCCATTACGCTAACTGCTGGTTCCCTGAGACAGCTACTTTTATAAAACATCGACTTCTTTAGAATCAGTCTGATATACAGTACCATTAAAAGTCATCCAGTTGTTGGATAATAAATCAGTGTTTATTAAACATAAACTTTTATTATGTTTTTGAAAATATTATGTGCCGAGTTTCAAGATCATGAACCAGAGAGCTGAGTTTTAATCTGCTCTTCCATAGTATAACTGCATTACTCTGTATTACTATAATACTTTCTTCTTCTCATAATAGATTAGTAGTACTTATTTCTCAGGGATGTAAGAGGATAGGAAATGACATTGTATATGAACAATGAAAGCAACAACGACAAAAATACTAATAAAGTGAATGGCTTGAAATGTTTTAGTTCCTGCCAATGCTTGTGGAAATTTCTTTCCAATTCAATTAACTAATGAGAAAACAGGTATTACATTGTTCTTGTTCTGTAACTTCATTGAAACAAAAGGAATGATTTGGTGTAAAATAGGCGTGGGTTCCTAGAACGGCTTAGCTACCTGGTAGCACCTTTCACAAGTGACTGGCTTCAGTCATTAATAAAATGGGACTAATACTTGCCATAATGGAATGTAGTATTAAATGAACTTTCACATGTAAAACACTTAGCATATTACTCCATAAATGTAATTGCCTTTTTGTTTTCTCTCAAACTCACTTCTCCAACTTTTGATGGATCAAAACAGTTCCTGACTAAAACTCATATTATAGTCCAAACACTTCTCTATGATGATTAAGTTTTTATAAAGTGTTTAGCAATTTATAATTCATGTACAGTAAAATAATCTAGACATGATGATATATATCCAGGATGAAAATTTTGACATTAAAAATGATATGACCTAGCCACAGTGGTACACAGGATGTGCTAGTACTAGGAAAGCTGGAAGTCACATGGGGGTGTGGAGCAGTTCAGTTCTTGGGCCAGCCCAAACGTGCCATGCATGGTTGTGTACACCTGTAATCCTAGTGAATTAGGAGGATGGGCAGGAGATATACAACACAGCAAGAGTCTGTCATAAATATCTCTCTCTCTCCTTTTTCTTTCTCCCTCTTTCTCATAAAGGGGAAATAAAACATAAATTGTATTTGCATATTGCTTCATATGTTTTGTTGTTCTTATTTTTTTGTTTTTTGTCCTTTAATAAATCTTCCATATATATAACTGGACTCTTTTGTTTTAATTTTTATTTTTTTGGCTTGAGAAGAGATAGTAACAAAAAGAAGTGACTTTAATAACCATATGATACTGCATGGCAATAACATGGGCCTGCAATGATTTGAGAAGCATTTGTAGCTTTGTTTTTCTTTTTTTAATTTTATATTTATTTATTTTATATTCATTCACTATGTATCATTGCAGAATACAAAATCAGTTATCCGATCCAGAATATGATGTATATTCGCTCAAAGATATTACCATACATGTTATCTTAAACAATCTTTCGTTTCTCGTTTCTTGTATATTTTACTTCTTTTTTTCCCCTCTTAATTCCCTTCCTCTCACCCTTTGCCATTTTAATTGTTCAAATGAGTGTGTGTGTGGGGACCAGCAGTTAGTGTAATGGCTATGTCGCTGGACTCCCATGTAGTCGACTGCAGTTTGAGTCCTGGACCCGGTGACTTACATTCACACCGGGCACGTGTGTATGTGTGCCCAAGATCCCAAGAGGAGAATGGAGGAGAAGGAGAAGGGATTGTGGCATGGCCATCCCCCACCCTCGGGGGTGATTTCTCGCTTTCTGTCTCTCTGTCTCTCTCTGTCTTTCTGGTGAGCACATGCACCCTAGAGCAAAAACCTCTCCAAAAAAAAAAAAAGACAGTGAGTGTGTGTGTGTGCGTGTGTGTGTGTGCATGTTCTGGGGAATATTTTCAAATCAGTGGTAATACCAATGATGTTAATGATACTACATAAATATGAGATGAGTGAGGGGAATTTGGATTGGAAAGGTTTCTATTTTTTTATGGGACTATGGTTGAAAACAAAAGTAAAGAAAGTAAAATTCAAATAATAAGTGCTGTTACTAATGTGAAGTCATTTGGTGTAGGTATAGTAGGTTTCCGGTGTGAGAATTTGTAGTTTCATATGCTAAGTATGGAATTCCATTATTTATTTTTTTAAAGAGGTTATTGCTATAAGGCACATGTGCTCACCAGAAAGAGAGCAACAGAGAGACAGAAAGCGAGAAATCATCCCCCAGGGAGATGGTCACACCGCAATCCCTTCTCCTCCATTCTCCTCTCGAAATCTTGGGCATGCATGCACATGTACCCATGAAATTCCCTTTTAAATTATGCAATGTAGAGTAAATAAAAATTTTCTAGGGTGTCTTTCACTAAATATAAAACTGCTGATACTATTTCTTTATCAATGGGAATTTACTTAAATATTGGGTCATTGGAAAAGTCATGACATATTTTTTATGTTTTTCTAAAATATATCATGACTTTTCAGAAGACCAGTATACTCATTACAGTTGGAACAATTACAATCATTCTATATAGTTCTCATTTATTTAACAGCCTTGCGTGGTATTTAGTATATCTGGTTCATTTTACCCAACCTTTTAAATTTTATTATTTTGTATTAATGCAAAAGATTCTTTGAAGATTCATACTGTTTTTGAAACTTCATTTTTATTTTTAGCCTTGGCTATAAATCACAGAGAATTCATAATCAATAATAATGTAGATTATAATTTAATTCTTTGAACTTGTCTATGTATTTAGGGTATGTGATAAAGGATCACTAAGCCTCATGAATGGGTGCCTATTTTGTATTAGATAAAGAAAAGGTAGCATCTGAATACCTTTGGTGGGGGCATGACTAATACATCAAATAGAGCAAGCTACGGGTGTGTGAGTCATCCCAGGCCTGGAACGCTGTCCTTTGGATATCACTGCTAATAAGGCAGCAGTGAATAAATAAATCAAATAGTTTTCAAGTATTTTAATCTTTGCCCTATTATATAAAATAAAGTTTATGTTTTGAGGTCTATTTTGAAAGGCTAATCCACATTAATCGTTGGGGAAGAAAAGCTGTTGAAATGTCTTACACTGAATTGTGATCAGTTACTTCAAACCAGTGGCCCCAAGAGTTCCCCCTAAAGGTTTATACAGTGGATTTTGGACATTAAAATGGTCATTAGTACTCAATTGAAGATTCTGATATTTTCTTAAAGTAAAATTACAAAATGCCATCTGTAAGACTCCATAAATTATTCCTCACTCTATCTGTATTCGATTATCTCTCACCTATTATTTAGGAATTATGTTCACTTGCAGAGAATGACATAGCTACCTAACTGTTAAAAGGTTAACAATGTATTTCTAGTTTTCGCAGAAAGTACAATAAGTAACAAATGCATAATAAATACATGGGTACGTAGCTACTTATCTCAAAATTAATTGAGTGAATAGGACTCCTCTCTGAAATGTGAAATGTTTGTTGATGTGCATTTTACAACCAATCTTCCATCATACATTCATCATGCTTGAAAAAAATGTTATAAAAATATGAAAGTAAAGTGGTTAATGTTTGGTTTTTACCAAATTAAATGAAATAATTTACTTGTCGTCCTAGTCCTGGAACTATATTCTCAAACTATTTATTCTAAATAGTGAGTTTCTTTGGAGACTGAAAATAGTTTGGGAAAATAGGCCAAATATGGGCAAGTAAAGACGTTACAACATCAATGGAACCAGATTGCAGTATTTAGAATACAATATAAATGCATTCACATATAACAAAAAAGTATTAAGGAAATCTACCAAAGAAGGCTAACTAGCAGACTTACTATTTAATAATAAAGTGGGGCCCGCAGGTGGCGTGGTGGTTAAGGGTGCTGGACTCCCACATGGCTGACAGGTTTGACTCCTGGACCTGTTGGCTTGCTTTCTCACTGTCCCTCTCTTTCTCTCTCTCTTGCTCCTTCTGTGTGTCTCTCTCTGGTCAAATTGAAATAAATAAATAAAGTTAAATAAAAATTACTCTTGAAAAAAAATAAAGTAAGGCGATAGAAAAGTCACAGAAAAATTTACTGCCCAGACTAATCATACTGGGGAGCAGTATACAGCACTCAGTTCTTTTTAGAGAGAGATTTTTGCAATAGGTCACGTGCACTCACCAGGACAGAAAGCAAGAATTCACCCCTTGGGGGGATGAACATACCACAATCTCTTCTTCTCCACTTTCCTCTCAGGATTTGTGGCACACAAGCCCATGTTCTTGGTGTGTTTCAGGTCACCGGGTCCAGGACTCAAACCACAGTCAGCCATGTGGGAGTCCATCTGTTGGTCCCAGTTCATGACATTTCTGCTGATGTTCTTTATAAGTTGATTTTTTTAAATGTGATAAATTGAGTACCAGCAGTTAGCGTAATGGCTATGATGTTGGACTCCCATGTAGTCGACTGTGGTTCGAGTCCTGGACCTGGTGGCTTAAACTCATGCCGGGCGCATGTGTGTGCATATCCAAGATCCTGAGAGGAGAATAGAGGAGAAGGAATTGTGGCGTGACCATCCCCCCTGGGAGGTGATTTCTTGCTTTCTGTCTCTCTGTCTCTCTCTGTCTCTCTGGTGAGTGCATGCACCCTATAGCAAAAAGACTGCTCCAAAGGGAAAAAAAATGTAATAAATATTATTTAAATTAATTTTTACACTTTTATATTTAGACAATACTATTTTGTTCTTTAATGCAGCATATTTTTAAAGAGAATCTTCATCTATATATCACCCATAAGAAAACAAAGGTGTGAAGTGTTTAAATAATAATAAAATCCAATATTCAGTAAATGCCTTCTAGTTTGTAAAGGTCTATTGCATAAATTATTTTATTTGGACAGTAATTGTGTGAGTCATGTATTATTTACCCCTGACATGTGTCAATTATGCACAGTACCCGAAAGACCATGGTTTTTCATTCTCTACAAATTTTAACACAGTCCCAGGCCTGGTGATACACAGGTAGCGCCATAGCTTGAGAGGCTAGAAATGTCATGGGGAGCATCAGTTTGGTTTGGGGCTGACCCAAGAATGCCTGGTGTGGTTGTGTCTGTAGTTGGGAGTTAATTGGGATGGTGGGGCAAGAGGACTGGGATGCAGCAAGACCCTTTCTAAATGCTCACTCTCCCTCCCTTTCATTTCCCACCCCCATGAAAGAAAAAAGAAACAGTAGACATTGTTTCAAATGAAAAGCCAGAGAATTTCAAAGCTATAGGTTTCTCACTCCCTGTTTCCAAAGCATTTTATTCTGAGTCAGAAATTCTCAGACTTTGAACATTATCTAGTTTATATCTTAATTAATGGAACTCTAATTTGCATATATATAATGAGACATTATTTCAGCTGACTATAAGTGTTAATGAAATTTTTATTCAATAACAGTATATCTTTATAATGTAAAAGAGACACAGTCATCTAAGACTTTTTGATAGATTTAAATATATATATATTTTAAATTTACTTGTTATCCAGTCAGGACAATAATCAGAGTATACTTTGTTATATTATTTAATGCAACAAGCTGCCAAACGTTCAAAGATCTACTTCTTCACTGCAGACTGAGAAATTTCAGTTTATTTTGGCTTCCAAGAGAGGTCAACTTCCTTTACAGATATGTCAGTTTGTGGTCAGCTTCCTTGGCTGGCCTTGGTTTTTGTAACTTAGAGGGCAAACTGGTGTGGATTTTTTAAGTGGTGCCTAATAAATTAACTAGTTTTGATAGTGTTTATATTTTCAATAGGCTTTTCTTTCAAGTATGACAAAGTAAATAGGTATGGAGCATTGTCATTCTATTTGCAACAAAACAGAACATCTTTATATCTTGGCTTACACTATCTTTAAGATCTACTCTTTCAAAATATGTGGCTTCTTTCTATTTAGTGTTCTCCCTGGAATTATCTGATGTCCATATCTTGGTGTTCTGTTGGTTATAAGGGGCATACATTGGTTCTGGTCATGATAAATGCTTTGTGACTTGCCTCTAGCCTCTGCTTCCTGAGACCACAGAAACCACAGAAATGGAGTAGTGGTAATTTAGAAGCCTAGTAGAGTTTGATCTTCTAAACAGTAAAAACTGATTTAGGCAAAAGAAATAAGTAAATGGTAGACTGTGAATTAATATAACTTTTCTCCCCTTTAGCAATAGAACCTTTTTTTTTTTCTAAATAATAGCCAATATAAGATTTTTTAATCATGCTGCTTTGTCTGAAGTGGACAGAAAGCCCAGAGCCCTACCTAATCGGTCCCTCCTTTATTCCTATATTGGTCCCTGGGGGAACTATGCTTGAAAACCCATTGAGGAATTACATTACCTAGAGTCTCCATATGAAGCCACATGTAAGAAATTAATGTTATAAACTTCCTTCCTTTGTAAAATTACTATTTTCAGAGTTATGATCACCAAAAATGTGTAAGAATAGTCACTTTAGTTTTATTGTGTTATTCTCAGAACAGAATTCATAATTTGTCTTAGAATCTGTAGCCTACATATCTGTGCTTAATTTTTCTCCCCATACAACACAAAAATCAAGTTTGCCTGAGTCTAACTCCCATCATATAAATCCTCATCGCTCCTCTATGGTACTTCTTAGGCATCTTTGATGCTTCCTGGGGAATGCGCATAGCATTCTCTGTCAGTTCTTCACCACGTCTCATCCTGTCTGGTGGACGTTAGTCATCTCCATTCAATCCTTAGTGTCTATGCTTTTGCTTTGTAGAGACCTCAGTGTAATGAAACCAGGTTGTGTTTGGTCCAGAGCTGAGAGTCCCTGATTCTCTACTCTTTGACACAATTGTCAAGTTAAAGATAGTTCACGACCCATCTTTCATGCCTATTGTATAAATAGTTCCTCCATATTCTGTCTGTTTGTGCTGAGGAACCATGTGGGGCTTCAAAGGTGATCACTACAATTCTCTGTCTTTCTCTGTAGGGATCCAGATTCCAGATCTCTTTGACCTTGGCTCCCAAACAGAACCAATCTACAAATTATGTCTTCTGATAACTATGTTTCTTGCTTCTATACTTATTTGCCTAGGTAAATACAAATATTCAGAATCATTTAAAATATTTGACTTTGATATATATTATTCAGAGGTCCTAATTGTTATAAATATAAGTATAGAATTGTATAAATATTTATAAATACATAGAACATTTGAGTGGTATAAATTCTCTCTAGGAAAGAATTAAAGTTATTATCACAAAATAGAAAGAAGTAAAACAGTTTAGAAACACATATTGGAAAATTATTTCTTGACGGTAGTAGGTATTGTAATATCTTTGATTGGGCCAATATTCAGTGTATTCTGGATGGGAGAATTTACTTTGAGTGCTATAGTTATATTCAGTGAATTAATATATATTAAAAAAGTTATTGCCACAATTAAATTACTCTTTCTTCAGTTTTTTTTCCCCCATAGGATATAATTGCCAGAGAGACAGAAGTAGAGAGAGAAAGATAAGAAAGCGCCCCCTAAGGGTGATGGCCATGCCACAATCCCTTCTCTATTTTCTCCTTGCAGGATTTTGGGCATGCAAACAATTGTGTTTTTATTATTTATGTATTTATTCACTTATAGGGAGATTTTTCCTATGGGGCACGTGCACTTGCCGGTGTGTTTTCAAAGCCACCAGGTTCAGTACTTGGATGACACAGTCGGCCATGTGAGGTCCATCTACCTTAACTACCGTACCACCCCTGGCCCCAATGAAATTATTTTTAACTTCTTTGACTGATCACAGGTAATGGATGTCTGTAACTGAAGACATCTTATTAAAATACCGCCACCAATAAGCTTATTAGCGTTGACATTCTTTGGGAATAAGTGGATAACTGACATGTCATTAATACATTTCCCCTAATAGATCCAGCGTTCTACCATAGTGAGCATAGATAGGAATTATGTTCTGGGCCTACTAATAGTTCAATGGAGTCACAACACTGGCTCTGGCAAGTGAATTATGAACAAAAGTGACATTACTCATTTCTGAGCTGGAGTAAAGACTATGAAGGTCTGTTTATTTCTGATATGGAGACACGCACCTAGAGAGAAGGGGATCCTCTATCAGCCTGATTTCTAGAATAACTAAAATGAGAGGAACCTTTGCTCTGAGAGCTTGCTGATCTGTGATTGCTGTGAAGTATGAAGAGAGAATAAAAATTCCCATTTTGAGACAGAATTCAGGGTTTTCTTTGTTCCTATAGCATGATCTAGCATATTTTGACACATTATGTCCAGTCAAGAAAGATTGGAGGGGACCAGCAGGTGGTGTGGTGGTTAAGGCGCTGGACACTCCCACTTGGCTGACCACGGTTTGAGTCTCGGACACAGTGGCTTTCTTTCCCCCTTTCTCTCTCTGTCTCTCTCTGGTCAAATTAAAATAAAGGAATGAATACATAAAATTAAATAAATAATTCTTTAAAAAGAAAGAAAGATTAGAAAGTAGTTGTAGTAACTGTACTGAAAGGTAATTAGGCACATTGATGACATATTCAGTAATTTATTTGTGATAAATTACATATTTATAGCCAGTGTATGATATTTTTGGTAAGGAACTCACTCACTTATTCTACATTGTACTCTGGGATAGCTGTGTTTGAATGTACTGTTAACACCACTCTGGAATTCAATTTAGGTATTATTTGTCAAATTGTTATGTTAGCATAATTCTGGCTCAAGTTAATTGTAAAATAACTACAAGATTTCTTTTCTTGCGAGAGACCATTTTTTAAACAATTAATCTAAAAAGTTAATTGAGCTTTTCTGTATTTTAAATAACTTAGAGAGATGGTCCTATGGTCTTTTATTAGACCATGATTGTTGTACAACTAAGTGGAAAATATTCACTCTGCCATTCAGATCCAAAAAAATTGATAACTTTTGCCACTCTCTGTCCCTGTGGTCTTTCTACTGGTTTTCTTCTCTTCCATGCCTTTTTTTCTACTTTTCTTCTCCTTTGCTTTCCTTCACAGCCCCTCGTTTTCCTTTCTCTCTCTCTTCCTTTATTTCCCCACCTTTTTTCTCAATACATAGGCTATGATTTATAAATGTTGGTTTGTGGATTTGACATTGTAATAATTTACACAGAATCTGCTATTAATGTAGATGTAGGTGTTTTCTTGCCAACAAATATTTCTATGGCAGTTTCTAGGGAGCTTGTATCACTTAGTAAGCCCTGCTTCATTAATCTTAACAATTTTCTTGTGAGGTTAATTATGTAGCAATAATTAACCTCCCCTTTGAGTAGGTGGGCTTTTGTCACATTGAGTATTCTCACCTCCCCTGAGAGGCGGGGGGGGAAGAGGAGGCTG
>NW_006160160.1:1282092-1365391 GCF_000334495.1 Tupaia belangeri chinensis
TAAACTTTAAACAAGCCTCTGTGAGCCACATAGTAGAGAGGGACAGAGTTCTTTTCAATGTCAGTGGTGTGCTGGCAAGCTTTGTTCTGCAGGGCTGTACCTTTCGTTTCTTTCCCTGGCTTTCCTATTCTCAAAAAGTTTGGATTATGATATGCTCATTAATTGTAAGAGATGCACTCCAGGATTCAAAGAACAGTATATAGGCTCTTGAGCAACAGAAAACAACATAGGAACAAACATTTTCTGCTTTTATTTTTTACCTTTTAGTTCTTATGTGTTTTAAAGAGAATTCAAGGATGGGGTGAATTCTCATTTTGGTTTTTACGTATGTGCATCTGGCTTGTAACACACATACAAAATATATGTACTTATATATGATTATGATATATGATTATGTGGTATTAAATGTTCATAACTATTGCATGCATATATGTAATTTGAAAAGATAACTTTTTTTAATTGTTGGAGGTTATAATCCCAGTTAAACTTTATTTACTAACTAAATATTTACTTGATGTACATTTAGCTTGAGTGACTTATGAGAAGATTGTGGGAATGATAAAGAATATAGGTTCCTTTTGTAAAGGAAGCTTTAAGTTGCTTTGTTTGAAAATTGACTTGGAATCTTTCTTTTTTCAATGTAATCCTTAGGTTTAATAATTAATTACTGGGCTAACAAGTAGCATAGTGGTTAAGGTGCTGGAATCCCATATGACTGACTGAAGTTCTAGTCCTGGACCTGATGGCTTGAAAAATCATGCCGGGCACGTGTGTGCACGCCCAAAATCCCAGGAGGAGACTGGAGGAGAAGGTATTGCAGTGTGACCATCCCTCCTGGGAGTAATTTCTCACTTTCCTTCTCTCTATCACTCTCTGTCTCTCTGAATAGCTCATATGCCCTATGGCAAAAACCTAAAAAAAAAATTATTATTTATTACTAATGTTTCTGTAGATTTGAGTGATTGGTAAAATTATGGAACTAATGAAGAAGTCTTTCTTTTTCTTGTTTTTAAGACAGGGTCCTGCTGTGTCCTAATCCTCTTGTCCTCCTATCCTGCCTTCTCCTCCTAGCTAGGACAACAGTTGTATGTCTTCAGGGCTAGCTCTTTATAAGGCAAGGTCTTGGTCTGTTGCCCAGACCTGCCTTGAGTTGACAATCCTACCTCACCATCCCAAGTCATGTAATTACAGGCACACACCAATGTGTCTGACTTTATGCTGGACTGGGACTTGAATCTGGGCCTCTCATGTGGTCCAGTCTGTGGAACATAGCATCTAAGCAGCACATACTACTATAGCTGTGACCAGAGTCTTGATAAATAAATTGAGAGCTCTGGTCTGAATCTTTATGGATATCAAAAACTAAAGTTTTTCATATGATTTAAGAGTAAATCATTTACCAAGTAAGTTTCTAAAAATTGAAAGCAAGTGTCAGTTTCAAAAGAGCACAGTTTACTCTTACATTTCTGAAGAAGTCACATATACCATGTTATAACATTTAAGAATCTCAAATTCTCTTTAATCATTGATCGTTCCTTTGAAACTTTGTTGCATATTAGATGTCACTCATCCTACAAACTGTATAGTCAGTTTAAGATTTTAGATTTTTTTTTAATCTAAAGGCAATAGATAATTTAAATGTAAAATGAATCTCGCTGCAAGAGACATGTCATAGTGGTTAAGACTCAGATTTCTTGGGTTCAAATATCATTTGCTCCATTTCTAGCTCTATGGTTTTGAAAATATTGCATACTGATTTTAAACTTTTTACATATTTTCTCTGAAGAGGTGATGATTTTAGAGAGGTGCTTGGAAGATTGAATGAGGCAGCAGTGCACATGAAATACTTAGCGTAATGCCTGCCCTGTGTAATAAAGACTCAATAATGTTAGCTATTATTAATTAGATAATCCTCCAACCCTTTACTGAATTAGATTTCTTTACTACAACAAATAAAATTTTGATTCATAATAAAAAGTAATCAATTTATTTAATTGTTCTTGGTAATATTAAAATGCCTCCTGGATTGTTCATTCTAAAGCAATGTATTGTATTTTTAATTCTTTCTTTCTTCCGAACACGCATATTCCTGACAAAAACAGTGTGAATTAAGATGACATTATCTATTGTCCTTTTTTACTCATTTCAGAAAATGAACCATTCTGTCCACATCATTACTGTATTTTTCTCATAAAATAAATTAGTCAGTGACAGTCTCAGATTGTTTGACAAAGGGTGATTGTTTTACTGATGGCCTTCTCTGAAGAACAAAATCCACTGATGATTGTAGTTTGGCCAAATAAGTAACTTCATCTTCTGGGTAATTTCCTATAAATATTTGTATGTCCTTTTGGTCTATATCAATAATACTACAATTTAAATGGATTCCCATTTTATTGATTAAATCAAGAAAACCCATATTCTGATTTCATTCTAAGATTTGGTACACATGTTAAAATGAAGCAAACTAAGACTTAAGTATTGATCTGCCATGAATCCCTTTCTCCTTCTGAGTGGAGTCTGTTTCCCTTGAAAACGATCTTTTTTTTCCAAAAAAGCTTTTATGGTCAGAGGCTATATGAACTTGTGGGAGAGGGAGAGAGAAAAAGGAGAAAGAACAAAGTACCCTCCAGTGGGATGTGGTCATGCACATCCAATTTTCTCCATGTCTCTGTTCTGCGGGATTTCCGACATGTATGCTCCTATGCCCAGGATGTTTTTCAAGCCAGTAGTGTTGGAATTCCAGCCATGTGTTTGGGCATGTGGGTTCCTATGCCCTAGGCACAATGCTTAACTGTTGTGCTATGGGATCAGCTCACCCTTGAAAATGATTTTGCTTCCTGTCTCCTTTTTACATTTGTTCATAGGCTGAATGTCAGAAAAGAACAATAAAGTATATGTCCATATTCTGTTTTTCCAAAGATTATACTTTTTACTTTCAATTTTATAAAACTCTTATTTTTATTTATTTAAAAAACATTTTTAAGAGGTTTTGCCTTAGGGCATGTGTGCTCACTGAAAAGACAGAGACAGAGATAGGGCGAGGGAAAGTGAGAAATCACTCCCTCAGAGGGGATGACCACACTGCAGTCCCTTCTTGTCCATTCTCTCCCTGGAATCTTGGAGATGCACACACATGCACCCAGCATGATTTTCAAGCCACCAGGTCTGGGACTCAAACTGCAGCCGGCCATGTGGGAGTCCAGCAGCATAACTGCTGCCCCATCTGCTGGCCTTACAATCTTGTTTTCAGACTTTATGAACAAGAGAAGTAGAAACATGATGTTAGATTTTTTTTTTAAGTCTCCATATTTCTTTGTACTTGGAAGAACACTTGTATTAAAAGAATCCCAACTGCCTTCTGGATGAAATTTTGCCATTAGTGTCTGAGCACTTCAGGCAAGTCATAGTCTCTCAGAGAGAGCTTTAGTTTATTCAGGTATGAAAATAAAAAGGTTCATGTATAACTCAGGATTGTATAGAAAGTAAAATTGTGATAAATATTAATGCTATTTATAAAATAGAGGTATTCAAAACCGTTGTTATTATCACCAACATAAATATATCATTTTGATTGCATTTATTAGCTTACCTCATTGGCATGTATGTATTGAAGTAATGATCCTGTCCTTGGATGATGGATAGCACAGATTTGTGTGAATTACGTGGTTTGGTATTTTAAAGGAAGACTCTAATCATCTGTGTTGGGAAAACATTTATTTTTGGTTTTTCCTTTTTTTTTTGTTTTCTTTATCAATGCAAGCATTAAGAGTTTGGGATTCATATTCAACTATTTCATAGTTCGATTTTTAGCCCTCCTTCCAGTTATCTTTGTGACTTTTGGCAGTTTGTTTTGTATTGTGGAACACATTATTTGCATCTGTAAAATAGAGATCATCTCTATGACATTTCTTTATTAATGTACTCTGTGCAAAAAAAAAACCAATATTAATGTTTATGCAGAAGTGAGCAATTCTATTAATTCAGGGTTTTTTGTTTGTTTGTTTGTTTGTTTTAGTAACCCAACCCTTAAATATTAGGTGATACATAGTAAATGAAATATAATGATTTCAGTTTTATTCTGCTCCAGCTTTCCTTATCTGTAGATGAAGATCAGTTAATCACTTTGTAAAAAACTTCATTTTTATATCAGTCAGACAAACAACTTGAAAATAAACATCTTTTCTTCTCTTTTGTTCCTTGGGAAAGTCATGAGTTAGCATTAGAGGAGAATTAGTACAAATGAACGCTTATCAAAAATTTGTTTTTAAGTGCTAAAACAAACTTTCTGGGAGATTGTAATTCTACAGAACTATTTATTTTCTCTATGAGGTTAAAGCTACATATGGGTCTCTGTACCATGTCAAGTAATTAAGTTAAATGTGTTCATCTTTAAGGAATGCAAATTAGGTAATTTTTGCATCAGTTTGAATGTTGAAACATATTATCAAATGGCACACTGTGGATAGAACTTTGTAATTTCATGGAGTGTTCTTGTACCAATCCTTAAAAGATCTGTCCTCCTCTGCATTTCAGAGGACAAATGTAACTCAGCAGCCAGCCATGCTACTCTGATGGGATTACTCAGCAAATTTAGTAGATAAAGAAAACATCTGTCCATTAGTTTTATTTTATTTTGGTAATCAGTGTCTCACTAAGTTGAGATCTCTCTGCCTCAGCCTCCTACAGAGCTAGGAGTACAGGCACACAGCACCACATGAGGGTGGACCAGGAATTCAAGCCAGATCTCAGATGTGGCCTCCCATGTGGTTACTCAGTCTGCTGAGTAACAGCGTCCACCAGCCTGTGCTACTGCAACCGGGCCCTGCTTGTTACTTCTTACTTAGAATATTTACTCAACTTGTCAGAAGTTTTAGCAGACATAGTACTTTATTGTTTGTTGTTGTTGTTGTTGTACAGAGTACATTAAAAAAAAGAAATGGCATAGACATGATCTCTATTTTACAGATGCAAATAATGTGGTCCACAATATAAAGAAGTAAACACTTAAAAAACACTTAACTTTGTCCCTTGAACAAGAGTAGCAAAATTAATAGGCACACTTTTCCACCAGACTTTGTTTAATTCAGGTTACCCCAACCTGACATTTATTTTGTCTTATTCTAGCTTGCTACAACTGGCATTGCAAAAGCTAACCCCTATTTTAATAAACTTTTCTGTTAAACTGATGTATGTGAAAAATGGCTACTTTAGTAATCCATTAAAAGAAACCATCTGTAGTATATATTTTGAAGAGAATCAAAATGGAATAAAATAGACTATTAAACATAGTTTAATGATTTTTTCATAGCTATGTTTGTGTGTTTTTTAATCACAATCTCAGTGACTCTCTGTGCATCAGGTGTATTTTAGATATCATCTCTTTTAATCTTCCCAAATACCCCATGAGATATCTACTGGTATAACTTTCATTTCACAAATTAATAAACTGAGATGTATAGAGGTTAAGAGACTGTCCAATGTCATTTGGAAAAGGGCAGAGCTGAATTCAAGTTCATGCTCTTAACCCTTACAGTATACACTACTCTATAAACACACCAAATATTTTTCAAGGATTCAAAATTATATGCACTCCATTGTAACCATAGGGTATTTTAAAATAAAGTAAACTTCTATTTCAAAACCTCTAAAGTGCATTCCTCTGATATGATTAGCAGTCTTTGTCTCTTAATGCTCCATCCAACTCCAGTGTTTCAAGCTGTGGCCTACTTACTCCCTCACTAGTATAGGCACTTGTTTCAACTAAGACCATTGTCAAAGAATTCTCAAATCTCATCTCTCAGGAACCTTCAAGTGATAAAAATAAGGGTATTGATTTTTATCTGCTCTGAAACACCCAAAGTTTATGAAATGCTTTTTACTCATTAACATGAGGTTTTTGAATTTTTATATTTTCAGTTAATGTAAATATTCATTTACATATAAGTATAGTCTCTTTTAAATATTTTGTTCTAGAAAGACATGCATGTGTTAGGTTACAGGGGAAGATGGTAAAGACTTAATTACCCTGAACTTCACTTAGCACCACTTTAAGTCAACGAGGTGCTTAATCTTTTCTGTAATTATGATTATGGAAGATGAAAATAAAACTAGGATTACAATTATCTTCTTGTATAAGTTAATGATTTTAAGTTGGTAAGATGTCATTTATATTAGACAAAAATAGTTTATAGTTAGATTAAGCATCTCTAATACCGGAAGATTCAGGATATGCATAAAAAGAAAGAGGTGAAAAGTTCATTCTCTACCTCAGGGAAATTTTTATTTAATTTTTGTCTTTAAAATAATTTTGGAAAGTACTTTATAGATTCTCAACTTTATTTGCCTGGGGACTGAAAATGAATACCATCCTCTCAGACAAAAGAAAATTCTGATCCATTATATCTAAAACAATTCTTTGGAGAATTTTCCTAAAATTGATAACAACCAATTACTAAAAACAAACTGATAAACTTTTTTTTTTTTTTTTAATAATAGTGTTGGGGGCTGGCAGGTAGTGTAGTGGTTAAGGGCATTGGACCACATGGCTGACCAAGGTTCAAGTCCCTGACCTAGTGGCTTGCTTTCTCACTTTCCTTCTCTCTTTCTGTCTTTCTCTCTGTCTCTCTCTCTGATCAAAAGTGGAAATAATAATAATAAATAAAGTTAAATAGAATAATTATTTAAAAAAGAATAGTAATGTTTAAATGTTTTGGACTGTAAGGGTTGCCGGAAAGATTGCAACCAAAACAAAATTATTTTTCTTCATAAAAGGAACAACTACTTCTTTATTCTAAAAAAGGAAATTTAGAGATCTTATGTAGGTCAATGTCAATCAAAAACAAAATGGAGAAAAGTTAACTTTTAAATAATCATCTGAAAAGTATATTCAGGGGAACCAGCAGTTAGCGTAATGGCTCTGTCGCTGGACTCCCACGTAGTCGACCATGGTTCGCGTCCCGGACCCGGTGACTTAAAACTCACACCGGGCGTGTGTGCGTGCATGCCCAAGATCCCGAGAGGAGAATGGAGGAGAAGGGATTGCAGCATGACCATCCCTCCTGGGGGGTGATTTCTCACTTTCTGTCTCTATGTCTCTCTCTGTCTGTCTGGCGAGTGCACGCGCTCTACAATGAAAATCTCTCCAAAAAAAAAAAGTATATTCAGAAGGTTTAAGGTTTATTTATATTTTCTTTTCATTTATTTTATATTTTCTTGAATTTCTTCCACATTTACATGTGCTAAGAAAGCGTAGACTCTCATAAAGAGATTTTAGTTTGATTTTATTGATTTTAAAAAGTATTCTATAAGTATTACATTTCTGTTACAAGTATATGTTGTATCAGTTCCAATACTCGTTGTTTTTGTACTTTGTCATTTCAAAACTCATTGTACTTAAATTACTCCAGAATTCTTGTATCATGTAAATTATGTAGAAAGACTTTAGGTACATGATTTAAAATATTCCAACACTTGCATAATTTAGCAGATTATAAAGGAGAATTTAGAAAACCATTCAAGGGTGATTTACTTGTTTTGAACATCTGGTTAACAGCTGGAATAATGAAAGTTAACACAGCGGTAACCATCTTTTACACTGATCCTCATGCACAGACAAACACTAGGAAGGATTAACTACTATTAGTTCTGTTTTCTTTTGCCATAGGGATTTGCTTTAAAAAGGAAAAGAAGGTTTGAGAATTCCTGACTATAGAAAGTTGAAATTTATATTCAAAATGTGAGGAACACTGATTAAAACAAGATTCAACTTGATATAAATTCAAAAAAGAAAGTTAATTAGCTATTGACAACTGGCACAGGTCTTTCTGATAAAATTACCTAGCACATGTAAGCAAGTTTTAGGCAGTATATTTCAGTTATAGCCAATGTCATATTCAGTAGAATCTTAATTTTTATTTAGCTAGTCAATAGGACTCTGCTTTTACCTTTTAAGATGTTTACTATAGGAGTGGTCCTATTTTCTAGTGGTTAAGGGAGCCAGATCCCACATGGCTAATAACATTTCAAATCCTGACCCTGGTGGCCTAAAACTCATGCCAAGCACATGTGCATGTGTACTTAGAATACCAACATAGTGGAGAATTGGAAAAGAGGAGATTGCCAGGTGACCATGTCCCACTGGGGGTACTTTCTCCCACTCCTCCTTTCTCTCCCCTGGTTTATCTGTCTTTTTCTGGCTCTCCTGCTGCGTGTACACTCCCTCTGATAATTAAAAAAAAAAAGATGTTTAATATAGTTGTTAGACTAAAAACTTTGTAATCTATAATATGTAATATATATATATATATCTGCAATATGTTTTAATACTGTAAGTTTCTACTTTTTTAAAATCTATTTTTTAAAAAATATGGGTTTTGTTGTCATTAATATGTTAATAACTTTGCGGTACTTTCAGTTTAGAATGTTAAATGAACTGGCATGCTGAGATACCAGTGAAAAACAGTTAATTTTCAAATTTAATTTTAAAAGAAAGAATGATTATGGGCTAAAAGTACTCTGTGTAGGAAACTTTAGAAGGTGATGATGTGAATTGTCCTTTTGAGTTACAAATCAGTTAAAGTCATTCAAATTGGTATTCTTTCACTTTAAAACTTCATTCCCATGTATCTAAATGTCTAGGCCTATTGCAGGGTATATTAAATAAAGTGAAAATTAAAGATAAGGTTGAAGGTCTTATAAAGTAAACCGTAGTGGAGAATGTCTCATCTCTAGCTAAATGTTTCAGTAACAGCAAGAGATACTGTTTTATAATTACTCTTGTACACTAAATCTGATTTTTAGGCTCTTATCAAGGAATAGGATTGAGTTTTGCCTTGAGTATCTTCTCTTTAGCAAATAATTTAGCTATGCTATGTTGCAGTAGTTGCAGATGACATATATGCAGACAATTTATGTGGCATAAGTTGGATAAATGGCTAAAAAGTACGGAATTTGGTGTTAGATCGTTCACAATTATGTTTGTATTCAAAAGCTCACAAACATATCCTTACTAACATATATATGGTATCTCTGTGTAATGTGACAAACTGATTTAATGATCTTATTTACAAAACTGTTTTGAAACTTCATTTTCCAAAAAGTGTCTCTTGGTTTGGTATTCATAGACTAGTAATGGTGATCAGGTAATTATCCCTATTTTACCTTTTGGCCTTGAAGGCAGAGCCATAGAAGATAAATAGGGACTATATTTAATATATATCCAAAATGAGAAAAGTTCTTAGGTTTTTTTGTCATTATTGGCAAGAAGCAAATAGTATGAGTGATCAAAGAGAAAAGATCACTATGGCTTGTAGTCATTACAATTTAGACTGGATTTTCAAAGATATACAAGAGTATAATTTGGGTGAAGGCACAGCCTTAAATAAAAGTTACATAAATGGAATGTTTATGGACTATTCTTGAGTGGTGTAGAGACTGGACTATAAGAAGTACAGGTTGCAGTAGACTTAGATGAGACAGATCAGAGAGTTTTAACTTAGGCTCAGTACTTTAGATTTTAATCTGACGGTAGTGGGGAATTTTAAAAAGACTTTGTGTTGGAGGTAGGAGGAAGCAGGCAAAAAGTTATGTAGAGGACAGAGGTTGAATGACGTTTCAACTAGCAGAATTAGATTGTTTCAGAAGAGGAATAGAGAACCAGATATATTAACAAACCTGTGGAACAACTTCAGTAGTAATCAAAATGCAGTATGACTAAAACTGAAGTAATTGAAAAGCAGTGATGAAGAGCTTGAGATATTTTAAATGGCAAGGATGGTAAGCATTTCAAATGAGAACCAGAGAGAAAGAAAAGGCCTGAGTTTTGATGATTGTGCCATTGACACTAGTTAGAAATTTGCAAAGGGGAGCTGATTTAAGTCATACTTTGAGTCAAGTTTGCTGCAGAAATGATGACTCTGAAGTTCTGGTAGATAATGAAATTGGCAGCTACAATGAAAAAGAAAACATACTTTTATATTATATCTCTATCACCTAATAGCTATGGATTTACTACATAACATATCAAATATACCTAAGGAACTCAGAATATTTTCTTCATGTAATTGATGCTTAATGATTTTGGACAAAGATATTGAACAATTGGGTAAAGTAGCCTAAGTTAATTTTCAGAGGGATAATTTACTTTGTATTAGCAAAAATGACAACAGCTCACATAAAACGAGTTGAGATGAAATCCACAGAATAGAGCAAGATCTTTGAAAGTACTCAAGTAAGTCGAGTGGAAGAAAAATCAAGATACTGAGGCTTAAGTAAAGATTGTTTGGGGAGGAATTAAAAGCCATACTTTTTTTTAAAAAGAAGTCTTTGCCTATTCCTATGTCTCCAAGAGTTTCCCCTGTGTTTTATAACAGTAGTTTTAGAGTTTGAGGTTTTTTATATTTAGATCTTTGATCTATTTTGAGTTGATTTTGGTTAATGGTGAGAGATGGGGTCCAGTTTCATTTTTCTGCAGGTGGATATCCAATTTTCCCAGGAAAATATGCTAAAGAGATTTTATTTTCCCCACTGGATTATCTTGTGCCCTTTGTCAAAAATCAATTGGCTATATGTTTGGGGGTTTATTTCTGGGTTTTCTGTTCTGTTCTATTAGTCTACCTGCTTGTTTTTGTGCCAATATTGTGCTATTTTTATTATCCCAGCTGTGTAATATATTTTGGGGTCAGAAAGTGAGATAACTCCAACTTTATTCTTTTTGTGCAATATTGCTTTGATAATATGGGGCCTTTTATGATTCCAAACAAATTATATGATTGTCTTTTCTAATTCTTTGAAGAATGTCTCTGATATTTTGATTAGGATTGCATTAAATATGTAAATTAATTAAACACGTACAATAATCTGTGTTTAATTAATAACAAAGAAATGAGATTACATCAGGTTAAAGAGCTCCTGCACAGTACAAGAAACAATAATTAGAGTAAAGAGACAACCTTCAGAATGGGAGAATATATTTGCAAAAACTATGCCTCAGAGAAAGAATTGATAATCAGAATATATAGCGAACTCAAGCAGTTTACCTGAGAAAAAAAAAAAAAACTTAATCCAATTAAAAGATGGATGAACTGAAAAAAATCCCAAAACTTAATCCAATTAAAAGATGGATGAACTCAGATGAAATAAAAAGATCAAATGAACAAACAGACAACTAGACAACTATCCAAGGAAGATATATGAACAGCCAAAAAGCATATGAGAAATGCTCGTCATCCCTTATCAGTAGGGAGATGCAAATCAAAACCTCATTGTGATACCACCTAAACCCAGTCACAATGTCTAAGATAAAAAAAAAAAAAAAAGATAAATGCTGGCAAGACTGTGGTGAAAAGGAGACTCTCCTACACTGTTGGTAGGAATGAAAATTAGTACAGAAACTATGGAGAACAGTATGGAGGTTCCTGTAAAACCTCCATATAGAGCTACCATATGATACAGCAGTCCCACTCCTGAGAATCACCTAAAGGATAAATATACACTCAGCCAAAAAGAACACTTGCACATCATGTTTATTGCAGGATTATTCACAATTGCTAAGACATGAAATCAACTCAGATGTCCAAGAACAAAGGAACGGATTGAAAAAGTGTGGGACATATAGTCTTTGAAATACTACTCAGCCATAAAAATCAAAGAGACCCTGGCATTTGATAGAAAATAGATGAATATGAATGACTTAATGCTAAGCAAAGCCCACAGACGATGAAAGTGAGGCATTGTATGTCCCTCTTAAACTGAAAGATTGAGAGGTATAAAAGCATGGAGAACAAATGTGGAAACAAAAGACAGTGTGAGAGGAGGGTGGGAAATGGGGGGGAGCAGGCAGGAGGGAATGAAGTGGGGGGAAAAAGTAAAACATTTAACAGACACAATAATGGAAAATTCTATGTTTGTAATATGCTTAGTAATATCCTTGACTGGATTTGTATTAATGCAGGAAAAACTCACTTTGTATGCCATAAAGATGTACAGTGACTAAATATAATAAAAATATAAAAAAACTAAAGACAAACCTCCAAGTGGGGGGAAACCATACATTTTAGAAGTTGTATATTTTCCCTAAGGCATTATAAAGTCTAATATTTAAGATAAAAATTAGTGCTATGCCAGGTAAAATGAAAGCCAAAAATAGTTGAAATATGAAACTATTTCTTCTTTCAGTCATTCTTAAACATTTTTTGATGAGTTACCAAATTAAAGATAAAGGTTATATTCAAATGCCTGAAATACAGAATTTGCAAGTATATATACTTAAAAATAATATTAGAATATAAAATTTATAAATTACAGAAAATTCAAGCCACAATGTATAATGTATAAAAATATTTTTAAAATGACTAAAAATCTGTTACACTTGTAGATTAATTTTATCACAAAAGAATCCTGGAAATAGTGTATGGGGCTGGCCCCATAGTGTAGCACTTAGGCATTGTGTAGGAGGAGCCCCATCCCACATGGCCCACTATAATTTATGTCCTGGACCCAGTGGCTTGAAAAACATGCCAGCTTCATGTGTTTGCAGTGCTCAAAATCCCAAACAAGAATTGCTGTGTTACTAGTCCCCAATGAATGGTTGTCTCTCTCCCTCTTTCTTGTGCATATGTGCCTGGCTCCTCCAGAAAAAAAGAAAATGGAAAAGGATGAAAGAAGGTGAAAAAAATAGAAACAAAAAAGGAAGGGGGAAAAGAAAAGAAAAAAAGAAAAAAAATGGTGTCTGGTGCCTTTTTAAAATTGACCGTGTTTCACAAATTAGCTACAAAATCAACATTTTTAGGGTAGGGCACAGAGAAAAAATTAACTACTGAAGTTTTAAAATTGATGTTATATTTAATAAAAGTTTATTTTCAGATATGATATGTACTTATTTGTCAAATAGGCAATAAATTTCCAGTAAATCCATTTCATCAGTTTTCTTGAATGTTATATAAAATAATAAAAATTGAAATAGATAAGAAATAAAAATTAAACAGCTTCTATTTTTCCATATTTTACCTTGGTTATTCTAATTCGTTTTCTAAAGTTTTATGAATAGATAGGAATTAAACCAAATTTTGAGAACAGTTCTGATTGCATTTTGTGAATAACAAATTATAGTCTGTGTCCATCATGTAATTTTGACTAATGTTCCTCATCAGTTATATTTTGAAAAGCTCTTGGAAGTGATTCCTGATTTCTAAATCGAGTTTTTTTTTCTTCTTTGATTTACAAAAATATATATGTATAGTTTACTAAAGATTTTTATAATGAATTATGCATAATACAAAATGATGTTTTAGAACTTGAAAGAAGATATTTATATTTTATGAATTATCCTATGAATTTTGAACTTAAGACTGATAGGATGAAAATATTAATTGTATTCTGTGTGACCTATTTTGTGCCTTTTTATAATTGCTTATGTTCGCTCAGCTCTGCCATTAGTTCCTGTGTGTGTTCTGTCCACAGAAGGCAGTGCATTGTAGAAATTCACTTATAATGGAAGTAACATTTTGCCTTTAAAGAAGATAGGATTTAGAACTGCCTGTTTGAAATTTTTGCCTTCATTCTTTAGAAGCCATTAATGGCTTTGAATAGAAACAGTCTTAAAATAGCAGAAATTCTGCTGCTATCAATGAGCAAGTTGCCCTGATTTCAACACGAGTTAAATACAAAGTGCTGAACAGAGTACTTGTCCTTCCCATGTTTCTTCTTCATTTAGAAATTTCATTATTAAATATGTGAAAGTCAAAGATGATTAGAATATTTTAGTGTATTATAGATTGCGATTTTTAAATATTTCATCATTTTTATACATTCAGTCACTGCATATCAATATAGCATGCAAAATGTATTTTTCCAGCATGGATACACTGTATATTAATACAGTTAAAGATATTATCATACATGTTACCAGCAGATAATTTTGCATTTATGTGTCCCTTAAATATTTTGCTTCTTTGATTTTTCCCTTTTGAGTTACACTATCAGTTACAAGTAGCCTAACTAAAGTATCTGCACTGTGGTTATTTCTATGCAATTTAATTTTCACTAAAAGTATGAGAGTCAATGTGAAAATCATCCTGTCAGCAAAATTTGAATATAGAAATTCTATCTCTGAGATAAAAGGATTATTTTTAAATGGAACAAAATATGCTGAATGATATTTGTCCTTTCCTTAATGATAACTGTTCTCATTTGTCCTAATTTACTTTAATTTTTCCTGGTATGTTGTACATGTATAGACTATAGTAATAATTTAATGCACATTTTTTATGACAGCAAAACTATTTAATATTGATGGTTCCCATCCTCAAAAACTGTATTTTTTTAGTAATATGAATATCTTTGACATATGTTTTATATTTGGATATAAAAATAATTAATTATTTAAAAATAATTAATTTATTTAACTTTATTTGTTTATTTTAATTTGACCAAAGAAGGACAGAGTGAGAGGGAGAGAGAGGTAAAGTGAGAAAGTAAGCTGCCAGATCGGGGACTGGAACCACAGTCACTAATGTGGGAGTCCAGCACCCTTAACCACCATACCACCTGCTGGCCTCATGATAAAATATTGTTAAGGACTGAATATTAGTGCTTCCCACCTCACAATTCACATCTTGAAATACTATTACCAGTATGATAATGGTTGGAGGTGAGTCCTTTGGGAGGTAATTAGGTCCTAAGAATGGAACCCTGGTTAATGAGATTAGCGCCCTTATAAGAGGCTAGAGAGCTTGTTAGCTGTCTTTCCATAATGTGAGGATGAAACAAAAAAATCAGTGGTCAACAACCAAGAAGAGAATTCTCACCAGAATCTGACTCTACTGACACCCTGATCACAACTGGGCATCAGCCTCCAAAGCTGTGAGAAATACCTATCTCTTGTTTATAAGAGCTCCAGTCTCTGGTTCTCTTGTTATAACCAACAGTGGCCCAAACTATCTGAGACAAGTATCTTCTGTCAGCCTAGTGTTTTTGTGCCCATTCTGGTCCTAACTAGAAAGTCAAGCAAATGTTTGTCTGAGGACCCACAGTGCCAGAGTGGTGGTCTGAACCCAGGCAATCTGTCTCCAGAGCATGTACCTTTCACCTCATTTTGCAGCTCCCAGATATTTGCTGAAAAATTCCATAAGGGAGAGCAAGTGAGAGAGGTATTTTTTTTTTTTTTTTTTTTTTTTTTTTTTTTTTTTTTTTTTTTTTTTTTTTAGGAAGGGGATGGCACCAGGAAGGTGACTGCAAGTGAGTTACTGGAGCAGCTTCCAACAGAGTTTATAGTCTGAGACCTATTCTTACTAAATGTGTTTTTCTGTGTTCTTTTCTGGTGATTGGTTAGGAGCCCATCTTTCAGTTTTGAGTGTTCGTAATTGCCTAGTGTGCAAATTGGACTAGATCTTTGAGTCACAGAATCTTTCCCCTTCCACCTTCACCAGAACTTACCAACCACCTTTGCTGGCCAGGATGCTTCAGGGAACTATTCTGTTTGGGAGGTGAGGAGGGAAGTGGCACTTTATCAGCACTCCACATTTCACAGTACTTGGTAGGTTTGATATAGTTTGTTTGTTGAGGATTATGGTGATTTAATTGCTGTAAAAGGAATTTGTCTTTCTTTTTATATTTGTTTTATTGTGCTCTTGGGTTTCAGAACTGGTAGAAAGGGTAAGAAAGGTGGTGGTTCTCTAAGTCTTTAGATGGAGTCCAAGATAGTTTTTTTTCCTCAAAAGGATTTTATCAAAATGAAAATTATTAGACCTTAGATATTTTCATACAACTTGTGTATCTTTGGAGGAAAAGAAAACCTATGACAGTACCTACAGCTCAGAGTTTTACCAGGGTCCAGTGAAGCTGACAAATATGTGCAAAGTGCTTAGTCAAGTACCATATACTTAATAATTATACAATAATGTTCAGCAGTCATCAGTTTCATAGTCATCATAAGTTACGGTTTAGTTTTACTAAGGTTAAACATATTTTTATTTGGATTTCACATTAAATTCTGAATTAATGTAAAGTAATTGCTCTAAAATACTTTATTGTGAATATAGTAACTGGTGAACTAAAAGAATTCCCACAGTATATATTTAATATTTAGGGTAGAATATAGCATCACTGAATTCATGTAGAAAGTTTTTATTCTATTTTAAACTGATTTCTATAGTGATATCATAAAAAAATCTATATATTAGTGTCTAATTTCTGTATTCCCAAGTTTAGCAATGCAATATGGTCTCTTAAAAGTTTATCTGTCAGGGTCAGCAGGTGGCATGGTGATTAAGCATTGGACTCCCACATGGCTGACAGTGATTTGAGTCCCAGACCCAGCATCTTGTAAGACTTACTGGGCACATGTGTATGTGCACCCAAAATCCAGAAAGGAGAGTGAAAAAGATATTGTGGCACAGCCATCCTCTCTGGGCACATGTGTATGTGCACCCAAAACCCAGAAAGGAAAGTGAAAAAGATATTGTGGCACAGCCATCCTCCTGGGCAGTGATTTCTCATTTTCTCTCTCTTTGTCTCCCTGTCTCTCTCCAGTAAGGGCACATGCCTTATGGCAGAAACCTAGGGAAGAAAAAGTCTATCTGACATCAGCGATAACTAAATATATTCTTAGGTTTAATATAGCATCATTTAATTATTTACATAAGCTTCTCAGCTAAAATTACATTCATGTCATTTACCCCTGACCATAAATGAGACACTTGTTTTCTTTGACACTTGTTTCATATTTGGAATGAAATATTGTTAAAGAATGAATATTAGTGTCCCCCATTCACATGTTGAAATATTAATTCCAGTGTAATAATATTTGAAAGTAGGACTTTTGGTAAGTAATTAGGTTCTAAGAGTGGAGCCCTCAAGAATGAGGTTAATGCTACTATAAGAGGCTAGAGAGCTGGTTACCTGTTCTGCAATGTGAAGGCACAACAGAAAGTCAGTGGTCTACAACCCAGATCCCAGCCCTATTGACATCTTGATATAAGACTGGATATTCTTCATTATTAAAATATCTTGGTAGATGAGTTCTACAACCATAAGCTATCAGATTCTGCCTGGAGTAATGTTTTGGTGTATGAGCTCAGTGTTCAGAGCATTTTTAAATTTATGTCTTTAATCAGGGTATAAAGTCACCAGTTCTCAGTCTCTACTGCTCAGAATCAGTTTGTGTGGTCACGTCATCCATTTATGTTAGCTATGTGGCCACTGCAGTCATTTGAGAATTCGATTCCTGGGCCAGTACCTCTAAAGTCGCTTCCAGTTTACAGTTATTACATATCCACGTGACTGTTCTTCAGAAGAGTGTTGAACAAATCAGTCTTTATTTGCCCTCACCTGTCCAGCCTATTAAATTTTTTGGTGTATTCCTGTTAATTGTCATGTTCCTCTTGAAAGGAATGGTTATTTCTTATTTGTTGACACATGAGTTGGTCATAGATCCCAGAAAATAACGGTTGAACAAACACAAGAGATGGGTGTGAATGTCAGACGAGGTGTATGTGGAGGAGTGGGGCCTAACGAAGGACATTTGGAGAAGGGATACAGAGGTAGAGCATTGGTGGGATGGGGAGGAGTGGTGTTATCTGTTAAAGATATTTTGATCAATGGGTCTGGGGAGAAATGTGCACATATCGAAATGGTCTCATTGTAAGTCAAACAATATGATTGAAAGTATATACAAAAAACAAATAATAAAATAAGAAAGAAAATAACATGGTTTTCTTAAATATCCATTTTTTTCATATGTAAAGCTATTTCTTTTTTCTTTTTCTTTTTTTTTTTTTTGGAGAGGTTTTTGCCATAGGGCGCATGCGCTCGCCAGACAGACAGAGAGAGACAGAGAGACCGAAAGCGAGAAATCACCCCCCATGGTGGTTGGCCATGCCGCAATCCCTTCTCCTCCATTCTCCTTTCAGGATCTTGGGCACTCATGCACATGTGCCCGGTGTGAGTTTTAAGCCACTGGGTCCGGGATGCGAACCGCGGTCAACTACATGGGAGTCCAGCGACATAGCCATTATGCTAACTACTGGTCCCTAAAGCTATTTCAAGATGGGAAAAAAAAGTACTTTAAAAAGAATTTTATTGCTATTCTTATGTGCCAGTGAGCACCTATGCTCACCAGTGAGAAAGTGTGTGATAGAGAGAGAGAGTGACAGAGAGAGAAAGCATCCCCCAACAAGGTTTGGTTATACTACAGTTCTTTTTCTTCCATACTTCTTTCCTGTCAGGATCTTAGGCATGCAACATAGGCACTAGCATATTTTTCCAGTCACTAATGCTAGAATTCAAACCATAGTCAGCCTTGGGCATCTGGCTACCAATGCTCAGCCTTTAACCACTCCCATATGCAGCTGTTCCCACCATGAGTATTTTTAATTCACTGTAAACAAATTGGTAGCAAACTGAAATGTTACCTTTATTTTCCATTTTTCCATTGGATATTTTCATTCTTAGAATAATTTTTGTAAAATGGTAAATGTCAAACTTAACATATTTTAAACTTCATTGACATAATTGGATGACTAGTCTAAAAAAGTAATACTTACCTTGATACAAAGTCATGAAATTTTGGTGAACTAGTGATCTAGCTAATGAGGTAATTCAAAGGAAAGAGATTTGCACTCTTCAAAAAAAGACATTAGATCCAAATTAATATGAATATTTCTGTCATTTTACAAATATGGCTTGACCTGCTACTCTCAGTAGTACTGCCTGGAAAACTAGAGTGGTTATTAAGTAGTTCTAATGGATTATTGTATAGTCAAACACCTTATAACCAGACAGGCCTCTATATAGAATTGGTCCTTTAAACAAATTATTGGGGGTAAAGAAGTAGTATCAACAAAATATTAGGATCAGACTTGGTATTTTTAGCCAAATTCAGTTTATAATCATAACTACAGAATGACTAAGAATACTTTCAGGGGCCAGCAGGTGGCATGGTGATTAGGATAAACTCCTATATGATCGACCACAGTTCCCAGACCTGGCAGGTTGAAAAATCACACCAGGCACATGTTCATGTGTGCCCAAGGTTCTAGGAGGTGAATGAAAGAGAAGGGATTGCAGTGTGGCTATCCACTCTGGCAGATAATTTCTCACTTTCCCTCTTACTGTCTCTCTCTGCCAAGTACATGTGCCCTGTGGCAAAACCCTAAACTAAATAAATAAAATTTAAAAAAATACTTTCATTATTTCAAAGGGAGGTTTTGATAAGGTTTAAAAGTGATTATATGGGCCTGACTGTGGTGGCTCAAGCGGGAGGGTGCCACTTCCCCATGTCTGGGCTGGCATGGGAGGCCCAGGTTCAATTCTTGGCACACTGGGAAACAGGCCTGATGTGTGGCATACACCTTTGACCTTACCTAGCTGGGAAGCTAGGCAGGAAGGAGCAAGACAGGTTGAGAACCCATAAAAAACACCTCTCTCTCTCTCTCATGCTCATGTTTTCTCTCTCTGTTGTCTCTCATTTTCTTAAAGTGATTGTTTGCTCATAGGACCATACAACTAGAAATTTAACATTGCAAATTTCAGCAAAACACACTTAAGTTGGTGGTTTCAGAGTTCTACTGAAACCGGACTTGAAAGTGAAAATGCCAATTCATAGGTTTTCTGTTTAGTCAATAATGCTGTGCCCTTTGTTTAACCAAAACAACTCTTGTGAATCAAATTTCAGGAACCCTGTTGATCTGAATTTATGTCTATAGAATTTGAGACCATCATTCAAACAATATTTAGGATCAACATGTCCTAAATATACATTTAAAAGAAATCAACTTGGGGGCCAGCAGGTGGTATGGTGGTTAAGGCACTGGAAACTCCCATGTGGCCAAACACAGTTTGAGTCCCAGACCAGCTTTCTCACTTTCCTTCTCACTATCTGTCCTTTTTTGGTCAAATTAAAATTCATGAATAATTTAAAATTAAATAATGAATAATTAAATAAATAATTATTTAAAAAAGGAAATCAACCTGATGAAAAGTTCAATTGCAATAGCAAAATTTTGTAACTAACATCTTTCATGGTACGGCATCTCTGAATTCCCTTGAACAATTGCAGAAACTGCAAGACCTTATTATGTATAGAATACCAAAGTCTATGTTGTTATTTTTACCATATTCTATTTGTCAAAATAAATACCAAGGCTAGCCTAGACTGCAGAAATAGGGAAATAGACTGTCAGTGGGAGGAACTGTAATATACGTTGTTATATTTTCAGTCATCTATATAGTGTGGTTCAGTTTGGTCAGTGGGACACCAATATATGCTCGCAGTTAGGGCTAGCCTTCTGGAAAATAAGAGCCCACAGGAGAGGCCCTTCAATTCCAGATATCCCAGCTGTACTAGGCAAGCCCAGCAATTCTAGCCATGAACCCAAATATGTGACCATCTAGCCCTGGCAGAACTGCTAGAGGATCAGAAGGTATAATCTTGAGAAATTAAAAATGTTTACTGTTGTTCGCCACTAAGTACTATGGAACAAAAGCTGCATTACTGATGATAATCCCCTTTCTTGCAATTCAGGGAACGGGAAGTTACCATGTCAAATACTGGCTCAAAACTGTGTAATAAGTGCTCAGGTCAAAAGCTGAAGCCTCATGCTAAGTCTTTTGACAACTGTCAGTAACTGAACAATGTCCCAAAAGGCAAAATGCTTTCATGGCTATCCTTATGGCAGAAAAAAAACATTCTCTCCTCCAAACCTTGTATAACAGAGTCTGTTAAGCTAAAACGAAATCACATCCAGCACCCTACAACAGGGCAGTCTGAGAAATGTTGCTTTTAGCACTTCAGACACAACGGTATAGGAACTGACATGAGGAAGTGCTAGTAGATGCTGAGTGGCATTCCATCATATCTACTGCGGTCAGCATAAAGTCATTTTTTCCTTTCGTTTTAATTTTTATGAATTTTGAGAATATAAACTTTACACAATTTGATAAAGCAGTGCATCAAAACTCATATTATTAATCTTTAGACATACAAAATGGGATACTCTGTCTTTAGATTGAAAGTTGACTAATTTATATATCAAGATACATGGAACTTATTTTCTAGGACCAAAGTTCCCTGAAATTTTAAGTTTGGACTGCTGAGAAAGTCTCTTTTTTTTCTTTTCAAGAATTATTTTATTTAACTTTATCTATTTATTTATTTATTTGATCAGAGAGGGACAGAGTGAGAGAGAGAGGGAAAGTTAGAAAGCAAGCTGCCAGGTCTGGGATTTGAACCGTGTCAGCCATGTGGTAGTCCAGTGCCCTTAACCACCACCCCATCTGCCAGCCCTGAAAGTCTTTTTACTCACATTTTTCTAATTCCCTACTTGTTCACTATTGCAAAGTTTTTTTGTGTTTGTTTGTTTGTTTTGTTTTTTGGTCTTCTTTAGATTTTGTTTCAGAGCCCATATAAATGCTCTTCCTTCTACTTAGGACCTCTAGTTTCCCTTCTTCACACTTGCAAAATGTAATTAATATATAACCATTGTTCACTTTCCATCCTAATTATTACTTTCTGAGAGACTTTTCCCTGACTCCAAAAGTGATCATATTTTTTTTTTCATTTTTTGAAAAGATTTTTGCTATAGGGTGCGTGTACTCGCCAGAAAGAGAGAGAGAGAGAGAGAGAGAGAGAGAAAGTGAGAAATCACCCCCCCCCAGAGGGATGGCCACACTGCAATCTCTTCTCCTCCATTCTCCTTTCGGGATCTTGGGCATGCATGCACATGCGCCCAGCATGAGTTTAAGCCACCAAGTCGGGGACTTGAACCGCGGTCGACTACATGGGAGAACAGCAACATAGGCATTACACTAACTGCTGGTCCCCAAATGTGATCAGTTTTTGTAATAATTAGGAAAGCTTGTTACAACATAAGCTTCCCATAACACTTTGTTTCTTCCAGTGCAGATTTCAGACTTGCCAAGTCTTCACAATTATGTGAACCAATTCCTTAAACTAAGTTCATCTCGCTCTCTTTTTCTCATTCCCTAACAGTGTGTGTGTGTGTGTATGTGTGTGTATATGTATATATGTGCATGTGCAAGTGTGTATGTATACCCACAGGTTCTGTTTCTCTGGCAAACCCTGACACATACAGAAAGACAATGGAGGGAAGTGAGAGAACTGACTAACCAAGATCAAGAGTCTCTACTTACTTCTAGTTATTTTAATTTCCATAGAAACCCTATAAAGCAAGTTTATTATTAAATAATAGTTGAAAAACTCAGTCACACAGAAGTTAAGATGTACAGTACACTGTGTCATGAAGCCCTGCTGTGCACCAGTTTACCAGGCTTTAACCTCTGCTATTCTCAGATTTCTGCTGTCCCAGAGAGGAATAGACTGGGGACCCTTTCATTAGCCAGAGAAGGCAGTGTGTTCTAAAAGGAGGGGCTCTGGGAGCCAGATCAGGGCAAAGGATAAACCTTGAAATGTTATTAGGAATCTAACCTGATTGTCACTGGAGTTTTAAGCAATCTTTTTCCTGTCACTGTCCTGTATTTTAGAGATGGCACAATAATTTCTCTAGTTTTTCTTAAAAAAAAAAAGAGAAAAGAAAGAAAAAGAAAAGAAAAGGATTTTTGTATTTATTTATTTTGTTGCCCATTAGTGAGTTTAGGAATGTTTTTATTATTTCCTTGATTTCAAATTTATTAATTAATTCTTGTGAATCAGAAGGTCCCACTTTTGGTTATTTTATTGAGGCTAGCTCAGGACATATATTTGATCTCCAAATTAAACATCTGTAGGGACTTTCTGCTTCCTATTCTGCTACACATGTGTGCCTTTGAGGAGCAGCAATTATTGGAAGAGTTGTCAAAATTATAGTAGCCTTGGGGAAATGAAATTTAAAATATTTGGATTCATTATAGTATAAAATAAAAGACAAACTTCAGTGCCTAAAGCCATAGTTTATTTCTAAATATCTTCATTGTTTAGAAATTCCCTGGAAATCATCTTGTATCTATTTTTAGAACCATTGAATATAAGGATTTTAAGACTCAATAATAGCGGTGATTTCTCATAGAGTATCTGAGTGGTTGGCATCTTATTTGGATAGAGTAAGGATTTTCTGATAGTACAATATGTTATCTTTGTTTAATTTTTGTTTGAAAATCTGTCAAAATGTTTTATATAAAAACATAAGATAGTTGCAGCATAACATGATTATACAAAACTAAACAAATTTAGAAGATAAGCAGCATCATGAGAGTTGGTAGAAGTTTTTTTCACCACAGATGCATATACGTAACAATATATGTAAATAATAGTACAACTATCTTTTCATATCTAGATAAATATACTTGTTATGATAGAGGAAATAAAATTAAAATTATATTTTTCTGTTTTGAGATGTTTTAATTTCTATCAAGGGTGACAAAGCAAATACAAATGGAATGTTAAAAGATCCAGAATTTAAACATAATTTGAAAGAACAATGAACATGCTGCTACCCCTGGCTTATCATGGAAAGCAATATTGATTTCAAGTCTAGGTGATCCATGAGCTGGCCCTTAAAGGGCAAGTGAGGTTCACTAGGGTTGGATGTACAGAATCTGTTCTGGGCAGGTGTGTAGCCTGTGCCAGCAAGGAGAGGTGCACAAGCAGAAGGGAGAAGAGAACTGCTGTTATTTGAGCCTGACAAGGCAGTAGTAGTAGCTCAGATGAGTAATCTGTCCAGAGTACCATAAGCAGTTAAGCATGAGACAAAATTAAAAGTCAAGTGTTTCTAACTCCAAATCATTTGTTTTTCCAGAGCTTTAAGAGAGCAGAGAGGCATTCTTGGGTTTAATAGATTAGATGGATTTTACCTTGAATATAGCGTATGGATAAGAGTAAGACAGGAAAATTAATTTTCAAGTTTTGGACTCCATTTCAAATGGATGCCCTCATCATGGCTTATGGATGTATTTTAGGTTCTTCCTTTAATGTGTTTTTCAGATGTTGAAATTTATTATACGCTAGCTCTAACTTTGATGCTGTTTGGTTGCATGCAACTGGTATTGTCAGGGAAAAATGATTATTTTCTTTTGAACCCATAATATGAAAGGGTAGAGGAAGCTGGAAAGAAGATAGCTTCCATACTATTTAGTAGAGATTCCCTCTTTCAAGCTTGCATCTTGCTGATTATCAATACAAAGATGATAAAGCAAAGGAAATAATTATTACTGCAAAATTTAAGTTCATCCTTAAAACTAGTAACCAAAATAAAACATAGTGAAACAAGTAGATACAGAAAAGGTTACTATAACTTGTCTTGTCTATCTGAAAAGATAAACTGAGGCAAAAGATGTGAAGGGAACAGAGTTTATTTTGGAATAAGCATGAAGACTGGAGCTGGCTTACAGCCCAGATGAGCATAATTCAGGTAGCCCCAAACATGCTCAGCAAAGACTTAAAATCTTTGGACAGGTTTTAAAAACAAAAATCAAGAGGTGGTGAGGAGAGAAAGAAGGGAACTTTATCAGTTACTTTGGGACAGTTATCCTTGGCTACCAGAATCACTTACAAGGCTGTTACTAGTCTGGGTTGGACAGGCAGTCTGTGGGCAGATTTCCTTGCAGAGGTCCTTGTGTCTGGTTGCAGTGGTCTTTGCGCAGGGTTGTGATTTTGGCAGAGTTCTCCAAGTAGCGGATCTGGTTATCAGGCATGCCAGTGTGATTAAACACCTCCTCCCTGACATTCCTGGCTCCATTTAGTCAGAGTTGACACAAGTGACTGCATTTTGAGTCTGAAAATTTTTCACAGGCTTAAAATTAAAACTTCATATTTAGAACAAATACACACATTTATTTGAGTGAAATAAATGTTACAATATAATCAAAACCAAGGGACCAGCAGGTGGTGTAGTAGTTACATTGCTGGACTGCCACAGGGATTACCACAGTTCAAATCCCAGACCCAGTGACTTGAAACTAATGCCAGGCACATGTGCATGCTTGCCCTAAATCCTGGGAGGAGACTGGAGAAGGGATTGCAGTGTGGCCATTCCCCCAGAGAGTGATTTTCTCACTGTCTCCAGTGAGCCAGAGTGTCATACAGCAAAAAAGAAAAGAAAAACTCTCTTAAAAAAGGAAATCAAAGTGAAGAATCTAAAATATTCATTTAAAATGCAGAGAATAAAACGACTACTAGGATAAACTAAAAATCTAGTAGATGTGAGATTAAGATTAGGAAGAGGACATAGATAAGAATGCATACAAATAAAAAAGGTAACAGAGATCTCAACTTCATGGGCAGTTTCATTCGGAAGGATAGCAACTTCTGCAGTTTACCTTCTTGTCAGTGGGTCCCCAGGCCTTCTTTGTGAAAGAACTCTCAGGGATTGACTGGCATACATTTTTTTTCCTCCGCATTTCTCCCTAGTGGGGAAGCTTTAGACACAGTCTTCACTCACTCTTGTTGCTTGAACTTTGTCCTAATCATTAAAACCTCAAATAAGCAGTAATTGAAGAGTTTGTACTTTGTGAAAACCAATACTGCTCTTCCATTTTATTTTAATTTTTCTAATTGTATTGATCGTAATTTATTGCTGTTTATTTCCCACTTACTAAGCAAGACTTGCTTTTCTTAGTCTTGTTTTAGCATTAAAAAAAAATTGTATGCACTTTTTCAGTGTTTTAACCAAATAGTTACCCCTGTAAGAGAGAGAAGAAGGTTGTCTTCCAGTATTTTGTTGTTTGTTTCCTGAAGGAAAGTGTGCCATTTTAATGGATGATATTATCTTTCTAGAATGCTAATGCACTGTAATAAAGCTAATTCATAGCCAAAGAACTGCTGTTCAAGCACCTATCTATGTTGTGAATCTCTTTCAAGCTACATTTTTATGCACTTGCCTTTGTTTTTTAATATTTCTGTGGTCTCGCATTCCCAGCAAGACTGTAAAATCCCCTAGGACAGGGATAGTATCTTACGGCTTTTATGTCTTCCATAGCTCTTGGTACAGTACTGAGTAAACTTTGCTTTTTAATGAGTGTGTGCTGAATTAATGATACAGTTCTTATATACTTATAACTTGAGTCATGTGGTATCTCTAAGTTCTCAAAGATTTTGAATTTACCTGCACTTAAATGAAAGTAGCTAGTGTCCTTAAAAAGATAAGTTTTTTAAATATAAATTTTAATAGTCCCTAATGAAATTTGGGAAACACACACACACAATCAACCAATCAAATGAAAGAAAAAAATGATGCAGTTGCTTAGGAGCCAGCTATTTTGAAATATTGTCTATTCACTTGCATTTTGTTGTTTGATTCTGAAGTCCTAAATAAATCCTATTTAGTGCACATCTTTTCTTTTTGGCAGAGAGTATACATAAAGAGTAAATCTTCTATGCATTAAATTTTGGCAAGAACACTTACTGTATTGGCAAGATATTTTTCTTTCTTTCATTCAAATATTTGTATTTCTTAAAAATCTCACAACACACCAAAACACTATGTAAAAGTTCACTCTTTATGCTGCTTGTAGATTTCTTTCCTTAAATAGTAAAGAAATTGGCTATTTTGAGTGTATTTCTACTGGCTCTAGTTCAATACAAAACATGGATACTCGCAGTTTTCTTAAAAAACTATTGTCTTATGTTGTTTTCTTCTTGTCACTGCAGACTCTTGCTCAGAATATTTTTCTTGGATGTCACTACTTTGCCCTCTCATGGCTTATTTTCCCCAATCTGAATGTTCCCTTGAAACATTCAGGATTTATTTATTAAGTGTAATCCCAGGAATTTTAGAAGGAAGTTATAAGTAATAATAAAAGGGCAATATATAAATAAAAGATATATTTAAATTTCCTTCCTCTTTCCTTATTTGTGAAAGCTTTTTAAAATGTGATAATATATAACCATGAAAAGCAAAGAAACAAAAAGCAATGTTGATAACCCATCCATTAATTTAAAACTATCCCAGAAAATGTCATCTTGTTTTGTTAGGTCTTGCTAAATTGCTAAATCGAAAGAGGACAAGATGTCTTTGCTCCTAGATGATCTTTGAGCTCTTTTATTCTTCTTTGTTTTAACCAGTTTAAAATGAACTTTTAGTTTGCTTACATTTAGGTAGAATCTTTGGAATACAGGCTATAGTTGTGTCCACAACATATTTTGGTTGTTTTGCAGGGTTAATTTCACATGAAACTGTTTTTTAATCCACCTTCTCCCACCTCCCCCATAGGATTTTAAAGCATAAGCTAGCATTTCTACAAGGCAACAATTGCCTATAGTGTTTGGAATGCTATCTATCAGAATTAATTAGCCCTTCCATTTGAAACTTTAGTCTATATTTACCATAGTGTCTCTGGATGAACAAGGAGGTCAATAATATATTTTCTTTTCTTTCTTTTTTTTTTTTTTAATTGCCTTAGGGTGTGTGTGCTTGCCACATAGTGGGGAGTGATCATATCACAGTCCCTTCTTGAACATTTCTCCATCCTATAAAGATTTGGAACACTCACGCATGAATATCTAGCACATTATCAAATTAAGGGGCTGGGACTTGAACCACGTGGTCAGCCATATGGAATTTGGCTCCCTTAACCACTAGACCATGGTAACAGCTAAATATATTTTTTTTTTTTTTGGAGAGGTTTTCGCTATAGGGCGCGTGCGCTCGCCAGACAGACAGAGAGAGACATAGAGACAGAAAGTGAGAAATCACCCCCCAGGGGGGATGGTCACGCCACAATCCCTTCTCCTCCATTCTCCTCTCGGGATCTTGGGCACGCACGCACACGTGCCCGGCGTGAGATTTAAGCCACCGGGTCCGAGATGCGAACCGCGGTCGACTACGTGGGAGTCCAGCGACATAGCCATTACGCTAACTGCTGGTTCCCAACAGCTAAATATTTTTTTTAAAAGTAAATAAAAACCAAGGCTATGCCCCCTCCATTTCGTCACAATCCCTACTTCTCCCAGTATAACCCACACACAGCCACTTCCATAGCCCACATTAACATTTGAGTTTCTGATCCTTACTTTACAGCATAGAAAAGACAGGTGCAAAATGAAATGAAATGAAAAACTATGAGGAGGAAAATTTAAATTCATTTGGAATGTGAGTGTAATTGAAGGCAGGTTGGATGAAGGACAACATCTTAGGTACAGATCATTATTATTTTTTCTTCTCCCCCCCACCAAGATTTTTGCCATAGAATGCATACACTCACCGGAGAGAGTCAGAGAAAGGGAAATTGAGAAATCACCCCCAAAGTGGAATAGCCATGCTGCAATTCTTTTTCCTTCATTTTCCTCCCAGGATTTTGGGCACACATGAGCATGCACCTGGCGTGTATTCAAGCTGCTGTATCCAGGCTTCAAATTGCACTTGGTTATGTGGAACTCCAGTGCCTCAACCACCAGGCCACCTTATGACCCCTAGATTATTATTTTAGGTTGGAGCTAAGCTCCTGTTGAATGTAGCAACCATTTGTGCATGTGTATGTGAATAACTCATATTCATTACTTTTGCTACGATTTTTGATATGCAAGATTGTTGGTATCATTATAAAAATTGCAACACTCCATTGATTCCAGGATTTAGTTAAAATCTAGAATTTGTGAATTAAAATAATGTTAATAGTGTAATAACAATATCAGAGGAAATTATAATAATAATAAAACATTTCAAAAAGGATATTATTTCAAGTTATCTAATGACTTACCTGACAGTTGTTTTCATGATATGCATGAACGCAAATGATAGCTTTTCTTCAGTTCATTTTTTAAACATTTCTTATCCTATTTTAATGAATTGTATCAATTTTACTGTTTCTATTATTTCTGTTTAATGCATTTATCTTGTAGTTTTCTTATTTCTAAATTGCATAGGCAGCATTTACATGAAATCAAGTATTCAATTAATACAAAAGTATTTAAGTCTAGACAAAAAAAAAATCACTGAGATCTATTGTATTCGTTTGGGTGATATTTGCTGCTGTACCGAACTTCAAAGTCTTAGTGACTTAACTCAATAGAATTTTATTTGTTGCTCATGAAACAATTCAATGAAGGTTCTTCTAGCTTGTGGTAGCTTTCCTTCCTGAGGTCATACCAAGATTCCGACTCCTTCCTTCTGGATCTATATCCCTTAGGAACGTGAAGTCATACGAATTCAAGGTCACAAAGGAGAAAGCTTGTAGAAAAGGCATATACTTGCTCCCTATGGACAGGAAGTGCCTTGTTTGTTCACGTTTTCATTGACCAAAATTAGTTGTATTTGTCATACCTAGATACAAGTATTGGGAACTACACTCCATTGGTAGGCAGCTCCATTCTAGCGACAACTTAATTATATGAAAGGAGTAGCACAAACTGTGGTTGGTAACATGTCATCCTACAACAGGAAACCCCACCTGCTAGCACTAATGAAGCCTTCCATTTGAAACCTTGGTCTATACTAACCACAGTGGTTCTGATACACAGGAAGGCCAGTGTTGTTTTCAATAGACAAATAAAAATAAACTTAAATGAAAAAAGAGAATTAAAAAAGCATTGCAGTTATTTATTTCTAATTGAATTACTGAGGGCAGTTAAGTGTAGACACTGCAAAAATAGTACAATTAATGAAAAATACTCTTAAGTTGCTTTGGTCTGAATGTTTGTGTCCTCCAAAATTCATAAGTTGAAGTACTTTCCCACAAGATGATTTTATTAGGATTTGAGTCCTTTGGGAAGTGAAAAATTTATAATTCATGTATGGGCTAATGTCTTTCTAAAAGTCCTAAAAGAGTATCTGCACCCTTCCACTATGTGAGAACTCAGCTAGAAAGTGCTATTTATGAAACAGAACATAGATCTTCAACAAACACAGGGTGTCTTGAACTTGGACTTCCTACCATCCAGAACTGTGAAAAATAAATGTCTGTTGTTTATATACTGCTCAGTTTATGACATTTTGTTATAACACTTCAAAAGACTAAATATGTTGACAGATACATAAATAAGGGGAAAAGAAGTATGTAACAAAATGAAAAAGTGAATAAAAGACAGAATGCTCAGTCAGAAAAGTGCTTGCACATCTATAATTATTGTGGCATCATTCACAATTGCTAAGACATGAAACAACCCAAATGTACACAAATAGATGAATGGATTGAAAAAGTGTGGCATGTATACTCCATGGAATACTTTTCAGCCATAAAAACAAAACAAAACCAAAAACAAGAAGGTCCTGGCATTTGAAAGAAAGTAGACAAAAATTGTTATGGACACTGGGGACAAAGTGGAAGCGTGGGAGGGAGAAGAGTAAAGGGAAGAAAATTTGGAGGGAAAAATACAGAGAGATAAGACATTTGTGGGACACAGATATGGTATATATTACCTGTTGATAAGAACATGTATAGTATTCTTAACTGGACTAGTCTGAGGTGTATATCATGCCAGATAAATTCTCTTTACAATCTAAATGATGTATAGTGACTCAATGTATAAATAATAATAACAAATCATTTAAAAATGAATAAATTAAGGAAATGCATAAAAAAAGAATACAGGAAAGATAAAGACAGTAAAACATAGATTTATACAAATAAAGAGACCAATAGTGGAAAAGGTAGAGAAAGACAGGTTTGGAGTGTGTGCTAAAGAGTAGGCCCAGAAACGCACTTTGGTAACGGTCTTTTAGTCTATTTCAAATGTGGTAGTACTGGTTAACCTCTTGAGAGCTTTTAGCCTTTGAGGCCCTACTCTGAATGGGATAAGTAGAGTAACCCAACAGGACAGAAATTAATTTCTAAACCTAGGGATTAGCAACCAAAAGAAATACACGAACTCAGTCACATAATTAGTACACCTTTCCTTTTGAGCATACATTCAGATACCTACCAATAGGTAAATTATGCATGTATATACACACACATAAATGTTTCTATATATATACAAGTGTATACTATATCTATAGGTTTTGGAAACAAAATCAAATACTGCTAAATTTTCTTATTGTCTTAAAATTGTGGGATTACAAGGGTGCAAGTCTATTAGAGGACTCAGACCTCAAATCTCATAATTTACACAGAATTACAGAAATCTTTTGTGTAGTTATAAGAGATAATAACACAGAGGATAAGAGTGATTTCAATAGAATGCTTTACAATTCCTTAAAAGAACCAGATTCAAGGCTATGCAACAAATATTCCAGTGCTCTTACTAGTTACCTTTTTGAAGCTCTTCTTGCATACTTGTAATAGTTAAAACAGGAAATGTAGTCTTTAAAATTTCTGAAGTATTCCATAGAACAGTGCTATTTCAATTTTAATACTTTCTTATTCAGTTATTTAATAAAGCTTAAAATCTACTCAAATTCCATGTGTTTTTATTTCACCACGAATTAAAGGTAAAATATTTGAGGGGTGAATTTGGACTATAATAAGGCATTTTTTCAAGCTACAGGACTTTTTTCTTTTATTTCCTCTAAGACAAAATCTGTTCAGTAAATTGTGTTATTATTCTGAAACATCAGACTTTTCCAAAATCTGTTGAGATGGAATAAACTGAAGTTAATCTCTTTCTTTTAATGAGGTCAGATTTATAGCCACTTCAACCCTCTGAACATCTGGGTTATTTGGATAAAAGAAAAAAAAAATCTGATCGGGCTGAAATGGTCACAGCGTTTGGTACTAAAGATTCTTCAACTATCAGAAGGTATATTTAATTGTGTTAAGTATTGACTGACCTAATTTACAAAAATAGTAAGAATTTTAGTAATCTGATTTTTTTACCAGATGAGTTGTGATAATAAAAATGAAACTGTAATAATAATTCCACAAAATGGGGCAGATTTTTGTCTGAAATCTTCTAAGTTTAAGTACAATGCTATTTCCGTATTTCTGAAGGAAAAACTGAACTAAAACTGGATAGAAGTTAGGTAATTTCTCAACTTGCTGATGAACCTGGATTTAGAACCAAGGATTTTCTGTACCCAGACCTTTGACTATTTCTGTGATAATCTGCTAATCCCTATTCTCAGGGAAATGGATACATATCACAATTTAATATGGATACATACTACATTTTTTTTTGAGAGGCTTTTGCTATAGGGCATGTGCGCCCACTAGAAAGACAGAGAGACAGAGACAGAAAGCGAGAAATCACCCCCCAAGGGGCATGGCTGCACCACAATCCGTTCTCCTCCATTCTCCTCTTGGGATCTTGGGCACGCACGCACTTGCACCTGGTTTGAGTTTAAGCCACTAGTTCTGGGACTCTAAACGTGGTCGAGTACATGGGAGTCCAGTGACATAGCCATTATGCCAACTGTTGGTCCCCAGGATACATATTACACTTCAATTCATTTGTGGATGGAAAAATGGTGATATTAAATAAGTAAAATTTATCTATGCTATATATTGTATGCATAATCTTAACAAGTGAAAGAATGTATCTCCAAATGATCATTGGAAAAATATTTTTAGTTGAAAGTTCTATGTTTCACTTAAATAGGAAAATTCCAGTTTCCTAGGTGAAAAAGCACATTGTATGATTTTGTAATATATATAACTTACATACACATTTGTATATATAAAATTAACTTACGTGATTATGGAGACTTAAGAGTCTAGTAAGGAGATCCAGAAGACCTGATGATATACTTTCAATTGAGTCTTAAGGCCTAAAAACTAGGAGATCCAATGGAATATGTTCTAGTCCATGTCTGAGAGAAGACGACTGATATTCTAACTCGAACATAATAAGGCAGAGAGTGAATTATCTTATTCTTAGTTCAGATGTTAATCTCATCCATAAAGGCCTTTATGGACACATCTAGAGCAATGTCTAAGCAAATATTTGCGCACCCCATGGTCCAGTTGAATTGACACATAATATTAACCATCAGACAATTACAGTAAAATTTAACTGCTTTTCGAGTCATCATAAATGTGTTATAGAAGTCTGTTACAGTGTTTAATACAGGGGCCAACTGATGGCTTAGCAATTACATCCCTGGATTCCCACAAGACTGACTGCAGTTCACGTCCCAGACATAGTGGCTTAAAACTCAAGATGGGTGCACATGGATCATGTCCAAGATCCCAGGAGAATTAAGGAATGGGAGAGAAGGGATTGCTGCATGGCCAACCCCTTGGGAGTGATTTCTCACTTTCGCTTTCACTGTCTCTCTCTCGCTCTTCAGCAAGCACAGGTGACCAAAGGCAAAAATCTCTTTAAAAAAAGTGTTTATCGTAAATGTGCTTAATTAACTAGTTTATTTTCCTTCCTTCCTTCCTTCTTTCTTTCTTTCTTTCTTTCTTTCTTTCTTTCTTTCTTTCTTTCTTTCTTTCTTTCTTTTTTAGCTTATCTATACGGTGCATGAGTTTGCCAGAGAAATAGAGGGAACAAGTCAGGGAAAGGGATAGTAAGATGTTATCCTTCATGCCGAAAGGCCATACCACAATCCATTCTTGTCTCCTCTAGGGATTTTGAACATACGTACTCACATACCTGGTGTGATTTTCAAGCTGCCAGGTCTGGGACTTGAACAGTACAGTCAACCATGTGAGAGCTAGTGCCTTAAACTCCATGCCATTTATTGGCCTAAACTAGTTTTAGTATGTATTACTAATTTTAATTAAAAACATTTTTTCCTTCCAAAATTTCATTTCTTTCATTTCTTAAAAATAGTGAATTAACTACTTACGTGTCCTCTCTCATTCATTTCATTTATGGTGCTTAATACAGAGAATTTTTATAGAATGAGACTAGATTCAGACAAACCACTATGCAAGTAAGCAACTGTAATTATATCAACATCATCAACATCAAACTACAATAAAGCTAGGCATTAGGTGAACATACTAAAATTATTTCTGTTTAATCCAGGAGAGATTTAAGAGCTGCTTGTGTCCAAGTATATATTGATAAATATATTTTAAACTTGCTCCAGGAATCTGTATATTTACCCTGTCTGGTGTGACAACTGGGTTAAAGTGTTGATTCCAGATGAGCGAGAAATGGGTACCAATAGTGTAAAGATAGAGCAACAGGAAGAAGGCAAGTCTGCTACTAAAAAATTGCAAGGAGCTTCGACAACCAAGTTAGAGACATCTCCAAAGCTGACCATGAAGCCAAGGGTTCAAGAAATAATCACTAGGTATTGTAAGTGGAGAACTAGTTGCAAATAGATCTTTCAACTTAGCACTAATAGGTGTATTATTAATTCCTAAAATATTCATTGTGGATCAGATATACCTTAACTTGCTTTTAGCTACCTTTCACAAGAATCATGTGAGAGGGACCAACAGTTAGCGTAATGGCTACGTGGCTGGACTCCCATGTAGTTGACTGCAGTCGAGTCCCGTACCCGGCGGCTTAAACTCACACCCGGCGGCGCATGTGCATGCGTGACCAGGATCCTGAGAGGAGAGTGGAGGAGAAGGGATTGCGGCATGGCCATCCCCCCTGGGGAGTGATTTCTAAAAGGAATCATGTGAGAGTGGTATACTGAACAACTTGATGATAACTATTTCAAGTATACAATAAATGCAGTCTGGTTTTAATTTAGGTCACTTTGTCTTGCTTTGTTTTATCCTCAAATAGAAAATATATTTTTCAAAGACAAAGCTGTTACATCAATCAAGAGAGCAATCAGGGTAGTCTTAAGTTGAAATCAAACTAAAAAAAGGAAATATTAGATGGTCAGAAAAGTCATGACAAATTTTTGCATAGAAAACATAAAAAAAAAGGCATTGTGACTTTTCTGACAGCCCAAAAGAACAATAAATCACTTTAAGTATTTTTATTTAATTAGATTTCTTTTAGCTATGGAATGCACTGCACAAGTTAATTTTGAGAAAATATATTAGTTTAGAAACACATTATCTCACTATATACTAAACTAAGTTTTAGAAGTATTAGTGAATTAATGAAAAAAGAACAAAATAATAAACAATTTTAACTCTTCAATAAATAAATAGAACTACCTAGTCTTATTGGTAGTGGGACTTTTTATCATAAAAAACAAAGGAGAAGCCATATGAAATTGGCTGATTTACAGGGGCTGGCAGGTAGTATGGTGGTTAAGGCACTGGACTCCCACATGGCCAACCACCGTTCGAGTCCCAGACCTGGGGGCTCAGCTTCTCACTTTACCTTTCTCTCTCTCTGGTCAAATTTAAAAATATTAGTAAATAAAATAATTTTTAAAAAGTAGAATTACAAAAATATACACGTATTAAAAGCAATGATGAGCATAGTTAATTATTTTGGCACTTGCAATTATGACAATTTTTTCCCTAAATGTTTTATATTTTTCAAGCTTTCTGCAGTGATTGTGCATTGCCTTATATTAAGGAAGTATATGTATTAAGATCAGTCAGAAAGTTACTGGAATCTGGAAGAGTTGGGGTTTTTTTGTTTGTTCCCCCCCCACCCCCTGACAAGTGCAGTTGTGTCAATATTGTAAGACTTTGAGTTCCTGTTGTTGTGAGATATGGGTCCAGTGTAGGATTGCGAGTAAAGTAATATCTGACTTAGGTTAATGCCAACTGTGTCCTGCATTAAACCTTTAAGGCAATGTCCCTCTGTCTGTGCCAGTGCCTAGTAAATCAGTGGCCTGAATAGACCAGGGCACTAGGTACATGAATAGGTAAAGGGTGCCAGGGATACGTGCCTGGGAATGATTGCATGTGAGTGGCAGAAAAGTGGAGAGGACATCTTCTCAGTTCTATGTAGTTTCTCTAGAAATCAGATAGGTGCTACCTGACTGACATGCTATGAAGAAAAACTGGAAATACATATTTTAAAAATGAATTTAAAACTTTACAACATGTATATCAACACGTAGAGAATAAATTGTTAATGGCTTTGGAATGTTAGTCTTCAGTCTTTGTCTTGTTCTTATCCATAGTGTCCTAGAATAATTCGTAATATTCCAGTCTGATCTTGATAGTTTTCGTGTCTGCCTTTCAGTTCTGTCTGTCATTCTGCATTTATCTACTTGGTTCATCTTCCTTGTTTGTCTCCCTCATTGATCTGTTTTGTTCCCGAGTCAACACAATGCCTTTCTGACCATTTACTTCTTAGTTTTTGTACTGCATTATTTGTTACAGTTTATACTAAGTTGTTTTTTTTTTTAAAGCCTATTTTCATATTATTATTTTTATGATAGACCCGGGAAAAAAGAAGTACAAAAGATGTGTGGTTTTTTTTTGTTGTTGTTGTTTTTTTTTTTTTTTTTAGATCCTCAACACTTAAGAAATGCAGAATATGGTCATTTTGAGATTTAATCTTATATTTTGAAACAGGGTCATTGAAATCTGGCTTGAGATATCTGCCCTACTTTAAATTAGGCCTTTCCTTTTAATATAGATTTTATTATGAGAAGCTTGATTTCCACGGGGAGATAAATTAGAGTAATGTGAAATACATTGCAATTATGAGAGGTTTTAATGTTAATACAGAGAAAGTTTTCCAAAGAAATTTTGAAGATATACCACTTACAATAAATAACTTTTAAAAATAGAACTAGAGTCATATATGATATAACTATCAATTTTGATTTTGAAATTATTACTAATCATTATAGCTATGTTAAAATTTCCTCTTAAAACAGTAGTTTAAAATAAAAATTTTAACAATACAACTAAGGAGTGCTTAAACCTGGCTCCTCAGAATGTGGGGTGGCATGATGAACAAAATGCAGGGGTTGAAAATAATCTGAAGGAAAAGGAAACCATACTTCATTCTCTTATTCCATTCTGCCCCCCAAATTGGTACCACTTACTTTCAAGGAAAGACATACACAAAGTTCACAATGCAGACAAGAGATCTTGACAGCTTAAATGTTGAATGCCTTCAATGAAAAACTTTTATTTTAGTTTCTGTGAAACACATTGTTTAGACATACCACACACACAGGGTGTTTCTAGCCACTTTCCGATCCACTTATCCAGCATTTTACTTCTAAATAAGTTACAGAAAACCAATAATAATAACCTAAATAAGAGAGGTGAAAAGGGAGCTCAGAGGAGATGAAGACTTTGAAAGAAGAAATGAAAACTTCAAAAAAAAAATTCAAAAATCATTATGCTGAATGAAATAAAATAATATATTGTATCTCAAACAGCAAGAGAATTAAATGTTTCTAAAAGTCAGATAACAGGAAGGAACTCCTGGAAATTAAAGATTTGAGAGCCAAAGTAAAAGTTCAATGTATCAGATTGAAATAGGAAATGACATGTAATACATGGTAGAAAGCTGGACGATGGAAAAGAGAATTAGAAATGTGTAAGGTTACTTTCTGTTGTCCACAAGCAATAGAGGACAGAATATCTCAGCAAGAAGAAGGAAGGTGGTCATAACTGAAGAAAGGGAATAATACCTCCAGTTTTCTGACTAGGTAAATTTGTAAGATTACTGTGTTCTTCATGCCATTTTGAATCTGAAGGGCATAAAGAAAATAAAAATGTAACCAAAATGTATTTTAGTCAAGTATGTAAAGAATACATTGTTAATCTTTCATGTGGTTGGGATTAGCTATAAAGAGAATGCACCATAAAAGAAAAAGAAGCAAAACTGGAGAGTTATTTTAAGAACCTTAAGAGAGGGAACTGATAGCAACATGATAATACAGTAAACTGTGGAAGAGGTCTTGGCAGTTCTGTGTAGAAACCATTGAAACAGTGTTGATAGCTATGGTGTTTTATAGTAAAAATCTTATGTAAGATAGCAAAAATCTACAAGATCCAATGTCTGACTGATAGGAATTCCAAAAATAAAAAACATATTAAGCAGAAAACCTATTAAGCAGAAAAAATATATTAAGCAGAGTGTAAGTAATTAATTATTAATTTTTTAAACTGAAGAATGAAAGACTTGAGTGACCAGGAGCTTGTATTGGTCAGGGTTCTACAGATAAATAAAACCAAAAGGATGTTATCTATCTATCTATCGATCGATCGGATTGATTGATCGATTGTATATGAACACTCACACACACACACACACTCTTGAAGATATTTAATGTAGGAATTATCTCACACAATCACGAGGCAGAGAATTCCCATAAAAGACCTCAGCAAGCTGGAGAAACAGCTGAAAATCTCAGAAGCAGGAAGGTTTATACAGATCCAGTGTACAAAGGGGTTCCTTTGCTCCTAAAGGGAGCTTGAGTGGCCTCTGGCAGCTGCTGGTGTGTGTCTGGAATCAAAACCTTAAAGAACTTGAGTTTCTCTCTGGAAGGGCAATGGGGCCAGAAAAGGACAGAAACAAATGCAGCCAAGGGTCAGGTTCAGGACAGGGGTGGTGCAGCAGGTGTGTAGTACTGGAAGTCACAACATGCCCTCAAAGAAAGGAGGAGAGGTAGGCTGAGAGGAAATAGAGCCCCCAGTTCCTGTGCATCCTCCTATGCTTCAATCTGATTGGAGGTGGGTTTTTCCTCTCTCAGTCCACTGAGTTGTATGCCAGTCTCATCTGGCAACACTCTCATAGATACACATGGAAAAGGTATTTAATCATTCATACAGGCCTTCTTCACTCTAGTCAGGATAACACCCCAAATTAACCATCATAGGGCCCAGAATTCTTCAGCACAATAAATTGGGCAGAGTTGAGAGTATAACAAACATATCATCATTATTTTCTGAGCACTGCGAATAAAAACAATATATTAAAAGTTTCCAGGGAGGGACCAGCAGGCGGCATACTGGTTACATCGCTGAACTTCCACGAAGTCGACTATAGTTCAAGTCCTGGACCTGGTGTCTTAAAACTCACTCTGGGTGCATGTGCCTGTGTGCCCAAAATCTTTTTTTTTCTTATTTTTTGGAGCGGTTTTTGCTATAGGGCGCGTGCGTTCGCCAGACAGACAGAGAGAGACAGAGAGACAGAAAGCGAGAAATCACCCCCCGGGGGGATGGCCATGCCGCAATCTCTTCTCCTCCATTTTCCTCTCGGTATCTTGGGCACGCATGCACACGCGCCCGGCGTGAGTTTAAGCCACCGGGTCCGGGACTCGGACCGCGGTTGACTACGTGGGAGTCCAGCGACATAGCCATTACGCTAACTGCTGGTCCCTGTACCCAAAATCTTGAGAGGAGAATGAAGAAGGGATTGCAGTGTGGTCAACCCCCATGGGGTGGGGGTGGTGATTTCTCGTTTTCTGTCTCTCTGATGCGCGCACACACCCAATAACAAAAATCTCTCTTAAAAAAAAAAATGGGAACCAGCTGGTGGCATGGTGGCTGGGGCGCTGGACACTCTCACATGGCTGACCACGGTTCGATTCCTGGACCTGGTGGCTTGCTTTCTCACTTCCCCTCTTTCTCTCTCTCTCTCTCTCTGTGTTTCTCGCTGTCAAATTTTAAAAAATAAATGAATGAATAAATAAACTTTAATAAATAATTATTAATAAATAATAATAACAGTTTCCAGGACAAAACAAACAATAAAATGTAGAAAGACAAGTGGCACACAAACAAGTATAATAGGGTATTAGAATGTCTTTCCAGTGCAACATTATCAGCTAGAATTTAATAGATGAATCTTGTCAAATTTTTCTGATTAAAAATAATTTTCTACTTAGAGTTTTAAAACTAGATAAATAATCCAGCACCAAGGTTGAATATGAACATTAAATGATTTAAAAATAAAAAGATAAAAATTTGCTTCCCTAATTTCTCAGGTAGCTTCTAGGTGACTATATTACAAAATGAAGTATAAATAAAGAAAGAAGAAGTTGTGAGAGGCAGAAAATCAAGAATTGAGGGAGTTTGGAGGAGTTTCCTAGACTAATGTTAGAGGGAAGCCTTGCCTGGTAATTTGTGGCATAAGTTTAAAGAACAACCCATCCAGAAAGAAAGATCTAGAAAGGGTTCCACAGGAAAAAAAGAAAGAAAGAAAGAAACTTTGGATATTTGAACCTATCTAAAGATGTATGGAAGTCTAACTTAAGATTTTAATATCCTGGACCAGATGGTGGTAAAGCAGTAATGTAATGTTCTACAGTGCTGGACTCACATGGGAGGTCCCAATTCAAAGTCTAGGGCTCCCTTGTGGACACTGGGCATGTGCGTTCCAAGGACCTGGGCTGGCTGAGGCCGGGGACATGGATCATGGTGTAAGCCACCCAATTGGAAGCTGGCATACCTGGCTATCTCTTTCTCATGGAAAAGATAAGTAAAAATTAAAAAAAAAAAATTAAGATCCAGCTCAAATGTGATTTCTGATTTTTGTAATCCAGAAGCAAATTAATATTCTTATATAGCTTTTTCCATGTATATGCCATTTAATTATGGATTTTCCTTTACTGAATAGCTTTATGCTGCTGCTTGGTGTATATATTAAATCTACTAAATAGATTATGAGTCACTAGAGATTAGAGGCTTCATTTTATTAATCCATTCATCTGCAATGCCTATTAAAGTGATCATGTATGTCATAGTGGGTCTTAAAATTTGACTACGTGTTATAGAGCATGTGGTCTGCAAAGACTTTGTTAGTTCAACTTTACAAAATTTTAAGCTCTTGAATCTTTCATCGCTGTTCATTTCATATTTTTCAAACTAGGTAGTAAAATCTTTAAGGCAAATTTTATTCCATCATGTTGACTCAAAATTGAGAATGGTAATAATTTTTATGTAGTATGAGTATATATATATATACCTGTATGTATGTTTGTATGTATATTTATATATATATATATGACTTTAATAATAAAATATGTGATATGCAGTTTAAATATGTCATCTGTAGCACTAATAATGAAATCTTATTTTTGCCTGTTCCTAAGCTAATACTTAGGAATTTTTTTCCTAAGGAATTATTTAACTCAATTAATTAATTAATTAATTATAATTTGACCTGAGAGTGACAAAGTGTGTGTGAGAGAGAGAAGGAAAGTGAGAAAGCAAGCTGACAGGTCCAGGACTTGAACCACAGTCAGCCATGTGGGAGTCCAGTGCCCTTAACCACAACTGCATCTGCCAGCCTCCCAATTTTTTAATTTACTTGGACTCAGCTAGCAATTTTGCACATATATGGATACTTACCCAATATAATATAAATCTAAGTATATATATATAAATATATATATGTGTGTATATATATATATATATATATATACACACACACACATACACATTGCATGTATGTATGTATACACATAGACATATGTATCATATAACTGCAGATTACTTAAAGTCACCTAATGTTTCAGAAAGCAAATATTTTTTATGTGGCTTTTTAATTTATAGATAGGTCATTTTAGGTTGTCAGGTTAAAGCTTTTTGAATACTAGAATATTTTGGGGGGTCATAGAGTGCCTGTGCTCACTGGAGAGACTCTCAAGAGAGTGACAGACAGAGAAGGACGGTGATAAATCATCCCGAGAAGGGATGGCCATGCCACAGTCCCTTCTCCTCCATTGTCTTAGGATTTTTGGTGTGCATATACATACATCCAGCATATTTTTCAGGCTGCTGGATCTGAGACTCAAACTGCACAGTTGACCATGTGGGATCCACTGCTTTAACCACCACCACCATGCCACCCACTTGCCCCAGTACTAGAATCTTTTAATAAGAGGATATATTATATGTAGTTCTTTTGCATGCTACAAATTTATGAAAATAGGATCACATAAACTTAGTGTATGCTAAGTGTAAGTTTATTGACTATTTAGAGAGTAAAGAATCCTGATGTAATTAAAAGTTATATTAAGGATGGATGAAAATAAGCTTGTTATTCAGATAAATAAGAATTATCATGTAGTAGATGGAAATCTAATTTTTCTGTTTTGCCAATTCTAGAGAGAAAACAAATTTAATAATATTTTGTGATGAAATCTATTATTGTGGAAAATTGTAACTTCTCTTCCTGCATGTTTGTCAATCTAAGGTATATTTTCTGTCATAACGTTTGCTAAAAAGTGTGCTAGATGGCTTCTTGTCAAACAAAACTATCATGAGGCCATATTGTTTTTATATCATTCCTAGAATGTGGCATATAATTTATTCACACTCATACACTGTTTCAGGAATAATCAACAAGCACTTACTGTATATATATGTCACTCACCATGAACTTAACCTTTCAGAAGAGAAGAAGAGGGATATGTAAATCATATTAATAAATTTACCAGTAGCAATTTTGGTAAGTTATGTGAGGGAAAGGGGGAAAGAGCTATGAAAGAAAATATGTACTTCTATATACTTAGTTTTCATGTGTAAAATATCTAAAAGTTCTCAAGCTTATTTTTCCCAAATACTAGTATTTATAAAATGACTTTTTTGAAATAAATTAGTCACTAAGGTACACTAGGTTTTAGTGTAAGAACAATGTAATTTTTCACTGTTCGTGTCAAATTCATTCAAAGTAAGAGAAATATACTGTTATTTCTGTTTGGCCCTGGAGGAAATTTTGAGTCAAGGGAAGATGGAATAACTTGTCAAAGAAAATTAAGACATGGAAGGTGGAGCTGTTTACATCTGGCATTGTTCAGGAGACCAAGTTGACTTTAAGATTGAGAAAGAACCTAAGGAATACAACACCAGTTCCATCAAGTTGCAGATGAAAAAATTTGATTTAATTCAAGGAACTTACCCACCTCCACAGAGGTTCTTAACTAGCATGCAGGGACTTGATTTTAAGCCTCCTCTTTTTTTTTTTTTTACTGTGACATATGCCAAAATCAATAAATTAAACTTTAAATTGGGCCTAATTGTTAAATTTTTTTTTATTCATTTAATTTAAACGTTGTATATTGTAAGAGACTCTCATATTCCATCCACCCCTGTATGCTTAATTGAGTTGAATACTTGGTATTTATTCAAACATCAAAGATCTAGAAAAGGTAAAGTGCCTAAGCTATCTAACCTGACTGGTGATTTTACCTTTTTCCTTATGCTAGAATTTTTTTCTGAGAGAGAGAGAAAGAGATATCCAACCACTTCCACTCCTGTTTATTCTTCCCCAAATGCCAAGATATGTCATAACCAAGTTTGTAACACATTAACCTTGCCCCTGATATTTTTTCTTTCTTTTTTAAGGTTTTTGTCATAGGGCATGTGTGCTCGCTGGTGAAAGATAGAGACAGAGAGAAAGAAAGTGAGAAATAACTCTGCAGAGGGTATGGCCATGCTGAAATCCCTTCTCTGTTCTCCTCTCTGGATTTTGGGCATCCAGAAACATGTACCCAGTGTGCATTTCAAGCCACCAGGTCCAGGACTTGAATCGCATTTGGCCATGTGGGAGTATGCATTAACCACCACAACACCCCCGGCCCCATGCCTCTGTTTGTTATGTGATCATGTGTTCCACTATACAATTGTGGAAGCATATGTTGTATTTCTGTCTTGATATTGTATGGTGTCCTCAGTGTCTGTCCTTCATAACCCCCAATAAGAAGTAAACTATTTAGTGGATGTTTTGTATAAAGGATAGGCTGAGTAAAAGTGTTCTTGTATATGAACTCTTCTTTAATTGTATTTTTTTCCCACCCACTATTATGTATTAATTATTTAATTTTATTTCTTTTTGTTTTGTTTTGTTTTAGACAGGATCTGGCTGTGTTGAGGTCTTCTTGCTTTGTCTTGTTTATTTGGGGGGATCATCATTTGTGCTTGCGCCTACCATATGGCCACAGCCTGCCAAGCAGCAGCGTTTACTAGTGTGCACTCCCACAGCTTGGTCATCATTCTTTAAATGTGAAAAAACATAATCATTATTACATATTGAGTTTTATGTTCCTTTATTAACATATCATCATTACCAGTATGTTAGCCATTAGTGAAAAAGAACTGTTATACTTTCTGAAACTAATATATGTAGACAGAAAGATAGATAAAAAGACAGATTTTTTCCTTTTAGGTTTTTGCCATAGGGTGTGTGCACTATCTGGAGAGAGAGCTAAAGAGGAAAAGTGAGAAATCTCCCCCACACACACGGGATGACCATGACACCACCACCACCGCCCTCCCTGAGGGATGACCGTGCCACCATCCCTTCTCCTCTCAGGATTTTTTCTATGCCCGGAGTGATTTTCAAGCCACCAGGTCTGGAACTTGAACCATAGTTAGTTGTGTGGGAGTCCAGCACCTTAACCACCACACCACCTGCTGGCTCTGATAAATAGATATATTTTAATATTACAAATGTTAATCTAATTGGTTATCTCTGTTTTAACCATTAGTAGGGAAAAACAAAAAGGACAAACAAATAGATTTTGTGGGATCTAAAATTTTATTGAATTTTAAAGACCCTTTTAAAGAAAGAATAAAAGAAGACTTACAAAAGTAAATTTTTTGAGAGATTTTCTGCTATAGAGTGAGTGCACTTGTCAGAGAGAGAGAGAGAGAGATGGAGAGACAAAAAATGATAAATCACCCTCCCATGGGAGGTGATCACTCTGCAGTCCCTTCTTCTCTATTCTCCTCTCAAGATCTTGGGCAAGAATGCACACACGCCTGGCATGAATTTTAAGCTGATCTGGGACTAAAACCATGGTCGACCACATGGGGGTCCAGTGACACAACCATTTTGCCATCTGCTGGTTCCATAACAGTGAATATTTAAGACAAGGGAACTAATTCATAAAACAATGAAGATATTAAGAATGGATGCGGTACCAGCAGATGGTGTAATGGTTACATCATTGGATTCCCATGCAGTCGATTATGGTTTGAGTCTCAGACCCAGAGGCTTAAAATATATGTATTCATGCTCAAGATCCCAAAAGGAGAATGTAGGAGAAGGGATTATGCTGTGATAATCCCCTCTGGGGGGTGATTTCTTGTTTCTATCTTTCTCTCTCTTTGTCCCTCTGGCATGCACCCATGATGAATAGCAAAACACTCAAAAAATAAAAAAGAATGGATATCATGATATCCAGAATAATATTTTAGTAATTTTAGTCATCAAATGACTTAGATTGGTCTTTTACACATTTTTTTCCTGTAGATATTGGCTGTAGATTTTTAATCACCTCTTCATAAGACATTTACTTTCTGTTTAAAAAAATAGAAAACATACTTCATCTTCCCTCTGTCATATATTTTATTATTGATAGCTAAGGTAAATAAAATGTGCACCTTTAAACAAAGATGAACTTGCTGTTTGCAGAACATCTACAGGTTTGTGCTCTAAAAATCCAGGATTTCTGATAAATATTGTTTTATACAACTCCCATCTATGAAAGAGAAAAATGCTATCATGTGTTTATCAAGTATTCAAGTATATTACAGATAGGGGAGTGTTTTCTTTTTTCTTTTTTTGTAGGCATTGATAAGTTGAAGCTTTTATAGACCTGATGATTGGAATCATTTTCCACAGAGCTCACTTCTAGCTCTGTATATTTTTAATCTTTTCTTTTTCTCCTCCATATTGACATACTACCACTGTTGGATGTGGTAAGAAATGTGCTTATTCCAATAAAATTTTCAAGTCCCTACTTGTAGGTGACTAGTAGAAGGACTCCAAAAGGAATTTTATCACCATCTCAGAAAGAAACAAAAGATACCCTCAGAAGGTTAGCTTAAGGCAGGTTTCAGGAAGACCTATTTACAGAGATGCAATCAGAGTTATAGGTGAAATGCCCTGGGACACCAGTAGGAAGGTTTCAAGTACCCCATGCCTAAAGGAGCAAGTAGAGCATCTGAGCTTGGAGAGAGTCCAAGGTCTTAAGTGGTGGTGAGGGTGAGGAGAGAGATGGAGGGCAACTGTAAATAGAATTGGTACCTTTAGGCAGGCAAGTAAAGGGCTAAGCAGCACCCTCAGCCACACCCCAGCAACCCCCCCCCCCAGTTATCCTTGTGGTGCCTCCCAGTGGGCAGTTGTAAGTACTAAGCTAGCTGCCAAGGGACTCCAGGTGTTGCAGTTCATAGGATACAAAGCAAGTGGAGAATGGTAGACAACAGACAGTGGAGATACTGTAGTTGTGGGAACAAAACAAGATTAACTAGCTCAGGCCTCACATACCCTTAAAATAGTCTGGAATAAAAAAAAAAGTAGTCTGGAATAATGAACATCATTATCTGAATACTTGAATGCATGTTTATATGAATTTCTGATTTTGAGAAAAAATTGTTTTACCATTTATTAAAATTCCATGAAAAATTAAAGCAAAATTGCTATTGGTTTTTGTTTGGTCAACCGTTTGGCTTTGTCATCTCTTGTATTTTAAATGATGGGACTAAAAGAAAGAAAAATAACAAAGAAAATGTTCATACTTTCTTTGAATTTATGTAGTCATGTGATACTTAGAGATTAATTATTGAGCATATTGTGAAGTGTTCGTACTATCAAGGGTGGGTGAATTATATTTTATGCACCAAGTAAACTATTCTGCCAACGAAAGTTCTGAACAGTTTCCTCGCTCCCAGTGTTCACAAGCCTGCTGAGAGCATTTCGCCTCTCTCCTCCATATATTTTGCCATTCCTGATCATTAAATGTGTGACTCTTGCATCAGTAGCCTCCTAGAAACCACTCTCTCTTTAGCCTTCTTGGCATAGTCCTTGTGCACGGTGTCCATGGTGATGGGTGTAAAGGGGTGTGAAAGTGAAGCCCTTCTTCAACTCCTGGACTGAAACTTTGGTGCTTGCCTGACTCATGCAGTGAATGAGAGGCAGCCTCTTCTGTCCTCCCCTGTCTACGGTCATTGAATCTGCCATAAAGCGAGTGATTAACGTAGGTGCGAAGCTTAGCCTTTATGTTCTCTTTAACTGCTGGGAACAATTTACAGGACTAACTGCAGTTCTGGTGTGTGAGGGGAAAATTTGTCCTTAAAAAGACTCAGCAATATTATAAAGTACCTTTGTTAATCTGTATGCTTTCGAGGAATGGAAGCACGGTTTAAAATATAGTTAGGGGGTACCAGTTTCCTCTTCTTGAAATGTAAGCTGCAGAAAGAGTAACTTCTTTTTGTGTGACATAATAATAGATTTACTGTTAAAATGAAAGTTTCTGCCCACTGATATGCTTTCCATAAACAGGACCAAATGTTTGCACATTTTAGATTTCAGAAAATCCAAGAATAAAAGTTTGTATTTCCAGCCCCTGAATAATTCTAATTTATCAGTTCTCTTGGGGTTATGGGGAGAACATGACTTTTCACTTAGAAAAGCGTGGGTTTGATTCACTTTATTTGTTTTATGAAATAAAGCTTAACTTCTGAGCTTAGCTTTCCTCATCCATAAAATGAGATTGGATAATAGCTACCTGCTAAAATCCAATTGTATGTGTTAAACCTCTAACTGGGTATCTAGCATATGGTTGGCACCCCAAATGAAACAGTTCTCTTTGAACTTTTCTTCAGGCTTTATTATTTTGTATTTATTTCTCTGTTTATTTCATAGAGAACAGACTCTAGGCTACAGTATTCATTAAAAAAGAGGAAACTGCAAAGAATAGCAAACATGCCAGAAAAATATTTTATAAAATAGCTACGGTATTTTTCCAGATAATTAAATACTTAATCCAACAATGTCATGTTACTTTATACATATTAGGAACCTGAAAAATGTTTGCCCAAAGTGATGCTCACTGGTTTTATTTGTTATTGCTATCGGCTTTAGGGCAAAGGAGGTTAAAGTACATATAGAATTAAATATACTCATTCGTCCATTTTATTCCTAGGGGTATCAGTTGAATATTTGAATGGATCTTAACAAAATTGAAAGTGCTTTAAAGAGGACATGATTTTTTTTCTTAATTAACTGCCTGGATCATGGTAGGCATTATGGCAGATTTCTCATCATTTTTTTTCTTTTCTTTTAAAATAGCTGCTGACTTGTACGAGTGCTAATTCACAGTTGCATGAACATTCAAGAGCCTTGAAACAAGGACCAGGCATTTGGTCGATTGATAAATGAATGAGCAGTGTCTGAGTTTTATCCCTCTCAGGGAAATTTTGAAATTGATGTGGCTATGGCTAGCAGCATCTTTCATGCTGTGTTTGAAGCCTGCTTATTGCCAAGTACTTCAGTTAGGGGGCTCCCTAGATTGAATATAGTGTATTTAAATTTATGATTCACAGTGCAACTACCTAAAAATGTAACTGATCTTAAATGCATGAGTGCTTTAGTTGCCACTATGTTACCCAACAATTTTGGATATGGTAGCAATTATTGGAAAGACAGTTATTTTTTTCACATTTATGCATTATTAAAATAAACTTAGAACAATGTCCATTAGATAATAACAAATTATTTTAGTTCATAACTAGCTACATTAGGTGCTAGTGTTCACAACTAAGTAATGATAATAAGCTTTACTAAAATGTCATTTCTATTTCTACTCTACATGACAGTGAATACTGTCCTAAGTCTTTTTTTTGGAGGGGGGAGAGATTTTTGCTTTGTAAATTTTCTTCTGATTTTAAGAAATGAAATAATGCTTTTAAATATTAAATATGGTAACCATTTCCACATTTTGGTTAAAAAAAACCCCAAAACATAAACTATACCAAGGGTTACTCTAGATAACCAAAGGCCCATGAAATATACCAGCAATGATCTTTAACCAGTGCTAAAGTCAAACCAGCAAGGGAAGCCTTTGGGATATTTTGAAGTGGTTGAGACTAATATTGTCTATAGAGATTTTTCTGCTTTGTTGTACTACTGTAATTTTGAAATTGATGTCACTGTCTTAAAAAGTTTGACTTTTGACTCCCAATTCTATTTTAAGAGGTGGGAAAATTATTTTTCTTACTGCATGGGGAGTTGTAAAGAGAAATGGAAGTGGTAGCTACTAGTATAAAGAAACTTGGGTTAGCAGCATCTTTCATGCTGTGTTTGAAGCCTGCTTATTGCCAAGTACTTCAGTTAGGGGGCTCCCTAGATTGAATATAGTGTATTTAAATTTATGATTCACAGTGCAACTACCTAAAAATGTAACTGATCTTAAATGCATGAGTGCTTTAGTTGCCACTATGTTACCCAACAATTTTGGATATGGTAGCAATTATTGGAAAGACAGTTATTTTTTTTCACATTTATGCATTATTAAAATAAACTTAGAACAATGTCCATTAGATAATAACAAATTATTTTAGTTCATAACTAGCTACATTAGGTGCTAGTGTTCACAACTAAGTAATGATAATAAGCTTTACTAAAATGTCATTTCTATTTCTACTCTACATGACAGTGAATACTGTCCTAAGTCTTTTTTTTGGAGGGGGGAGAGATTTTTGCTTTGTAAATTTTCTTCTGATTTTAAGAAATGAAATAATGCTTTTAAATATTAAATATGGTAACCATTTCCACATTTTGGTTAAAAAAAACCCCAAAACATAAACTATACCAAGGGTTACTCTAGATAACCAAAGGCCCATGAAATATACCAGCAATGATCTTTAACCAGTGCTAAAGTCAAACCAGCAAGGGAAGCCTTTGGGATATTTTGAAGTGGTTGAGACTAATATTGTCTATAGAGATTTTTCTGCTTTGTTGTACTACTGTAATTTTGAAATTGATGTCACTGTCTTAAAAAGTTTGACTTTTGACTCCCAATTCTATTTTAAGAGGTGGGAAAATTATTTTTCTTACTGCATGGGGAGTTGTAAAGAGAAATGGAAGTGGTAGCTACTAGTATAAAGAAACTTGGGTTCTTAAAAATGTCAACAATGAAATGGTTTCAAAGACCTCTTAAAATCACACACTGAAAAATGTATACTGAAAAAGAAAGATCCTCATTGATTTTCTATGATACTTCAGTTCTATAGAATCAATTTAAGGAATCTTAGATGCTGAAAACAGAATTTGTATTCAGTTTTTGAAGTAACTATCAGTATAAGGAAGAAAGTAATGCAGGGGAAAATAGTCAATTTTTTTTTCTACTAAAGATGCCTACCCTTTTGTGAGTATAGTGGATGATATTTTCTCTTATCTCTCTGTATAATTCCAACTGTAAGTTTTAGGCTCATGAACTATAATGTACAACAAAGACAGTGATTGAAATGAATGATCAGGTTTGAGGTATAACGATCTATAGAAACATGCATTTGTGCCATGAATCTAATGAGGAGAGTGCTGCATTTTTTTTTTTGAGAGATTTTCACTGTAGGGCGCGTGCGCTCGCCAGACACACAGAGAGAGACATAGAGACAGAAAGCGAGAAATCACCCCCCAGGGGGGATGGTCACGCCGCAATCCCTTCTCCTCCATTCTCCTCTCGGGATCTTGGGCACGCATGCACACGCGCCCGGCGTGAGTTTTAAGCCACCGGGTCCGGGACACGAACCGCGGTCGACTACGTGGGAATCCAGCGACATAGCCATTACGCTAACTGCTGGTTCCCGTTTGTTTTTTAAGAGATGCACGCCAGGCGCGTGTGCGTGCGTGCCCAAGATCCCAAGAGGAGAATGGAGGAGAAGGGATTGCAGCGTGGCCATCCCCCCTAGGGGGTGATTTCTCGCTTTCTATCTCTCTGTCTTTCTCTGTCTGTCTGGTGAGCACACGTGCCCTATAGCAAAAAAACCTCTTCAAAAGAAAAAAAAAAAAAAAGATGATCTGCATTTAAGAAAAACTTTTAAAATATATTGCTAGAATTTTTAGTATAAATAAGTTATCTGGAACATGGTATATCACTTTCCCCTAACTTCTTGCAAAGAATTTTGGAATTATTTAAACCTAAGTAATGCATTATCTATTAAACTTTAATTTTTCTTTTTATGATGTATATCAGTCTTTGATTTTCATGCATATTTATGTCTATAGACTACCAAAAGAGTTTATTTTAATACTAAACTTATGATATCAGCAGGACTGGATGTTCTATACTAATTGACAAATTAGATGCACATTAATCACCAGGAACACATGGCATCTACCCCCAAATTTGGAAAGCACTCAAAAGTGTCATTTGCAAATTTGGGACTGTTGACAAAATAGGCAGTTTTTCTTTGCAAGAGGCATGATGCCAGGGGCCTGGTAAATTGACATATTGAACCCCATTTATAAGAAAATATAAAGACTATGAATAGGATTTTATTTTCCAACTTGGGTAATAAGACATATAGGTCCATTTAGAATCATCTCTCACAAGGGTGGCAAAAACCTGATTTCAGTCCATTTCTCACTTCCCTGAGATTTATCCAAGTTCCAGGGGGTAAGTGTAATACTGTCAAGGCAGTGGTATAGAAGTGGAGTGGTGGGAAGATATGTGGGAAGGTTAATCCTTCCAGATTTGAAGTCCTCTGCCTATGCAAACAGATTTCCAAGATGTCCATCTTCCCATATGGCCCTCAATTATTTTTCCTATAGGTTACCTCAGAAACACGCTGTGTTCTTCTAAACCCGATGCTCACTGCCTTTTCAGGGTAGATAAATATTTTGTTTTCAGGCTACATTAGGGAAAGGAAGTGGGTGCTTTGAGCTTTCCAAAAATGCTAACAACTGGTCCCCTTACTCATATCTGCATTCTATCCCAACTCTATTATTTCTTGCTCGCCAGCAAAGTTACTGTCCTTGAAGGTTCAGTTTCTTTAATTGCCATTCTTCTAAACTTGTGGTTATGCTTTGGACTCCATTCCATGTTTCCTGAATTTATGCTTTTAGAAACCTATTTTTTTCATGTGTTGGGCTACTATTTAATATCTCCTGTTAGGAGACAGTAGGCACAGTATAATCTATTGTCAGTGATATCCAGTAAAATTTGTGATGATGTAAATATTCAATATCTGTGCTGTCTGACATGGAAGCCACTACCTACCCACATGTGGCCCAGTAGAAATGGGGCTAGTTGCTACCATACTGGTATTGTGACCAAGAAACTGAAGTTTTATGTTTGTTTTCTGTTTTAACTGATGTAAATTTAAGAACCACACAGAGCTAGTGGCTACAGTATTGGCTAGCACAGACAGGTGATTGCATGCAGAGAAATGATAAAAGGGAGAAATATGAGAACAATGAAGCTTTTAATAAAATACCTATAATTGCAAAATATCATCCAGTTCTGAAATTATATCTGAGAACTACTGCATGGCTCATCAAAATTGGATTTTACTCATTACAACTCAGAATGCCTTATAAAAATGTTCCTCTTTCTGAGTGGAATTTCTTCTTGCGCTTTTTATCACTAACGGGGCTGTACAGGTCTGATGTCTGGGCAGCTGCTTAGCCACTGCTGTTATAATCCTCAGCAGGTGAGACTTCTGGTCTGTTCTTGCTGGGTCTTGCTGTGGGTGTCTTCTCTCAGTCTGACTGCTAGATTGATGGGATCAAAATGCTGGCTTTATGGGAACCAACAGTTAGCGTAATGGCTATGTCGCTGGACTCCCATGTAGTCGACCGCGGTTCGCGTCCCGGACCCGGTGGCTTAAAACTCACGCCAGGCGCGTGTGCGTGCGTGCCCAAGATCCCGAGAGGAGAATGAAAGAGAAGGGATTACGGTGTGACCATCCCCCCTGGGGGATGATTTCTCACTTTCTGTCTCTATGTCTCTGTCTGGCGAGCGCACGCGCCCTATAGCGAAAATCTCTATACCCCCCTCCCAAAAAAAAGCTGGCTTTATCAAATAGCATATATGAGGATTGTTGAAGGTCCAGACAATCTCTGCATAATTTTTCAGTGCTTTTGATCCTACAGAGGCAAAATAACTGCCTGTGACACAGTAAATGTGAGGAAAAAGAGCCAGATGCTCAGTTGTTCTTGGATTCCTCATTTGCATATCTGGGATTTCTATTGTGGGTTTTCTCAGCCCTTTCCTTCATTTGGCTGAGGCCCAAAGCAGTAGTATTTTTTTCAGGTTCTGTTTATCTGAATCTCTCCTGCCTCCCCTCTGAAGGCTTTCCATTCCTCTTCCTGTCTAGGCAGAACTTCTCTTAAATACTATTATCAATGGTTTACAGTAAGCTTTTATGATCTGAATTAGCCAAGCTTGAATCTTAACATTTATAGAGAACTTTTGGAATTTCTCTTTAAGCAAGCCTGCTTTCAAGATTATTTTTTTCACTGTAGAATCAAATGCCTATTTTGGAAATTAAAAGATAAATATATATTTACTTTTATTACTTTCCTGCATTAAATATATAAAAGACATCTAAGTTGATATTAGATACGAGTTTGGGATTTAAGTTTTTTGTTTCCTGTATTTTTGAAAATTTACATTTGTCATTTTCATATTCTTAAAAAAAACTTTAAAAGAGGAAATTATGAAATTTTATGCAACTTTTTTTAAACGTAAAATAAACATTAATGGAAGATTATGAATAAAATAACTTTTGGCCTTGCTTTATTATTATGACAAAGAGAAAAAAAGATCCTCATGAACTTTTTTTAAACATGTTCAAATTTATAAAATACTAGGAATAGGGACCAGCAGGTGGTGAATTGGTTAGGGTGTTAGACACTCCCACATGGCTGACCATGGTTCGAGTGCCAGATATGGTGGCTTGCTTTCTCACTTTCTCTCTTTTTCTCTCTATCTCTCTATCGTCAAATTAAAATAAATGAGTGAGTAAATAAAATAAAAATGTATAATTTTAAAAAATACTAAGAATAAACTTTTTAACATTATTAAAAATTGGGAATCATAGCATTATGTAATTTTTGTTTTAAATATGATAAATAATTAAATGACAGTTTCCCTCCTGGCTCCAAATAGTTGAACAATAAGCTAATTTAGGGATCATAAAATATGTCAGTCCCTTAGAAAATTAGCCATTTATTTTCACATCAAAGGAAGTCAATATGAAGCAGACCTAGACAAATTAATTTTGTTTGAGCATTTGCTTTAAAGGAAATCTGGAAATCCCTGATTGCTTTGATTATTTAAAAGCTTGTCTTAGGGAACAGCATATGGTGTAATGGTTACATTGCTGGATTCCTGGTAGTCGTTTTGAGTACTGACCCAGTGGCTTAAAAACTCATGCCGAGCACATGTGTGTGTGTGTCCAAAATCCCAAGAGGAGATTGAATTGCAGCATGGCCATCCACCCAGGGAGTGATTTCATGCTTTCTCTCTCTGTCTCTCTCCCTATAGCAAAAATCTCTCTCAAAAAAAAAAAAAACATCTCATTTTAATTTCAGGACCTAGTTGGTCTGCATTGTGTAAAGGTTGTATAGTGTGAGCCTTCTTACTCTTGGAGAATTATCACCTGTGATGTTCAGTTAGGTCAATTTATAAGACCTCAGGGAAAACACAAAGAAAGTGAAGAACATACTTCTTCTGAAGAATTGTGTTTGGGATGGATTGAACCTTGAGATCAAGAAGTTTAATCCTGATTATATTTTTAAAATGCAGCTTTTCATATTTCTGTCTAGAAATAAGTTGTTATTCTTTTGGTGAAGAATCACTTTTGCATTATGTTTGACAAAGATAAATTTTGTAAATTATCATTCCATTTTAGCCTGCTTTTTCAGGGTATGCTTCTGGGTGGACCTCTTAAAGTAAAGCTTTTATGTTTTTAAAGTTAGACATGTTTACATATGGTCTGCTTTTGATCATCATTATGAATACCCTTTCTTTTATTGATTGATGGAAATGGCTAAATGGCACATGAGCTCTCTGGAGAGAGAGAGAGAGAGAGAAGGAGAGAGAGAGAGAGTACCAGTGGGGCATGCTTATGCCACAATCCCTTCTCCTCCATTCTTCCATCCTGTTGGGATACTGGGATTACAAACATAAATGTTTTTCAAGCCACTGGAGCCAGGATTTGAACTTCATTTAGACATGCAAAATCTGGCTTCCTTAACCACTAAGCAATAGGACCAGCTTAATACCATTTTTTTAAAGAATTATTTGTTCAGTTTTACTTATTATTATTATTATTATTATTTTTGAATTTGCTATAGGGCACATGTGCTCACAATAGAGAGAGAGAGAGAGGGAGTGTGAGAGAGAGAGAGAGAGACATCAGGCTTTCTGAGCACCAGGACTCAAACTGTGGCAGGCCATGTGGGATTCCAGAGCCTTAACCACCATGCCATCTGCTCGCCCAGTACCCTTTCTTATACTAGTCTAAAAAACAGATGGCTAACTGTTCTTCAAGCATTTAAACTCATTTACATTATTTGTTCTTTTAAAAGTATATCAAATGCTTTTCTCTGTCGAATTTCTTTTTTCTCTCGTTTCTTTTCATATAGGAAGTTAGGCCCTTTACTGTAACTTTCTTTTAGTGTGTTGGCTTCTCCTGGTTATCTTATGAATAATTTCAGTCATTTTGGTGGCAGGACTTAGCTACTTGGTCTGTATGATGATAATTGTTGTGTAGACGACATGCTCAGCCTTCCTTGTCTTCTGTTCCGTGAAATGAACGGACAGCATTGTCACTCATTCTACCAGTGAGCAATGTCATTGCTTGCCACCAATCATTTCATCCTTAACATTTGGTAAAACAGATTCTTGTCAGCCCTCACCATGGTGCCCTGATGAAAGACACATGGCTAGTTATTTGCTCTTGGAGACTTTCAAAGACCCTAAGATTTGCAGTCTGAGGAACTTGAGGTTGAATTCTGACTCCACCAGTTAATGTTCAAATAATGCTATATAGGTTGTTGATAATATAGTTTTGTCATCTGTAAAGTTGGATTAATAATATACACTATTTGAGTTTATTATAAGGATTAAATTGATACATTGGTTGATAAATATAGATAGATATGGGGTAAACATGTAGCATAGTGGTTAAGGCACTGGACTCTCACCTAGTCGACTTCTGTTCAAGTCCTGGACCTGGTGGCTTAGAACTCGCGTTGGATGTGCATGTGTTAATGGTCAAAATTCTGAAAGAAGAATGTAAGAAAGGGGATTGAATCATGGTCATCCCTCCTGGGGGCTGATTTCTCACTTTCTGTCTCTCCAGCATGTCTGCAGGATCTATAGGAAAAAAAATATATAGATAGATATAAAATAGCTAGACATGATAGATACATGGATACATAGATGTGATTGATATAGATACAGATTAATAAGTAAAAAATATTGTAATTATTATGGTTATAATACAGTGTGATATTATTATTGCCACTTAGGTTGAATTTATAACTAACCAATGGAATGCTAATTTTATTTCAATTTTGCTTTGACTTGAATGATTTTTTTGAGGATTATTTCTTTTTTTTTTTTTTGGAGGGGTTTTTTTTTTCTATATGGCGCGTGTGCGCCCCAGAGGATATTATTATTGCCACTTAGGTTGAATTTATAACTAACCAATGGAATGCTAATTTTATTTCAATTTTGCTTTGACTTGAATGATTTTTTTGAGGATTATTTCTTTTTTTTTTTTTTTGGAGAGGTTTTTTTTTCACTATAGGGCGTGTGCGCTCACCAGACAGACAGAGAGACATAGAGACAGAAAGTGAGAAATCACTCTCCAGTGGGGATGGTCACGCCGCAATCCCTTCTCCTCCATTCTCCTCTCGGGATCTTGGGCCCGCACGTACATGCACCCAGTGTGAGTTTTAAGCCACCGGGTCCGGGATGCGAACCGCGGTCGACTACGTGGGAATCCACCGACATAGCCATTACACTAACTGCTGGTTCCCAAGGATTATTTCTTTATTTTTTCCTTCATGAAATACTTGGTTGGAAAAACACTTGCACATCCATGATTTGAATGATTTTTATGTAATTGACAATGAGCAAGACAGAAAATTTCAGCAAAAAAGAGTGAAGTAAGTTTTAGAGAAAGTTTAAATGAGACAGTCATTTCAAAATGTAGATTGCAATAAATAATAGAAATCAGTGAGGAAAGACTAAACAGTAGAGTTTAAATGGTACTATAAAGAATTAAAAAATGAATTTTTTAAATTAGTTAAAATCCTTGATTCATAGATAGGATTGTCTATTAATTGCTCTTTTTAAAATGATAGAGTTTGTGTGCATGCACGAGAGAGAAAGAAAGAGAGAGAGATGGGCATCTTCCACTGGGTCTGCTCACACCATGATCTCTGTCCTCCAGTCTCTAGCCTTTTGGATGTTGGACACTCACATGTGCCCAACGTGTTTCAGACTTACAGGGCTATGGATCAAACCTTGGTTGACTGTGGGCTCTGACTTCTCGTAGCAGCCATGGAATATTACTGGTGTACCAAAGAGCCAGCCCAAATGTCCTATATTACAAATTTATTTAATTTATGTCAGATCCTTTATTTTCTTTCATGTAAAAAATATATTTTTTTGTTTTATGTCAACTGATATCGCTGAATGTCTACTATATGATAGAGACAAAGGCATTTTTCTTTACTTTCTGGAAGTTAGTGAAGGACACAGAGACGTTAAGGAGAATAATCTGTTCATTTAGTGAGCACAAGATTATTGATAATGGGATGAAAATCTATTTAAGGGAGAGCATGCTAGGAAAGAAAATAGTATTTATTCCAGCCTATGGGCTTAAATAAAATGTATCTGTCAAAGAGATAATGATGTGCTCTGCCTTTGTAACTTCTAGGAAAAACAGCAAAAAGGATACAGGTAATGATCATGGGTATCAAAGATAATACTCCAGACCTGCTGACTCCGAATCTTTAATAACACGTATGGGGACATGCATTGTTTGTGCAAAGCTTCCAGGTAATTCCTGTATCTGTTTAGGACTCTTTTTATTTGAACATAGAAGTGTCTAACTTTTCTTCAAGTATTTTCCCATAATAAAACGAATAAAATTAACAGTAAAATGGTATTTTAAAAGGAAACGTGATTTCTTTTTTTACCAAAAAAACCCCCTGTTTTTAGATTTTTGACTTAGAGCAAGCATGCTTGCCAAAAAGAGACAGAGAGGGGAAAAATGAGAAAATAGCCCCCATGTATGGGGGATGACCATGCTGCAGTCTCACTTTTATTCTCCTCAGCATTTTGGGCAAACAGGCACGTGCCCAGTATGTTTTTCAAGCTTCTGGGTCTGGGATTCAAATCACAGAGTCAACCATGTGGATCCAGTGCCTTAACCACCACGCCATCTGCTGGCCTGGAAGCATTTATTTTTAATGAAAACACTTTTTATTTATTTATTTATTTATTTATTTATTTTTTGAGAGGTTTTCACTATAGGGCGCGTGCGCTTGCCAGACAGACAGAGAGAGACATAGAGACAGAAAGCGAGAAATCTCTCCCCAGGGCGGATGGTCACGTCGCAATCCCTTCTCTTCCATTCTCCTCTCGGGATCTGGGGCATGCATGCACACACGTGCTCGGCGTGAGTTCTAAGCCACTGGGTCCAGGACGTGAACTGTGGTCGACTACGTGGGAATCCAGCGACATAGCCATTACGCTAACTTCTTGTTTCCTGAAAACACATTTTTACACGCTAAGTATTTTGGATCACAAATGCCTAAAAGTCTAGTATACAATATTAGCGGACATAAACTATTCCCTATTGAACAACAATTAAGAACTTAAGTCCTTGAAGAAATACATTTGGCAGACACTTCTGGTCAATAAATCTCATCAGACTGGCACATCTACTTATGTAAATTACTGTTATTGAGAAAAAAAAAAACCTATCCATGTAAAAGAGATGATTCCAAAGAACAAATCCAACTAATTCATTCTTAGAAATTTTCAAAGATCAATATCTTAATAAAACTTTTATGAAACTAAACAAATGCAATTCTTGGAATGTAGTAATTTATTGTGAATACTGGCAGGAGGTGACAAACCTTTTCTGACAAAAGTTTTAATATTTTTGACATGTATTTATGAGAACCTGAGAAAATTGTCTGCAGTAGCTGGTGGTGCTTCATCAGTTACATTTGTTTCTGCTCAGAGAATCTCTTCTGTTAACATCCTGTAGAGTCCTTTGTATTAAGAGAGAATCTCTCATTTGGAGATCTCAATCAGATCTAAAGGCAAGGACACATCAAGAAGATGATGCAACCCCCAGAACTGTGAGTTAGACTGAAAATACAAGAGAGGTAAAAATGTAAATTTAATTTAATATTTATTTATTTATTGGTGAGGGTGGATGCACACATACACTAGAGGGCAAGAGAGAGAGAAAGCAATCCCAGTGATGCCTGGATATGCCACTTTCCTTTTCCCATATCCATCCCATCAGGATCCTGGGTACACATGTGCTTGCCAGTTGCACTTTCCAAGTCGCTGGGACTAGGATTCCAACAAAGATCGCTGTGTGGGCTCTGGCTCCCTCTGCAAACTGCTTAACTATCTTGCTACTCATACTTCCTGAAAGGCAAGTAATACACACTTTTTTTTCTTTCAAGATAATTGTCAAAATAACTTCTTTTTCTTTTCTTTTTCTTCTCTTTTTTACTTAACTAACTTGGTGAAGAAGAAATTAAAAAGGAAATCTGTACCAAGGAAGTTGAATTAAACTTAACATTTCTTTGGAAGGGGATTTGGAAAGATCCGATATAATGTTCCTCCTCTAACTCCTGCCATTAAAACACACAAAATTATGTTTACCACCTGCGGGCCCCTTCAGTATGTTTTTCAAGCCACCAGACCCAGGATTCCAATTGCACAGTTGGCCATGTGGGATCCAGCTGCCTTAACTGCCACACCACCGACTGGCCCCACATTTCACCATTTTAAGTGTAAATTATTATGAAGTACCATCTAACTTTAATTTGAAGGTTTCCCTAGTTTATTATAAAATATAAGAAATAGACCTCCTAGAATAAGTGTGGAGGCTCATTAACCCCAAACATTATCTTTTTGTTGTTTTTTAAAGTTTAAAGTTTAGCTCTGATTTTAGATTTGGGGCACTTAGAGAATAATGCCAAGCTGATTATCATTCTCAAGTGAGCTTTCAAGAGTTCATTAAAAGTTAAGAAGAGAACAGCATGCTCTAGGAAGCAGCTATTTTTAACAGTACCAAATTTGAATTCACCTGCTTTAAAGCTTTTCACTGTTTTTAGAAAATATTTCTATCAATAACTTTTAGAGTATAAGTCTATTGATATAGCAGTTCACATTCTTATATGGCAGTAGTCTGACATTTTTATTTTCTTGACTGAATTTATCAGAATCAAATTATTTTACTTCGAGAGCAGCCTAAACAGATAAGCAGAATGTACAGGTTGCTCTAAAAAAGCAAGCAAACAAAACCACCAGAATTTTGGGTTTACTTGATGCCCATCAGTACATATTATTATACTTTGATTTGATAAATTGGGCTAACTATTCTTGCCAAATGGAAACTTTGCTATATGGTTAAGGGCTTCTTCTAAAAGGAAAAGTTTAAAATTCCACTAAAATATAAAATCCTATAAAATTACATATAATTTTGTCTCAAATAAAAAAGAAAAGTCCTTGAAAGTGATACTATCTTGTTAGTAATTTAGTCATATCATAAACTAAGCATATTTTTAAGTGTACTTACATTAATAATTGTATTAGTGTACATGTACTATCATTAAATATCTAGAGAAATACTGGAAAAAATTTGAGAATCACATAGTGTGTTTAAAAATAGTTACGAGACAAAAGAATGCCACATTTTTGAAATATGTCTGAAATGGATCATAGCTCTTTTGGTTGTTCACTTTGCCTGGAATGTTCTTGCTTCTCTTTTATTTGTCCAGCTCCTCTTCACTCTTAGGTACCAGCTTAGTAATCACTTCCTTGTGGTTCATCTCCTTAAACCTGAAGATTCATTTGGCTGTGTCATGTTTTTCCCCCAAATATATAGCAGCCTATAGCACTTACTGCAATGTTTAGGTGTGTATTTTCTCTACTAGAATTTAAGCTCAAAGAGTAAAGGGATTGTGATTTTTCCAGTGTGTTTGTTTGAAGGGTCATAATAGAGTCAAACATTTGACTTTAGAATTCTAGGTCCCTCTGTGTATCAGTGGCCTGCTAGGAATCAGATGGTCTTATGAAGGATGTAATTAAAGAGAGTTTTAATGAAGGGGCTGTTTAGAGGTGCTGGCAGTGTTACCTGGACCAAACTAAGATGGAGAAATGCTCAGGAACTTTTGTGAAAGAAGTAACAGAGCTGAATGGCAAGCAGATTTTTTTATTCAGGAACCATTGCACTAGTTAGGAGTAAAGAGACATCTGTATAGAACTGGATTCACAGTTCCAAATACAGTATGATTAAGTGGGAATTTATGGACTATCATCAGGGTGGGAATCAGTGGGTAGAAAGTACCAAGAGTACTTTCAAAAGTAAGGATAGATTCTGGCAAAACTAATTGAACAGAATTCTTGCTGAAGGCAGGCCAAGGGATAAGATCCCATATTATCTGGGGGATGGCGGAGGATTAAGAAATTGACAAGGTATTGAGATGATCAACTGTTGAGAGTGGGAGGGTTTTCTCTAAACTGATCAGCTCTGCTTTTGCTAAAATTGGACAAAGCAAGGATGGACACAGAAGTCCAAAGGTTGAGGCCTAGTTGGGAAGTGTACAGAGGACCCTGACTATAGTTTGATCAAGGGGAGTCTTTGTCACTAGTAACAGTGAGAATGTCTAGACCTGAGGAATAAAGGAAAGAAATATTCTAAGGTCTTAGACTTCAGGGTGTAGCCACTACCACAGTGGACCCAGCAGTGGTGGAACTGGGCATGGAGAAGATTGGGGAATGAAGGATAAATGTGTAGGCAACTCAAAAAGAGGCAAGTAACCAAGGCAGCCCACATGTGAAGGTCAAACTCCTGGCGTACACGGCAAGGCAAAGACAGGCAAATGGCGACTGGAGTGGTCAGTGAAATATTCTTACTGGCAGGTGCTTTTAGACCAATTATCCATTCCTTTTAAATTTACTTTCTTATTAATGAAATATCAAAAGTAAAAACTAACTGATAGGTACAAGATTAAAAGAAAGTGAAGTAGAAAATAATTTAGCATTTTTCATTCTTTGTAACTTCTTGTTATTGGTAATCAGAGTATGGAAACAAAAATGCAAATCCCTTAGGTTCCTGAAATTCGAAAACCCTTTTGATGTGAGGGTTAATAAATAATAAGTTAAATATACCAAAAGTGAGGCGGAAGGAGCAGAAGATATAGTTGTGCAGCCAAAGCAGCACATTTATTTTGGACAATGTAAAAGTTTACTATATCTAACCTATAAGAAAGAGAAGCTGTTGTGAATAAAGGGGGTGACTCTGGGTGTCCAGCACACATGTACATCTCCACGTTTGTGTGGCAGCATTCTTTGATCATGGGCTCTGTGCTGGGGGTCTGTGTTCATACTCTGACTCTGCCATTTGCCAATGTTGTGAACTTGGGCAAATTAGCTAGTATCTCTGTTCTTTAATTTTTACGTCTGTACAATGGGATAACAATATTATTTGTTGTAGAGTAGTATGAGATATACAAGCTAAGCTCTGGGAAAAGTTGGGGGTGTAATAAGTATTCATTAAATGTTGCTACTATTATAGGGATATGTAGTAATTTTCCAACATATATAGTGTTACTTACCTGCCAATAGACAGTCAATTTTATTTGAGATTGTTTTGATGAAAGAATTTGTTGACGATGACTGTATGGTGACAAAATTGGGATTGAAAAATCATCTTGTTTTTAGGTGGCCTACTTAAACTGACTGTCTGGTGGATTATATTGAAACTCATCTTGAAGCAATGCAAATATTGAGTTTAAGTCATACCTTTTTGGATTATTGTGTAATGTAGATATGTTCCTTCTTGACAGTACATTTGCCTTTATCTAATTACCTTAAGAAACTTCTTTATGTAAATGTTTTCTATTATGGTGAGGCAAAATTATGTGTGTGTGAATGTATGTATGTATGTAGAAGAGAAAAGATTTCAAATATATACTATTTATTAGTATAAAAAATCATAGTCAATAAAAAACAAATGAGTTTATTTTTATCCATGTATCAGTTTTTGGAATTAACATAATCCAGTCAAATGGGAAAAAGCCATATAGCTTTGTATACCTAGGAGACTAAGTGAATCATTACACTTGTTAATTATTGAGAAATAGTCTTTGTTCTTATTCAAAGTACCTTCATTATATTCACAATAAGTAGTAAACAGAGTAATAAAATTGGGTGAGTTATTTTCAGGAGGAGCCCCCATAGTGTAAGGACTGTAAGAGATCATTTAGTCTGACATACTCTTATTAGAGAACCAGCCTCTGCTCAGGGCCACAAGAGAGATGAGGAAAAGTACAGGGCTAAAACAGGAAGAACAATTAGACTGACTTAATTAGCTCTGGAGATCTGAACCAAAAGGTCAAAGAGCCTCAAGGGCAAAGATACTATGCTAAAGGGTGACTAACCAGGAATACAAGACAAGTCAATTCACAGAAGGAAGTGGACAAAAGCCAAGTAATCTTGGACATTGAATAAGGGGGGAAAAATCCCACAAAGAATGTCCAAAGATTTTCTAGTTGTTCTGAAGTATAAGAGTAACTTCATACTTAGGATCCACGAGATTTTCTTGTAACAGACTTTTTTTATACTTGGACAAGTGCTGAATTGCATCTTTCTTAAGGCAGTTTTTCCTTTGTGGTAGCCTTCTTCTATTAAAAAATATCAACAGTAATATTGTAACAACTACATTAGCATACAATGAAAGATAGCCAGGCTAGATTATGATGATTGTCTCTTGGTTTTATAAGAAACTAAAACAGTTCCACGGATCCTTAAAAATGCAGTGGATTTTAGGCCCTTTGCTGTGGTTGCCCAATGGCAATGCTGGCCTTGACTTGACCTTTGAGAACACTCTTGTTTCCTATCCGTAAGTAATCTCTACCTAAGAAAGTATTCTCCAGTGAGATTTCCTTTTTTCCTATTTTTTTAAAAAAATGGGGACCAGCAGTTAGCGTAATGGCTATGTCGCTGGACTCCCATGTAGTCAACCATGGTTTGAGTCTCAGACCCGGTGGCTTAAAACTCACACCGGGCGTGTGTGCGTGCGTGCCCAAGATCCCAAGAGGAGAATGGAAGAGAAGGGATTGCGGCATGGCCTGGGGTGAAGGGGAGTGGTGATTTCCTTGCTTTCTGTCTCTCTGTCTTTCTCTGTCTGGCGAGCCCTATGCCAAAAACCTCCCCAAAAAAAAAAAAAAAATTAACATTATCTTTCTGAAAAAAAATTATTTCTTCCATGAGAGAGAAGCACCTCCAACAAGGTTCCCACGCCACAATCTAGCCCGTCTCAGCTGATGGGCGTGCATGCATTTACCTGATGAAATTAGAAGGATCATGGATGTGAACCCTGGACCTTTCCCATATGAGTTCAGCTGTGCCAAAACTGCACCACCATCTGGCCCTTCTTCAATGAGATTTCTAATTAGTTCACAGATATATTAAAATCAGTAAAGTAGGCAGAAGTTTAAACCATCTCACATTATTTTATTCTTAATAAAACAAAAACCAGACACATCTAATAAATGAAGTCTAGCTTTTAAAGATCCTAACAACTGGCATTTTGTTTGTTTAAGAACAAGGTAAAATCTGACTTTTGATACATATCAGATTTCAAGCTTTATTTGATTTTATTTTTAAAATAGTTTTACCTTAACAGAAAATTAATTGAATATTTCATACTCACATATGAATCTTGTGACATTTTGAAAGTAGTTTTTTTTTTTAGAGATTGACTGATGTCAACATCTATTACCAATCTGTACCTAATGTCATTTTTTTTTAAATAGCATTGAAATCAGAAAAAATCATCATGCCTTACTCATTGGCACATACAGTAGGTTTTGATTAAAAGAAATGCATTTTGCATGCACTTGTTTAGTAAGGATTGTTTAAAATGTAGGTTATTCTACTTTAAAGCTCAATGCTCTGGACATTTTGAACCTTTTGCTTCATTAACTGCATTCATTCTAAAATACCTTTCCATTTAAAACAGGAGATAATTGTAATACCTTGAAGCAAATGAGATGTTATTGCAATAATTAAATTGAAAATGAGATGCAGATACTTTAGACCTGCTGCTGTTTCAGCTAGTTAATAGCGAATAACATTTCCATTGGTCACACTGATTTCTTTCTTTTCTAGTTGAGATAGAGCCCTGCATACTAATTGTATTCTCATGCATTTTGCAAGAGGTAAAATGTGTATTAAGCTCTATCACATTGTTTTAAATTAATTTAACTTATCAAAAATTAAAAGTTATATTACATCATGCTTTCATCTCTCATAAAAATGCATCAGATTTAAGCAAATAATTTTACATCATAATAAGATTACATGAATACCAAGTGCATGTTTTTCCACTATTGAATTTTTGCTGGTGAAATCAGGGGGCTTTCTATTAGCTTTCTCAAGCTCCAGGAACTTTTCACTGTTTAAAATGTGCCTCTACATTGCAGCTGGAGGTGCAGAACCCATTGATGTGTTTAGCTGTGTGGATAGTCAGGTTGAGAGGAAAAAGCCACGATTGCCTCCACATAATTTGATCTTTTTTTTTTTTTTTCTGGAAGGGATATCATTCCCATCAGACTCAGCTCTGGGACCAGCAGTTAGCATAATGGCTATGTCGCTGGACTGCCACGTAGTCGACCGCGATTCGCGTCCCAGACCTGGTGGCGTAAAACTCACGCCGGGCACATGTGTGTGCATGCTCAAGATCCTGAGAGGAGAACCGAGGAGAAGGGATTGCAGTGTGGCCATCCCCCCTGGGGGGTGATTTCTCGCTTTCTGTCTCTCTGTCTCTCTCTCTCTCTGTCTGTCTGGCGAGCGCACGTGCCCTATAGCAAAAACCTCTTAAAAAAAAAAAAAGACTCAGCTCTGATATTGAACCATTTAATTGGGATGCATTATTTGTGTCAAACTATGCGTCAAAAGGAAGTTTCTGTTTATGGAAATGACCTAAATATAGTATTTCTCTTGATGAACTACATCTCTTTTTGTGAAGATCGTTGTGCACTTCATGTTTTGAAAAGCTGAAATCCTCTATGTTCTTAGATGCCCCTCATTTTAGCTATTGCCCATACCATTATTGCTCTTATTGTTCCTTTGTCTTTAATCCTATTTCAATAATAACGATTAATGATGATAGAAAATAGATGTTAACATTTATTGAGCACTTACTGTGAGCTGGGAACTGAACTTAATGTTTTTGAAAGATTACTACACTTAATTCTCTTAAGCACATAAAATGGATGCTTTTATATCTACAATAAGCAAAACAAAACCAAAAAGCAAGCATAAAAATAAGCAAACAAACAAAAAAACCAGGAACATCAGTTGTGGAGAAACTGAACTGAGGTTCTAGAGATAGTTAGTAGACATCAAATTTGATTTTAGGCCATCTGGCTCCAGAATTTATACTCTCAGCCTCTCCCTCCTCCAGGCCTACAGGGACTGGTAAGTAGAAATTGAAAGGATATGACTGAAAATGTAGGTGATGCTTTTTAAAAAATATCTGTGGACAAGCAGGTGACATGGTGTTCAAGGTGTTGAAATCCTATATGTCCTACTGTGATTGGAATCCTAGACTTGGCAACTTGAAAATCACACTGGGCAGCTGGGTGCATGTGCATGCATGCCAAAAACCCAGAACTGAGAATGGAGAGTAAGGGGTTGTGGTATGGCCATCCCTCACTAGGAGGTGATTTTTTTCACTTTCCCTCTTGTTTCTCTCTCTCTCTCCAGCAAGTGCACATGCCTTATGGAAAAAATTAAAAAAAAAAAAAAAAAAAAAAAAAAGCGGGGGGGAGTGGGTTCTGGATACAATCTTTAACCTGTGTTCTTAAGAGAATGAGGGAAATCTTACTCTAAGGAAGCCTCCTTTCCCCTGATTCTCTTTAATGTTTTTAAGTCCTTGTGTTCAAACCCCAGTGCCATGGGTTTCCATACCCTGTCCCTATTGCTCACCATACTCCCACCTGTTCTCCTGCCACTCTTACTCTGGGTGGTTCTCAATCTTCTGTTCCTGCCCTTGTTACTAACTTTCTGTATTGACTTTGGTGTTTCTGGATGGCTAAAGCCATCTGTTATTTGGGTTTATGTGGTCCTTCTCCTGGCCTCTGATGTGTTTTTGCTGTGTTTAAAGGAGAGTAAGTTTCTATTTCCTACATCTCCACTTTTTTTTTTTTTTTAATAGTATTTGTAGTTTAAGGCAGAACTTTTTTTCCTCCTGCTTCAAGGACTTTGAGGGGTTGAACTGGAAACAGTAGCAGTGCTTCTGAGGGTGAGTATCTACTCTCAAGGATAGTCCTTTGCAGAAACTACCGAGGATTAAGAAGCAGCACTGGCTCCCACCCTAATGTCAGAGCCTTAGACTTGGGGACAACTATTAGACTGGTGTTTCTTATTGTGTAGGTTCAGCTGGAGATGTGCATCCATGGTTTTAGGTCTCCCTGAGAGTTTGACTCCCACAAGAGTTTTCTTTGTGGGACTCCCTTCTTCCTCCTTTCTTAACATTTCTTGAAATAATCACAAGATTTTAGTGGAGAAAGTTAACTACTCTAGTTCCTTTGATCTCTTTTTCTCCCTCGAGCTCTCTATAAACTTAACTCCAGTATGGTCTTCATTATGTTTCTATACAGTCTTTTGTTTTTCCACCCAGGCAAGATCTCTTCCTGTTGGGTTTCCATACTATCATGGAATGAGGGCAACTGATGCTATCTTTATCTTTCCTGCTCCCAGATTCGTAACCCAAGACCTTATTTCCTTTTTTTCCTATCAAGTGTGTGACCTGCTTGTTTTCTCTCTTCTCTTTTTTACAGTTATTACATTTTCTTTTTCTTGGATTTATTTTTCCCTCCAGAGAGCTGGCAAAACTGTTGAGTTGTCAGGAAGGTCATGACACAGTTTTGCATAGAAAAAATACATTGTGACTTTCCAGACAACCTAATATTTGTCATTTCCAATTCCTCTTTCAGTGCATTTTTTAAAAACAAATAATTTCTGCTTCATATGAGTGTTTATGGTTAGCTCATAAAAAGAAATACAATTTATAGAACCAGCAAATAATTGACAATTATGAAAGATATATATATATATATACTCTCAAGACTTAATTCAGAATGAAATAGGAGCTAGGTATGTTTCCTGCAATTCCTGAAACTGTCCCTGCCTTGACTTTTCTGCATGGATGTTACCCTGCCAGCATTTCTTTGTTGGGTCTCAGGCAGCCCAACAGAGCTCAAGAAGAGTGAGGTTGACTTGGTTCCTGCTCTGCTGTTAGTCCATCCCTTTCAAAGAGCCCTTGCTGGTCCACTTCTTTTTTCATTCCATAGATATTCTTACTGACTCATTCACACTCAGGACTTCAGTCCCCACCCAACATATATCTGCAGAGTTAATCATCACATGACTCAAAGAATCATGTTTCTTGCTACTTGGTAAGATAAGTCAAATCAGCATGAAAATTTCTTGAAAACTAAACACTGTGTCTATGAAAATGTCTTACCTAAAGAGGTAGCATTGAAAAAAGTTGCTTTTAGGGGACTATAACTTACTTGGGAGGTAAAGTTTTAATAAGACTGAATCTAAAAGATTCTGTCTGTTCTTGGCCTGAATTATGAGGCCATGGAAACAAAAGATGACTCCAGGATAAATACTTAAAAAGTTAGAGTTAAAGCTGCAAAAATAATGACTGAGGGCAAAAATATTATTAATAAATTTATTGACTTCCCAAGTACACTAAAATTTTTATGAAAGAAGTTGAGCAGATGTTTAATTTATGTGTGGAACATTACTTTGTGACTTATCTGAGTTCAGCGGAGATAAAAATTATTTTTATAAATAAAGGGGTAGCAATTTTTGGCGACTGTGAATGAAAAGGCAAAGGGCATAGCTATATTAGCAGTTTTGATCTTGATCTACTCCACAGGCATTTCAATAGCTACTATTTCAATTCCTTTTAAATTGCTTTTTTTTTTTGCATTTTCATAGCTTTACTTCCAACACTAAAATGCAAATGTGAATATTTGCTTTTAGCATATTATATCCCTACCTTGTAAAAATCACTATAAATTCATAATTTTCTAATACTCCCCTGCAATTTTCAGGAATCAAGAGAAGAATGTATGAATAAAATAAAAGGGTATAAAAAGGAGTCTTATGAAAAGTGTGTTAACATAGAGAAAGTGGTAGAAATATTGGAGGAAGGACTAGAAAAAATGGAGACCTTGGAGACAGTTAAGGGAAAATTAAAGATGTCTCGTAAATTATGATCTTGAATGTTCAGATCAGCTGAATGGATTTTGCTTTTTCCTCTTTATTTGGGTAACAAACATATTAAACTTCTATTACTGTTATTTGAAATACTCCCTGTATAATAATTAAAAAAACACCCCTTTCTTCCTTCGAAATACCTTACCAACTTTAATTTTCAAAGTTCAAAGTGTTGATTGTTTTAAAACAAACCCTATTGAGTATTGATTGCTGTCTAATGACTGAAAAATTTTTTTAGTAAATTCATTTTGGAATTTTCTAGATTTTGGTCAATTTATTACATGTACTTAACTACCTCTTTGAAATTAAAATAGTGGCAGCAAAATTTATGCATATATATGTATTTTTAGATTATTAAAGCTGCCTGTACCAAAATAGCTGAAGGTTATACTTAGAATCAGCAAATATTTCTTTCTTCTCAGCCTTTTCTTTCAAATTAAATTTAGTTTATGGTCTAATTAGGAATAGCATATGGTGAACAACAATAACAAAATGACACCTTGATGAAAACAAAAAGACTGAAAGCTAAATAGATTAGGCACTTTTCCACAGTTTTCAAGTTTTGTGAGCAAATCAGTCACAGAATGTTGTTCTGAATCAAATAATTAGATTGCTCACTGTTTGCCCACCTGCTCTCAGTGCAAATACTGTCTACTTCATATCGACAAGGTTCTATCTTCCCTTTTTTAAATTTTGGTTTCCATGCTTTTTAATTCTTAGGAATATTTTGTGTGATAACAAAATCACTCCCAGAATGACCACTAGTTCCATTTTATTCACTAAGTCTTCATCTCTGCTTTTCTGCTGCTTGATCTGTCACTGTCCATTGCCCTCTGAATCAAGTGGAAATTTCATAACTCTACCTTAATATTCTCATTTGCTTTGCCAACTTCACTTACATATTTTCCTGTGGTGATTCTTCCATTGCCACTTCTCTCGTTAACAGTTTGCCTTCCTTTTCCCCCTACATTTGCAATCGTCCATCTGGTATCTTTTCCTTATGGTGAACATTCTGTAGGGAGCAAAAGGCAACTCTTCTCCATTCACTATTCACTTATCTGTTTTTAAATGCAAGTCACAATTTTACTTTTACAATTATGAAGTTGAAGTTAATGTGTCTTATTCCAGGATAATTTATCTATATGTCTATTACTTACATATACTTATTAATAAATGTTGCTAATCATTACATAGGTCTTAAAGATTTATCAAATTTGTATTATAAAACATTGAATTAAAACAATATTTACACAGTCATTTATATTATACATGTAAAATATTCATATACAAGGGATAGTGTGGAATAATTTCTATTCACTGGAAGGGCAGTAAATATTTGTTAACTGAGGTTTAGAAAGAGTATTTTTGGCAACATACAATCTAAGCATTTTGTACTCATGTTCTTATCTATAAAAGTTAACTGGGGAACCAGCAGTTAGCGTAATGGCTATGTCGCTGGACTCCCACGTAGTCGACCGCGCTTCATGTCCCGGACCCGGTGGCTTAAAACTCACGCTGGGCGCGTGTGCGTGCGTGCCCAAGATCCCGAGAGGAGAATGGAGGAGAAGGGATTGCGGCGTGACCATCCCCCCTGGGGGGTGATTTCTCGCTTTCTGTCTCTATGTCTCTCTCTGTCTGTCTGGCGAGCGCACACGCCCTACAGTGAATATCTCTCCAAAAAAAAAAAAAAAAAGTTAACTGTTAACTGCTTAGGATTTCCTATAAAATATTTTAAGTTCTTTGGTTGTCTTAATTGGTATTTCAGGTTCTAATATCTGATACAGTTTTTCAATTAAGAATCATTAATCATATCTTATTTTCAAAATGTGTTGAACATTAATTGGAATAGTCTATTGACAGTGTAAACCTAGGCAGCATTTTAATTGCAAAAAAAATGATCATATAGGAGAAAATATATCCAAAACAATAACTAGATTTTCAATTATGTAATAAAGTTTTGTCAGAAGATTGTTATGCAAGTGATATTTTTCACACAGCATAAGTCATATGGTGCTATTGTCAGTGTTTATAAAAGTCTTATCATCACAGTGTGGTGATAGTGAGATGGTGCAGGTGTTCACTAACTACACCTAGGGTAATTTATTTATTCTACCTGACAGTCAATCTGGAACATAATAATGAAAAATATTAAATAGAAAAACACAATGTGACTGAATGTTGCATGTACTACAATGCAACTGTCATGTCAAAGAATTGTTTTGAAGATGTTTTTGATTTAAAATGTACATGTAATGAGAACAAAGGGAAAAATACTGAGGAGTTTATGAAATGACAAGCTTATAAATTTTATAGTTTAATATAGGGTATGTTTTAGGAATAGCAGTGAGTCATTTGTGAGCAATAGGAAAATACAAAAGATATTTTTTGTCTTAAAATTTCTTCTATGAGGGGCCAGCAGGTGGCATGGTGGTTAAGGGCACTGGACTCCCACATGGTCAACCACAGTTTGAGTCCTGGACCTGGCGATTTGCTTTCTCTCTGTCTCTCTCTCTCACTCTGTCCCTCTCCGGTCAAATTAAAATATAAATAAATAAATAAAGTTAAATACATTTTTTTTTTTTTTTTTTTTACTATTTCTTCTGTGGGCCAAAAGGTAGTGTAATGGTTAAGGTGCTGGATTCCCATGTATTTGACTGCAGTTCAACTCCTGGACCTGGTAGCTTGAAATTCATGCCAGGCTCATGGGTGTGCATGTCCAAAATCCAGAGAGGAGAATGGAGGAGAAGGGATTGCCATGTGGCCATCCTCCCTGAGAATGATTTCTTGCTCTCCTGTCCCTCTGTCTCTCTGTCAAGTACACATGCCTTATAGAAAACATCTCTCAAAAAATTCATCTAGAATAATTTAGTAAATGTTTAAAAATAGGGATTTTGAAATGAGAAATGTATTTCTCTCTTTTCTAACCCTTCCAGCTTTGTAATCCTTGGAAAGTAAATTTTCAGAGATTGAGTATTCTTGTCTGTGAAATAAGGTTAATGTGGTCCACATAACATTTGAGGTTGTGAGGAGAACTGAGTAAGTTAAAACACAACCAAGTTTATTACAAAGGAGCACTGCAGTTTGTAGTAGTTATCTTTGTCATATTATAGATTTGTATTAAATCATTGGCTTCTATTTATAGCAGTACATAAAAGAGCTTGAGGCTATTTCTTTCATGGCAAAGGGTATTAGTAGGGCGAAACTATTGTCTGATAAAAAATAATTAAAAATTACTTTAATGTCAATAACCATTACAGTTCTATCTATTGAAATTATATCAGAAACTTGAGTGGATCCCTGGGGAATCTAATAGTTACTATCAGCCTCTGGTCAGTAGTAGCTCTCCAGATGCTCTCACCCACATTTGCTCTTTATTTTATCTTGTTTCTATATACCTCCCTTTGTAGGAACTTCTGAAGAAGTAAGCTTACTAATGTTTATCAAGCACCAGATTTATGTGAAATCTTTTCATTTAGTTTATGTGTTTGCTGTTGCTAATCGCCTTTGCCCATCAATAATTTTAGGCCTTTTTAAAGAATTTAACAATCGAAGATTGGAGAAGGTAGTGACTCCCATCGCCATGTGACAAAAAAGTCATGTACCTATACAAGAACCAAGGCTTTTCTCATTGCCTAGCCCAATCTCTCACTAATCTTCCATGCTATTTCAATACTACTATTTGTTTTTCTTTCCAAAGCTCAAAAAAGGAAGAAAAGAAAAGTTTTGGTCAGTATGTGGATTACTAGTGTAGTTTGCTTTAGGTATTTCACCAGATGCTTTACATGTATCGTATTAATTCTCTCCTTGACTCTAAAAATCAGCCATTTTGTTTTCCTCTGTGTTTGCTAGAACACTACTGGCTACAATGAAGAGAACATAATTGCATTCAGAATGTTGTAATAAAAAAGAAATCTATTTTACATAGCAGCGTGCCCAGAAGTAAAAAGAGAAATGATTATCAGGTCAATGACCTACTTGCAGGAGAACTGTCCTCTTTTGTGGAATGGGTGTTTTGGTGAGAATATCTGTTGGGGTGATAGTGCCAAACCTTGGATTTTTAACTTACATAAGTGCCTACTAATTGCCAAGCTTTTTGCTTACAATCTCTTGTTAGGTTTGGTATTATCTAGGTTAAATAAAGAAAATTAGATTCAGCTAAATCTAAGAAATTATTTGCGATTATGCTTATCATAATTGGTAAACTGGACATTCAAATCTAAATTTTTCTGGTTTTCCACTGACCATCCTATTCTTTTTTCTAGTGAATGCCTTGGAAATACCGAGAGCTGATTCATTCATCTGTTTCAATTAAAGTATAGGCTAGATATTTTTACTTGCTTATTTTTTATAGAGCGATTACTCACTTATTTATTTAGACTACATGTATAAGAACTATCTGCTGAGACCAGCAGTTAGTGTAATGGCTATGTTGCTGGACTCCCATGTAGTCGACCACTGTTTGTTTCCTGGACCCGGGGGCTTAAAACTCACACCGAGCATGTGTGCTTGCATGCCCAAGATCCCAAGAGGAAAATGAAGGAGAAGGTATTGTGAAGTGGCCACCCCCCCTGGGGGGTGATTTCTCGCTTTCTGTCTCTCTGTCTCTCTTTGTCTGGTGAGTGCACATGCCCTGTAGCAAAAACCTCTCCTCCCGCCCCCCCCCCAAGAAAGAAAAAAGAAATATCTGCTTGGGTAAATTGAAGTATTATTGTCCTACCTGATTTATTGCAACATCTAAGTTTCTTCATGCTCATGAAAGAATCCTGAAGATACTAAAAAATTCCTCTAAAGTCATGGACTCTTTTTTTTTTTCATTGTATAATACAGATTGTATTTTCTGTATTTATTTGTCCATGCTAAAATTTGCATCACAGCTTAATTTTGGGTTCTTTTCTAGAAGTGAAAAAGCAAATTCATTACCATCTTACAGAACTAGCATGTATTCCCCACTCTATTTTCAGTGCTATTACATGGTAGCTTGAAATCTTCAATGGTAGGAGTATTTACACCACAGAAATTGACAAATACTATAAATGAGTTTTCCTTTTTCCTACCTATCTCTCAGCTTTTTCCACTCCAGGAGTGCCAATTGTTAAACTTTTCAAATTCATCGCTCCTCTTAACTCTTTCACCATAAAGCTAGCTGACATATTTGGGAGATTTGTGAAGAGTGTGTATCTAGGCAAAATAATTTACCTTCCTGTTCCCTAGAGATAAGCTCTGACTTTTAGAAATGATTCATGTTCTCTGAGCCTGTGAACTTCAGATTCAAATAATTTTTTTATTATAGAAGTTATTAATTTTCTAGGGTTTTTTTTATTTCCATGAAAAGACTTTGATAAAGCTAGTTTTCTTCATTCCTCATCAGCAGTTTTCAAATTCTCACCAAGAATGTTTTGTTTGAAATATCCTTTTTCAAAAAGTGCCACTACATTTTATAATGTATTTATAAATAAATCACTTTAATTTGCCCCAAGCAACCTTTCAATACAGGTAAGTTTTTAAGGGAAATCATTACTTCTGCCATATCAACAGTTTTAAATGTTAAACATGCACAGCTCTATGGAAGTTCTTATAGCAATAGATGTACACATAATTTACAGCATTTTATATTTATAAATTTAGAGCCTTAGTTATGGATCCTAATATCCTCAGTTTGAATTATATGCAATAAAAGCCTTGACACTTAAATATTTCAGAATAACACAACATAACAATTTTTGGCCAACAAATGTCTTAGGTATCCAAAATGACAAACATGTAATTTATTGTATAGATAGTCTTTCTGAATAGACAAAATAAAAATGAGTTTTAGTGTAGATAAGTTCAAGGTAATACATTTAGAAAAAAAGAATCTATTTGTTGGGTAGTTAATTCTAAGAGAACCTCTATATTGGAAAAGAACTTGAAGCATCCAGGTTTTTTTTTTTTTTTTTTTTTTTTGGTGTGTGTGTGTGTTTTAAGAATTTTATGTACAAAGGGTCTTCAAAAAGCTGTTAGAAAATGCATATTATGAGAAAAGTATGCGTATATTTCAAAATCCTTCATGCCAACATGAGCTCATACCTAAATTACATTTTTTTCATTAGCTTTTTAAAATTCATTTAAACTTCTATTTTGTGTGTATGTATGTATATATTTTTTCTTTTTTTCATTAGGCAGGCCTCACTGTGTTACAATCCCCCTGCTTCAGTCTCTTGATTAGCTTAGACTACAGTATGTGCCATCTTTCCTGGCTTTTGGGTTGGCTGGGAATCAAACCCAGGACTTCTATGTGACCTCAGTCTACCAAGCACCAGTGCTCAGTACATACTACTGGGCTTGGGTGTGATGTATTTCTATTGATTAGCAAGGTCTTAACATCACTAGGCATGCTTAACAAAGATGTTAATTTTAATCTGAATTTTTTATTATATATTGTAAATTAATAAATCATTAGTGTCTATCTGCTATGTTATATAAACTTCATTGACGTGTCTCAGGGAAAAAATATGGAGAAATCCCACTGAGATTATCCAATCAAGAAAATATAAAGACAGTGAAATAAGAAAGAATTATTAAAAGGAATGACATGTTCAGTGAGTTAAACTGGATACAAATGAGGAAGAACTTCTTAAAATCATACTGTACAGTGACTAGTAAATTTCTGGAACCTTTTCCTTGAAGATGGAGTGAAGTCTGAAAATAGGATCCAAAATAATTCTAAGATGTTCGGCTTATTTTTTTAAAGAGATTTTTGCCTTAGGGTAGGTACACTTACCAGAGAGAGAGTCAGAGACAGTGAAAAGAAAAGTGAGAAATCACACTCCGGGGAGGATGACCATGCCTCAAGTATTTCTCTCGAATATTAGGTACGCATGCTAAGTTTCAAGCCACCAGTCAGGAACTCTAGCCAGTCAGCCATGTAGGAGTCCAGTGATACCACCACTGCACCATCTGCTGGCCCCTGTTCACCTTGTTTTAAACATCAAAACTATTCAACCTGTGGGCTAGACGGTGGCAGAGCAGTAACATGACACACGTGGGAACGTTCTGGGTTTGCACCTGGAGACTTCCTTGGGCATTTGAATGTCCATGATCTGGGGCTGGCTGTAGCTGAGAGTGAACTGCATTTTAGGGACCCTATTAAGGGTGCAGTCTCTCTCTCTTTCTCTTTCTTCCTCTTTCTGTCACTTTCACTTACAGAAGAAAGGAAACACTGTTCAGCTTGTCTTAAATTATTAAAGAAGTGTATTTAGAGATGTTTTAACTAACCATGTATGTCATTGGTTCTTAAATGTTAATGTGCCTCAAAATTGCAGTGATGTTTGTTTAAAACGGCTATTTCTAAACTCAACCATCTATCTACTGAACTAGAATTTTGAATGACTGTGCCCCAGGAATCTAAATTTTAACAAAGAGCAGAGACAATAAAGTTGAGCCATGAAGTGATTACAGAAATAATTTTTACTGATGTTAAGAAAAGACATCTTGGACCAGCAGATGGTGTAATGGTTACATCACTGAACTCACACCAGTTGAGTCAGTCAACTGCAGTTCAGACCCTGGATCCCACACCGTAAAACTCACACCAGGTGCATGTGGATACATGCCCAAAATCCCAGAAGGAGAATGAAAGAGAAGGGAGTGCAGCATGGCCATCACCCCTGGTGAGTGATTCTTGCTTTTTATCTCTCTCTTTGGCAAACTCACATGCCCTATAACAAATATCTCTCAAAAAAGAAAGAAAGAAAAAAAAAAAGGCATTGGAGTATGTTTTAGAAACTGTGACTTCTTCTACTGATATAAGTAGAAGGACAGCTCCAGTTACAATGATCTACCAATGACTCATTGAACAAGTCTTATACTGACTGTTAAGCCTTTTGTCTTTTCTCAAGTTGTTTTCTCTTGCTGAAATTCCCTTCTCTCCATATTTACTTATTGAGGTCATATTTATTTTTCAAGACCCATTTCATATCTCACCTCTTCTGGGAAATCTTCCCTTGTTCACTCCGTCAAAATCTATCTTTCAACTGTGTGTTTTCATAACACGTTGAACATACTGTAGCATTTATCACAATGTACCTTATACCTACATAGAATTCTTTATTATGTGAGTGCTTATCTACCAGCTAGAGCAGGGGTTGGCAAATTGCGGTCTGCAGACAAAATCTGGCTTACTGCCTGTTTTGAAAATAATGTCTTATGGGAACACGGCCATGTTCATTCGATTACACATCGTTTAAAGCTGCCTTTGCACTGTAACAGCAGAATTGAGTGGTAGTGACAGGGACGAATGGTTCTCAAAGCCTAAAATATTTACCATCTGGTATTTTCGAGTTTGCCAGCCTCTTAACTATGATGTGTGGTGTAATATGTACTAATTATGTATTGATACTTGATAGAATGTTTTGTAGAGATTTGGTTCTCTTTAAGTTATATGAAATAATGGGTGAAATGAATTATGAAAGAGGTGAGAAATACATGTTTATCATGACAACAGATAAAACATAAACTCTTTTCCATTTTTTTATCTCACTGAATTTTGAGCCCCTGTCCTTGATATTATTTAATGCTCCCATAGAAATTTCTGTGTTAACGGGAGGGGTTCTATAGCTATTGGATTGTTGGAAAAGTCATGATGCATTGTTTGCATAGAAAAACAGAAAAATGTGTCATGACTTTTCAACGACTCAATATTCTGTTTAGAGTGATAGCTATTATGCCCATGAGGCCATGGAACACTTAATATGTAACTAGTGTAGCTAAAAAACTAAATTTTAATTTAGTTTCTCTTAATTAATATAAAGTTAAAGTATTATAGCTAGTGCCTACCATATTGGACAGTGTAGAAAGAGGCAAAATGGAAAGATTTATAAATAACTCTACCTAAAACCAAACATCACACAGTGAGAGGGAGAGAGAAATTAATTTAAGTGCTATTATAAAACCTATAAGAGAGCTCTGATACCTGATCCTGTTAATATTTATGCACTAGATATATGTTCTCTAATCTGTTTTAACTAAGTACTCTTAAATGTACTCATAGATGTAAGAACATTGGAAATAAAGTCCAAAAGTTAAACTAAAATTCTTGCAGTTATAATCTCTCTTCTCAAATTTCCATTTTTAAATTTCTCTTGAGTCTGTAGAAACCGCAAACCCTTCTTTTTCTAGTCTTTCAACATTTGCATTGGTGAGTTGGCATCAATTCAAAGAATGAATGCTGCCAAAATAAAAGTGCATAAAGGAAATTCAAAGCACCTAAAATTTACACATATATTCTGTGTGTGCAGTGCGTATGTGTATGCTAAGTTTAGTAATGGACCAGAGAGAAGGGAAGAGGCTGATTAAAGGCTTTGGCTGTAGTATCACTGGTAGTGAAGAAGTGGAGGGCTTCCCTGTATCCCCAGAGTGTGTGTATAGTTATGTTTGCTCCACTTCTGTTACTGAAATCCGTACTTCCTTGTGCACATGAACATATTTGAGAAGACTCCTACAGCTGCAAAAAGGAGGCAGTTGTAAATTAATATGGTTAAGCCTATGGATGTGCTTTGGGGCAAACAAGAGAGACTTCGCTAGTGTATGATAAAATGTAGTAGTCACTCTGGAGTTAATTTTTGTAGTTCTTAAGCTGACAAACTAGGATGTGAACCCAGTAGAGAGATGTGACTCTTTTAACACCAACTGTTAAGAGAGCCCTGAGATCATATGCCTGGTATAAAACCATGACACACCTTCCTAATCTTCAAGACTACCCCTCAGCCTGTATGTTTTCTTATGATTAAACTTTTTAATTTCAATTCTTAAAGACTAACCTTAGATTTTTAAATTTTGCCTGGCTAGTATTGAATAAAAAGTTTAAAGAGTCAGGTTTTCCATGAGATTTGTATAGAAACTCTGATTTCTGTAAAGGAATATGACTTATACAAGTTACAGCTGAGATTATTTGATTATATTATTATGGTTTTGCCTTTCAAAGTTAGGAACAAGAATTAGAATCTTCAATGTGTTATCATTTATAAAATTAAGTGCATTATTTTTATAAAAATCAGTATTTAAAAAAATAGTAGAAAATAAAAGAAATGGTCATAGAAGTCCTTATTCAAGTCCTGCACTCTCTCCTTCCCACTGATTTCTTAAGAATCCCACCAAGCTCAGGAGGAATATTTCCTAGCCTCTGTATGCTGTGAAGGCAGTGACACACATGTTAGAAGAGGGGTTCTTTCTTCCTTTCTTCCTTCCTTCTTCCCTTCCTTCCTTTCCTTCCTTCCTTCCTTCTTTCCTTCCTTCTTTCCTTCCTTCTTTCCTTCCTTCTTTCCTTCCTTCTTTCCTTCCTTCTTTCCTTCCTTCTTTCCTTCCTTCTTTCCTTCCTTCCTTCCTTTCTTTCTCTCTTTCTCTTTCTTTCTCTCTCTCTCTCTCTCTATTTCTTTCTTTAAAGAATTAATTACTTAATTTTATTTGTTCATTTATTTATTTTCATTTGACCAGAGAAGGACAGACACACAGAGAGAAGGAAAGTGAGAAAGCAAGCTACCAGGTCTGGGACTTGAACTGTATTGAGTCACGTGGGAGTGTCCAGCACATTAACCAGTACGTCACCTGCTGGCTCCGAAGGGGAGTTCTTTCTGATGCTACATTGCAGAGTGTAGAGAGCACTTAAATGATAGATAAACAAAATGATGATCTTTATCTGTTTATTTTAAGTAGTCATTTTCATAAGATGGTCAAAATTTCTGTTTTTCAGAATGTGTGTGAATGAGAGAAATTGAAAGCTCTACCTAAGTGAGCCTATGTGCTCAAAACAGGGGCAACCCTTACTGGTAGGTGAATTCTCCTTTTCTAAATGGGGAGGCAAGAATAAAACAATCCAAGTAAACTCTTTTTTTAAGAATTATTTATTTTATTTATTCATTCATTTTTATTTTAATTTGACCAGAGACACACACACACACACACAGAGAGAGAGAGAGAGAGAGAGAGAGAGAGAGAGAGGGAGAGTGAGAGAGAGAGAGAGAGAGGGAAAGTGAGAAAGCAAGCCACTAGGTCTGGGACTCGAATAGTGGTTTGCCATGTGGGAGTGTCCAGCACCTTAACCGCCATGCCACCTGCTAGTCCCCCAAGTAAATTTTTAAAAATATATATTAAGCATCTTTATTTTTTTTCTTACTTACAGTACAGATGTGCTTGCACATGTGTGTATGTGTGTGTGAGAGAGAGAATAAGAGAGAGAGATGCAGATAGAGTGAGAGAGAGAAGTACCTTCTCCTTCCAGTCCTCCAGTCCCTGGAAACCTGGGCACTTGTTCATGTGCCTGGTTTGTTTCTAACTGTCCTGGCTGGAGATTTGAATCATAGCTTCTATATGGAATCCAGCTACTCTTAAGCAGCACATTACCACTGTACCACAGAGATGGTCTTATTAAGCATCTTTTAAAAAAAACTTATTTAACTTATTAATGCAACTACACAATAACATTTTATTAAAAATCATCTTTCCTTCACTTGCATTTTGAGGAACCATTTTCTTTATTATTTTCATATGCATGTTTCACTGCTGTGTCTACATCACCAGGACTGTTTATTTAGTTATCTAATATAGATTTATAACATCTTTACTTCTGAATTATTTTAAATGGAACACATCTCTAATCCATGTATGATTTTATCCAAGCCACAAATATTCATTTGTATTGAGTGTAGATTTAAAAAAATTTATTCCAAACCACATTTGTATTTAGTGTGCATTTAAAAAATTGATGTTAGTATATATTTGTGGATGCCGCAAGACTTCACTGCTACTTAAAATATGAAGTTGTACTGCCTTAGATACTGAATCAATTTGTGTTAAATTACTTTTCATTTTTCTTGAACTGACTATCAGGCTACTTCTGCATACCAAGCCATCATTGCTAAGGGCATTTCAGGTTGACGTATATTTCCTCCAAAACACTTTATGTTTTAAGGCAAGTAATTAGATATTGCCCCAGAATGTGAGACTCTAAGCGAAGACTCAAATAAAGACCAACATTTTTTCTTAAGTGGTATTTTAGAGAGCAGACCTCATTTTGTCTATATTTAATTATTACATACAATTATAATTACATGTACTAACTATACATGTTAATTTAGAAATTAGACTGAGGAAACAAAGGCAAAAAAAAAAAAAAAAAGAAAAAAGAAAGAAGCTCCAAAGAGGAAAATGTCTATAGCAAAAGGTCCCCAAGGGCATAGTGCTCTCTAGAGGACCACCATGGGCTTCATAGGGCATCAATTTCAGGAGGCTTCACATGGTATAATTGCTTTGGTGGGTTATTGCCTGTGGACATGGCTGTACTAATAGTGTTTGGAGTATTAAACATTCTATCATGTAACTGACCTCTGTTTTGATTTTCTGTTCAGCTAGCAAGCTTCTGATAATTTACCTTTTCATATAGTTTGTTTATGAAAAGATAAAAAGGAAACTGTGACTTGTAAGAAAATGATAATGATATATGAAGTCATTTCTTGGATCACCTAGACCCCACATTTGCCTCAGTGACTTCTCCTTTTGTCTACTCTTTCTAGGTCAAGCAACTCTCCTTTAACTGTTATTGTCTGTCTTCAGATGTTAATACATTCGGTCATTTCAGCCATGGCTGGCCAATCTGAGATATTTAATTTATTTAAGATGACTTTTTGGTGACTTCTGTCTTATCTGCCAGGCAGTGGTTTGACAGGTTAAATCACAGAGGACAAACTTATTTCCCACATCTGAGTCTGTAATTTGTGAAGAAGGATGTTTATAAATTGTGTTCTGCCTCACAGTAAAAAAAAAAAAAAAAAAAAGTGTTACTAAAATATAAACAAATGAGTCAGTGCTATTAGTTTTGCAGATTTTCAGGAGTGGTGAGATTTGATCATCTTCTACCAGTACTTATGGATTGGGTAAACTATCAGGCTAAGATATATTTGTAAGATTGCTGAGATGGAATATAGCATATTGTCTCAAATATTAATACTTACTATATTTTTTTCAGGAAACACTTATTTAATACCTGTGTGTGCCAGATGCTGTGGTGTGTGACTATATAAATGAGTATGTGACAAGTTGTTCACTCACCATCTAGAGCAGTGGTTTTTAAGTGGAGATTACTTTGCTCTCCAGGAAAAATTTGGCAATGGTTGAGGATATATTTAAATGTCAAGTCCAAATGGTATGTGGTGACATCTAATAACTTCTAGTGTGGTTTGGTGATGTTGCTAAACATTCTACAATGCACAGGACAGTCCTCCATATGAAGCTCAATAATGTCAATGTTGAGAAACATTGATGTGGTGTTAAGACAAATGTAAATAAATTTTAGCATGACACAGGAGAGCCTTCAACAGAATATAGAAAGCATTAAGGAATCATCTTAGTGGAAGATTGTTTTTGTTCTAGTTGGCATTTATTTTATATGCTGTTTACTCTATACTGGTTCAGCAAAAGTCCTCATTTTTCTACTGTCATATGGATATCATATTATGACATTAGGAAGTTCAAATTTCATCCATTGACTCCTTTTAGCTATTATTTCACAGTATCCAAATTCCTAACAGGAAACAGAGTTTAACTGCAACACTGAGAATATGAAATTGAATTGGAGGTTCAATGGTTTCTTATTGGCTTTTGGAAATGATTAAAATACAGGTCATCTGGAGGTCAGTTTTCTATTTATCTCAATAGTTCTTTGTTCTAGAAAGGAAGCATCTAATTTAATAAAGTCTTGCTTATGATGAAAACAAACTTTTCTACTTCCTGAATCCTAACATCTTTTAAAATTAAAAAGAAGAAAGACTCATGAAACTTTATATTTGGAGTAAGAAAAAATATATAAACCATAAAATTTTAAACTGAACTCCTATGCCAAAGCAAGATAGTTAATTAATTGACTTTTATATCATTCTGTGTTTCAGAGTTATGATTCTGGCTTTTCAGGCTAATGCACACAACAAGCACAAATAAACAAAAGGGAACTTTTTGTTCAAACTCACTCTTCTTGATGAGGTTTTATTTGAGCATTTCCCATTCTTATCTATTTCTTTAACTTTTATTAAATGTGGAAAAAAATTCAAGAACCATTTGTTTAGTCCATCAAGCAAATGCTTAAACAGTTTGTTAGGCACTAGAAATATAAATGAGAGCAACACAAGGTCTGTGTACTTGATAGAAATATAGTTACAAAAGATTTTAACAAAGGCATGCATGCAGCCACTGTCCATAGCAGAGTTTTCTAGAACTGTATTCATGGTTAATAATCTGACCTATTGTTTCCATAAGTATACTTATATTTGTAGGATCATATGGCTATGCTTCTAGAAGTAAGAGATTTGTGCTATCAATCACCTTCGGGGGGGGGGGGCGGGGTGTGGACAAAA
>NW_006160160.1:1366051-1374246 GCF_000334495.1 Tupaia belangeri chinensis
TGAGAGTTTTCGTCTAACCCCCCTTCGGGGGGGGGGGCAGGATTTGTGAAAGAAAGCTCTTGTTATTTAAGAGAATTATTTAACTTTATTTATTTAATTAATTAATTAATTTTAATTTGACCAGAGAAGGATAGAGTGAAAGAGAGAGAGGGAAAGTGAGAAAGCAAGCTGCCAGGTCTGGAACTCAAACTGCAGTCAGCCATATAGGAGTCCAGTGCCCTTACCCATCATGTCACCTACCAACTCTGGTAAAAGAAAGTTTTACAAATTGGATATTCTAGGGAAAAGGGATGGGACATTCAAAGGCATTTTGTAGTATGAACGACATTATCACACTTTCTCTTGGGGAGTAAACTTGTGCTCCTTTCTTGGTTTGTTGGGGAAGCAGAGGGAGAGGAACGGAGAATTCAACTTAGTTTTCGAAGGCTTTTGGAGAATATTTTGAGAATTTTAGGATTTATATCATATGCAATATAGATGCCTCAGTTTTCAAGGCAGTAAGAAGGACATGAATAGATTTTTGCTTTAGTAAGATAATTCAGGGCTGGATCCATGGCCTAGTGGTTAAGGGAGTCAGATCCCACATGGCCAATTGCCACTAAATCCCGGCCTATGGAATTGAAAATCACACTGGGTATTGTGCACAACATGTCCCAAATCTTGACAGGATGAAGAAATGGAGAGAAGGGATTGCAACCCAACCATGCCTAATGAAGGGTGTTTTCTCCCTTTCTCTGTCTCATTTCTCTTTCTTTCTAGTGAGTGTACGTACCCCCTGACAATTTTTTTTTTTTAAAGATAATTCATATAGTAGTTTGGATGATGGATTAGACAGAAAGGAAGCTGGAATGGTAGAAATTAGTTAGAAGGCCATTGTAGTAATTCATATTCCAAAAATATAAGGCCAAAAGGTGATACTACCCAGAAGTGAATATATTCAAACATTTCACAACAAATTGAAAAAAAACTGATTAAAAACTAGGTGTCAGAATTGAGAAAAAATAAGAATTTGAGGACAATGCCACATTTTAACTTGAGTGATACAGAGAATATGGAGTAGACTAAAGAACTGTTTGGAAAGCAAAGATTTTTTTTTTTTTTAGTTGCTTATATGGTATTTAGGGAGGAGTTGGAAATACAGAACAGATTTCAGGAGAAGATCAGAGTTTGGGAATCATTGCAACTAAAGGTGGTGGTTTTGTTTCCAAGGGGTGATAAGTTGGATTTAGCACAGGGCACAGAGTGGAAAGGGAGAATGGTTGGTAGATGTTAAAAAAGGGGATCTAGGAAAATGAGCCGAGTCTAAAAGTAAATTTAAAGAAATATAGGGAGTTTCCAAGAGGTCGTTGTCACAGTAGTCAGGACGGAAATAGAAGAAGGCTGGAGGATGAACAGTGTCCACTTTTGCACAACATCTAAGAAAGGTAAACATTATAAAAAAAAAAAGGTAAACATTATGAAAAAGACCCATGGACTCAGTGACTAGTAAGATATTAATATTATTGACTATAATTTTTAATAAATTTTTAATAAAATTTCTGTTTAGTCACCATTTTGTAGGGTTATAGTAAATGTTTTTCAAATATTATATGATACAAAGTTCTTCCTTTATGATCTTCTTTTGTTGTTCTTGTCATCTGAATGAATTCTTTATTCATCCAAAGGTATATACATGCACATAAAAATAAGAGAGGGATACAGAAGCTATCATATCTGCCTTCTCAACTTAGAAAGAAATAAAGAAATTAGAATAAAAAAGGTTAAGTATCTTGCCCAATATGTGCACATAGTCAGTTGTAAACTAAATCTGAGATCAGTCTCCTGGTTCCTTGTCTGGTATTTCATCCATTACTCCATGAACAGAAAGATAGAGGTCATTTCTATGCAAAGAAAAACAAATGAGCTGTGTCATTGCAGAAATGTTCTGCATGGTTTGCTGCCATCTGTCTTAAAGCTCAATCTGGACTCCCAGGAATTGAGACTGCTGAGCTGCATTTAGATGGACCATGTGGACAGGGCATGGAATATCTTTTATTTGGAGGTCTTGGTTATTTCTGTACATGGGAAATGGGGGATACAAAATAAGAACCTGCGTGTATGAAATTTTGGAAATATACTTGGACATCGTGTTTTGTAAGATTCTGGACCAGTATTTTTTGTTGTTGTTAGACCTACTGTACCTTATGCACATTATGCTTTGGATACAGTACTACACATTGCTTTTAGAAGGAGAAAAATCACACAGGAAACAAGCACTGGCATGGAAGTCAGGCAATCTGGATTCAGACCCCAACTGTGATACTATGGGCTGTTAGATGTTTCACACTCTCTGGACCTCAGTTTCCTTGTTGGATTAAATCAGAGTTTTAACTAGTGGTCTTTTAAAGCCCCATTAAAATTTGTTTGGTCAACCCCACATGGCTCTTAAAATTTCAATATTTTAGCCAGAAACGCTCTCCCTAGGTTACCTAAGTCCTCTTTGTATATATTTATGTTGTGGTCTCTGTCAGCATTTGGGTTTATGAACCTTGACATTTAGTTATCTTTAAACTTTGTGAGTCAGGTTCTATCATAGAAGAATTCATTTAGTACCTCTGTGAGCCAGGTTTTCAAAGTTTGATTTACTGTTTTGAAATTGTCAAAGCAAAGGCCCTAAAATTTTATTTATTCAATAACAATAACAAAAAAACAAAACATAAACCTAGAATTATTTCCTAGGCTTATTATTTGTTGCTATGATGATATTTAAGAGTAGACATTAAGAATCCTTTATGGTCCAGCCCTGTAGCACAGAGATAAAATGCTGAACATAGAAAGCTAGACTTCATATGGCCAATCTGTTTTGAATCATGGATAGGCAACTTAAAAACCCAATGATACAAGTGTGCTCATGTTCCAAATGCTGTGAGTATATGTGCCTTTGACAATGAAAAAGAAAAAAAAAAAAAAAAAAAAAAACTTTTGGTTGAAGAAAACACAGGTTATAAAAAAAAAGAATCACATGATCACATGGTATTGAATGTAATTATGATTACACACATACTATTAAAAGATTTGCCACAAGTTGTGATTAACATAAATATTCTTTCTTAGTTGATATTTTTTAAGCACCCTCTCCAAATTACTTTCAGTACTGTCCTGTGAAGTTTGGAGGATAAGCAAAAAATGTATACTAAGAAATCTGTGCTGGTACATTGTAATTTGACCTGCTTTATTTTTCTGAAAAATCACCTTTTTTTTTGGAGAGATTTTCACTATAGGCACGTACACTCGCCAGACAGACAGAGAGAGACAAAGAGACAGAAAGTGAGAAATCACCCCCCAGGGGGGATGGTCACGCTGCAATCCCTTCTCCTCCATTCTCCTCTCGGGATCTTGGGCACGCACGCACACACGTCCGGTGTGAGTTTTAAGCCACCAGGTCTGGGACGCATACCGCAGTCAACTGCGTGGGAGTCCAGCGACATAGACAGTAGGCTAACTGCTGGTTCCCGAAAAATCACTTTTTAAACTAAGATATGTTCATCATTCCAAGGAATTACTAAAATTTTGTATTTTCTTTCATTTGGACTTTCTTAATTTAATTTTAAAGATCCCATAAGATTTGTCTTATGCATGAAACATTGAGGCTTTATGTGCTATAGAATTGCCTTGGGAATCCAAATGTCACATGAAAATTGAGAGAATTCTTGTTAGAAATTGTTGGTGTGAATTCTCTAAAGTGTAACCGGTTAACAGGAAGTCCTTCTGAGTGATAAAGTGGTTGTCATCACAATCAGATAGCATAAAACAGTTCTCCAGAGTCCAAACCCACTCTTTCACCAAAGATGACTGTCAAACTTTTAATAGTTTCTGAAAATGAAATAATGAAGCATTTATTTGTCAGAAATCTAATATACATTTTTTCTGTTTTAATTTATCTGAGCATCTGATTGAATTCACTTGATGTGATTTTTCTGACTTCTGTGAGAAAGACTTTTTACTTGTAAGTTTAACTTAAATTGACATTGATGGTTTAATGCATTGATGAAAGTCCTAGAAGATAGGCTATAATCTTTGAAAAATAAAATATTGACAGAGTACACTGAAGGGGCTTTTTAAAGTGCATTCAATTTCTTTTGCATCTTGATAACACATTTGCTGTTGTTTGGTAGCTCCCAAAGCCATGCTTCCCAGTATCTGTCCAGATGAGATTTGACAATGTTGCAGTACATCTTTCTATATCTAGATTTATGCATGCAAATTAAGTTCTTGGCAGTCTGTGAATATCACAAAACTCTCATCTCTCAGACTAGTAATATGAGACAAGAAAAAAAATGCCTCTTGAAAGGATGAAGGAATCTTTCTTCATGCCCATTCAAGCTCTCAGACCACACACAGTCTCATTTGCTTCATAAAACATTTTACTTTCAAAAAAAGGAAAAATACATGCACACATATAAACATTTTTATAGTACTGTATTCCAGGCACTCTTTCTAAATTACTATATATACTGTGTGTATGTATAGATGTAAATATAGACATAAATGTAGATATAGATAGATACATAGTTATGGATATGTAGATATAATCTTTACTTGATTGGTTTTTGATAGTATCCCTATAATGCAGGAACTATTATTAGCCCTTTTGTACAAAGACATTTAGGAACATAGAGGTTAAGTGATTGCCCAAAGTCACATTGTTAGCAAGAAAAGGCAGAGCCAGAAGTCAACTACTATAACAGTGACTTGTGCAGTGCTGCCCCAACTTAAATGGGGAAAATACAATGTCCCAGTATAGTTCTCGGTCAGAAAGTCTATTTAGCAGAAACTCTTTCTCAAGACAGCATTATGCAGTGTATTAATTGTTTTGGGGGGAGAAGTTTTTGCTATAGGGCGTGTTCGCTAACCAGAAAGACAGAGAAAGAGAGATAGAAAGCGAGAAATCACACCCCCCCAGGGTGGGAAGGCCACGCCGCAATCCCTTCTCCTCCATTCTCCTCTCAGGATCGTGGGCACACATGCACACGCACCCAGCGTGAGTTTAAGCCACCAGTTCCAGGACTCAAACTGCGGTTGACTACATGGGAGTTCAGTGACATGGCCATTACGCTAACGGCTGGTCCTCAGTGTATTAATTTTTTTCCCACTATAAAGCATATAACTTTCCCTTTTCCATTACTTAAAAAAAAATTAAGCCATTTTGATGTAGGCAAGGGATTTGAAGGATATAAAGGTAGGATAATACAAACCTTAAACTAGTAAGCAAGTGGAAGACATCTCTGCATTCTTATCATGTTAAAAAATAAAAATAAAAAAGGCATAGTTAACAGGGTGCTGCTTGTCATCCCATAGGAGTTCTTTTCCCTCTGTGTGGTTTCTGTGCTCTCAGCCATGCTCTTAGGTGGCAGAGCTGCTGTGAAAACTCTATTAGCTAACTTGAGAGGTCAGTACCAGGGGGTTTCTGAATAGATAATTAAGAAAAGATAAATTTCCTTTATGAAGTGCAATTGTGGGTTTAAAATACATTCTAAATGTACTTTGACTATATGAAGGGAATTCTATGCCATCTGACTTCTCACCAGATAACAGAAATCCAGACTATTATATCTCATTCTGGAAAGTGTGATAGTTACTATAGATGTGAGACCAGACATGAAGATTCCAAATGACCACTACGTGTTGGGCCCTGGAGAGATTTGTCTTGATTGCATAGGTCCATAGCCTGACTTTCATACAGCTCTCATGTGCCCTAGAGCAGAGCCTTAAGGACAGTGAGCCAGTTTGGGGTCATATAAGAATTTCTGTGCATCTTTTCCCCATGCTAACTATTTACAGAATCAGGGCCAAAGTTGTGATTATTGTTGTGTGGTTGTTGCAATTACTGTTGCTATTATGGTGGCACTTTTCAGAACAGTTAGCATCAGTACTGTGCTGAGGGAAGCATAATCAGATAATGGCTTTCTCCTTGCTTTATTGATTCTCCATTTACAAGTACACATTTTTTCCCTATATTCTGACAGTATAGATCTTACTTCTAAACGACAAAAGTTTATTGTGCCAAGTTATAAACTGGTAAAGTACTTTTCTTAGCTTTGGGAATACAAAGATGAATAATGACACACCTTTGCCTTAAAAAAATTTACAGACTATTGACAAAGAATGCTTCAAAAATAAGGCAAATGGTGTTTGAAAATAAGGCTGTAACTTATTCTGTTTACTTGCTGGCCTGCATAATTAAATAGTGAAAATTGAAAAATAGGGCCAGTGTGTCTTCATCTTTATTATTCTGGTACACATAGAAATCTCTCCAGACTGAGTTCAGATGAATACTTAAACTCTTATATTTAGTTAAATGTACAGAAAATTGTTTAAATTTTTAGTGGATTCTTTCTTGTCCAAAAAAAATTAATCATATGTCCTCTTACAAGTTGTTTTAGCTTTCTAAACTTCTAGAACCATCATAAGAGGTTGGTGAACTGTTAGTAGAGAAAGATTAAAAGTAATCCATTAAGAGGAGTAAAATTTTATGGATATATAAGATTTATTAGTATATATATTGCTATATGGACTCTAACATGAAGATGTCTCTTTGCTTTAGAAATTTGCATTTTAAGATACAATTATGACACACAGCTGGCAAACATAGAGTATGGATGATGACTCAGGCATTATGGATCCTGAAGAAAGATTAGAAACTATGGATACACACTGATTGAAATAATCCATATGGAGGAAATTCCCATGGAATTGACTCTTAACTATTAAAAGTTTGTGAATTATGGAGTATTCTTTCACTCTTCCCCTTTTACTTTTTTGCTTTTTGGTCATTGCTAAGCTCACTCTTCTTGTGTGTGTGTGTGTGTTTTCAGCTTCAATGGTATCAATTCCATATGTTTAAAAACCTCAGTTATAATGAGAAGTAGTGCCTGGAGATGCTAATGCACTAATGACTTAAGTGAGACCTGTACGGTTTGTGTAGTTTTCATACATAACATGAGTATAATGGTTTTCAGTTAACTATAAGTCTGTAGTCAGCTCTTATTCCATATGTTAGTTTACAGATTGAGAAAGTGCACTGCTCTCTAGCACTGGTGTTTGCTTTGATATCTAACACTGGCTTCTAAAGTTATGTTTGGAAAGGAAGGAAAAAGTTTAATTATTCAGAAAGACAAGGAAAGCTTCTTTAGGGAGAAAACAAAAAGGAATTAGTTGGTTTTCTGTGCTACAGCTAAGCAACAAGTAAGTCAGATGTATTTGAGCAGGTTTAAGAGACTACGCAGGAAAGAAATCCAAAAGATGTACTAGTCTTTTCTTGCAACTTCATGGACCGTGAAAGACACTTAAGCATAACACTCATAATAAGGAAGATATATAAGTTAATGTTTGATCGAGAATCTCATATCTAATTGTTATTTGCCTACCTTTTTTTAATTTAATTTATTTCGTTTTTTGTATATACATTCAATTGCATTGTTTAGCTTACAATATGAACATTTCAATATGTGAACATTTCTCCCCAGTCCCGTTGATCAAAATATCTTCAACTGATAACACCACACTTCCCCATCCCATCAATGTTCTACCTCCGTATCCCTTCTCCAAATGTCCTTCGTTAGGCCCCACTCCTCCACACACACCTCATCTGACAGTCACACTCATCTCTTGCATTTGCAGAACTGTTAGTCAATCAGTTTCAGTCATAGAGAGCAGGCATTTGGTATATGTTAAGTGGGGACATACAATGTCTCTCCTTCATAGCCTGGCTTGCCTCACTCAGCAGTAAATCTTCCATATTTTTCCACTTTTCTGTCAAAAGCCAGGGTTTTGTTGATTTTTATGACTGAGTAGTATTCCTTAGAGTATATGTGCCACAGTTTTTCAATCCACTCTTCCATACGGGGGCATTTGGGTTGGTTCCATGACTTTGCAATCGTGAATAGTGCCACAATAAACATCGATGAGCAAGCACTTTTCCAATAAAGAATTCTTCTGTCCTTTGGGTAGATACCAAGGAATGGGATTGCTGGGTCATATGGTAGATCTCTTTGTAGATTTTTTGAGGAATCTCCAAATTATTCTCCACAGTGGTTGGACCAATTTACATTCCCACCAGCAGTGTAAAAGAGTTCCCCTTTCACCACACCCCCACCAACACTTATTATTATTATTTTTTTAATATTAGACATTTTGACTGGGGTTAGGTGGTACCT
>NW_006160160.1:1375124-1389802 GCF_000334495.1 Tupaia belangeri chinensis
GATAGCATTTCTATATATGAATAACAGGCAGACTGAGATAGAACTGAAAAAGTTATTCCATTTACCATAGCCACCAAAAGTATTCGATATTTAGGAATAAATCTAACCAAAGAAGTTAAAGACCTCCACAAGGAAAACTATGAGAAGCTAAAAGAAGAAATTGAAAATAACACAAAAAAATGGAAGGACATCCCATGTTAATTGTTATTTGCTCACCTAGGAGACACAGTGAGAGAGAAAGTGAGAAATCATCCTCCAGGAGAGATGACCACGCACAATATCCCTTCTCCTGCATCCTTCTGGGATTTGGGGCACACAAATGTGCACATGCGCGCACACACACACACACACACCACCACCACCACCAGGTCTGGTACTACAACCATAGTTGACCATGTAGGAGTCCAGCACCTTAACTGTCATGCCACTTGCTAGTCCCAATTTTATAGATATCTTAATCCTCATGTTACTGATTTACTAAAGGTCAAGTAGATGTTGTAAACTTACTTTTTTTCAAAATTGATTGATTTAAATAATTTTTAATTGATTTTCATAAAAAGAATATGTATTACAAGTTAACAAAATAACAAACTCTAATATAGTTAAAATTTAATGCATAGCTTAAGTTGAATTTCCAAATGTCAAAACAAGTATAGACCAGTCACACAAAAAAAGTTACAGGATACAGTGAAATCGAAAAATTTCAAACTATAGCACTTGAGTATGATCCTTAGTGCTGATAATTTTGTTAAAAGATTCAGATTTAGAATATAAATGTTTTTTAAATGCTATACTTCAAATAAATATTTTATACTTTCTAATAATATGACTTATCACTAATATTCAAACCCTTATTTTATAATTTTCAAATGCTTTTTGGATTACTTAGGTATTAGTCACAAGCATAGTTTACAACACACACTATCATATGCTCAGCTATTTTCATTTATAGTAAAACAATGAATCATATAATCTTAGTCATTTTCACAATGTAAAATTATACTTCTTTTCAAGAATGAGAATAAAATACAATTTATTTGGATATTATTGGTTTATATATGTATAGATCATTTATAATTCTTTCAATAATATCCTTTTTTCAATGAACTTTTAAAGATTCCTCTTATATATGCATATATGTCAGCTTTTAGGCTTTTCCCCTAAGGTATTATTGTTTAATACAGTTAAAAAAATCAGAAATAGTTGCTTGGGTATATTTAGCTTATCTTCTCATGAATAGTACATTTAAAAAATAAATTGATTACTTTTATTACTTTTTATAGCAGTAAAATAACTGTTTAAAATAAGTTAATAGTAAAAGTTTTGGTTCAACTGAATTATTTAAGAATGTTTTAATACTGAAGATGTTTAAAAATTGCTTTTGTTATAAAAGCATACATTTATTCATAGTAATTGATAAGGGAGATTCAAATTCATGTCATGTGATCATTGTTAAAATTCTGGTGTGGTACTGTAGAGATGGCGAGTAACATGAAGAATGAGAAGAGATTTGAAGAATTGCAAAAAATAAGTTCATGATGATATGCAAAGCATTTAGCCCAGGGGAGGCAAGAGTCAGATTATTGTGCCTGAGCTCTATGTGGGACATGGAGACCATGAGAATAACACCTCACCATATATCAGAACCTCTGTGGAACCTGGGACTCCCACCCAGATATTTTAATTATTTAGTCTGTGGGAGTCCATGAGACATGGAGACCATGAGAATAACATGGAGACCATGAGAATAACACCTCACCATATATCAGAACCTCTGTGGAACCTGGGACTCCCACCCTGCTATTTTAATTATTTAGTCTGTGGGAGTCCTAGGTAGGGATATTACTTAAAAGGTTTAGGTACTTTTAATGTACATTCAGGATTAGAGTGATTATTTCTGGTCGTCAAACTTTGAAGAGAATCAGATTTTCCTGAAGGGCTTTATAAGGTCTCTTGGCCAAAACACAGAGTTTGTGATTTGGTAGACCTGGGTTTAAATTAAGATTTTTTTTTTTTGTACTTCTAATTTTATCCCAGGTAGTGATGATGCTGGGGTTTATGTTTGTTTGTTTGTTCTTTATTTTTAAGGTTTTAGCCATAAGGCATGTGGACTTGCCAGAGAAAGAGACAGAGAGAGGGAAAATGCATGCACACGTGCCCAGAGTGATTTTCAAGACAAGGATCCAACACTTGACCCACAGTCAACTATGTGGGAGTCCAGTGCCTTAACCACCGTGCCACCTGCTGCCCTGATGATGCTGTTGGTATGGAGGTCAAACTGAGAAATGCTGCTTATTACCATTCTAATGAGAATTTTGGTGTCAAGATGCATGACAGTGCTATTCAGCAATTAGGGTATTATTTTCAAATCCTTCATGAAAGAAGGTGAAATCATAAATAAATATATAGACATATAGTCTTGAAAGTGAAACAAAAGTTAGGGAAGTATTTTTGTCCTAAAAATATACCTTATACGGTATAGGAAAATTTTTTATGGGACATGAGAAAGGAGAAACCATTAATGACGTCACATTTCAGAGGAATGCAGAATACAAATGGAAAGAAGATGTTAGCCTTGCTTCCCCCAAAGAGGTGATTGTCCACATTTCATTATTAGACAATCCTTTTCCACTTTCCCTTTCAGACACTGCAAATCTACAGATTTTCTTTTGTCAGAATCTTTTCCCCTATTTATTACTAGGCATTCATATTTGGAAATGAGCATCTTGTTCCTTTATTTGAACTGGAATTTATCCATGCCACGGATGTACTTTGGCAAGAGTAAGAGTTTCTTATTTACTCAGTGTCACTCATATTTTGACTTATCAAGAAGACCAAAGAAGTTAATGGCATGGATTTCTGTGGTTATTGAAACCACTGAGGGTGAAGTATCAAAGTGTTCTGGGGAGTGATAGGAAGTTCTGCTTCTTACCATAATGATGTGAGTGGCATGTGTGGGATGAGAAAATGCTAGAAAACACATTGAATTTGAGGTCATAGATCTTTGAAAGGGTCATGTGTATGGATATTTAAATTTTACTCAGGATATTGTTAATGTGGAAAAAAAGTAGATTCTGTAAGGACTCTGAGATGTGTCCTGAACACCTGAGGATGGTACTGACAATGAGTAGAGGTGGATGGAAACAGATTCCAAGGGTGTTCAAGAAGCAGGGACTACTAGGCAATCTATAATAGTTAGTGAATCTCTTAGAAGCATTAAGGAGGATGAAGAGAAGAGTGGACTGTCTTTAACAGACATTGGTAAGATTGGCAAGCTTTTAAGCATGAAAGAACTTAAAAGAATGGTATGGATGAGATGGAAACTCTTAAACTTGAAAGAATTGAAAGGAAATTGGTATGAGAATAGGGGAAATCCAAGTTTTAGTTCAAAAAAGGAGCTTAAGCCTGCTTTAGGAAAAGTCTGAGGTCAGTGTATGAAGCCACCTGAAGGGACTCTTACTGAGATGGGCTGCTGTCGGGAAGTTCAGGACTTGAATGATTAAGGTAGAGTGATAAACACATAGAGATCACCTAAAGTCAAATACTACTGTGAAAATGAGTAATAGTTATACAAAGTTTCAATATTTTCAAGAATGATAGATTATATCACTGACCATGTCACTCCTAATTTAACATCCTCAGTTCCCGATTACAACAGACATAATCTTTATATCTTTATCTTCATTTTGTTCAACTCTCCCTCATTCACTATTTATACTCAGGGTATTTTATACTTGGGCTCATTTCAGTTGTTAAACAGTCACCTTGAGGCAGGCTCTATAGTCTACTGGTCAAGGGAACCAGATCCCATATAGCTGAACACAGTTTAGATCCCAACCCCAGTGGCTTGAAAACATGTGGTGTGTGTACTTATGTGCTCCAAATCCCAAAAGGATAGAGAAATGGAGAAGGATTGCAGTGTGACCACTCCCTATTGGGGAATGCTTTCTCTTTTCCTACTGTCTATCTCTTGTAATTGCACGTGCCTTCTGGCAAACAAACAAACAAACAAAAATCACATTGATTTTTCCATGCCTCAGGGTCTTTGCTTTGCCTTGAATACTATCATTTTTACCACTCTCCTAAACTCTCTTTATCTAGATAGGATAACTGATTATGAAGGTATGATCATCTCCTTTCTAATGCTCACCATATCTATGGTTATTTGCTTGTTTTATTCCCCTCTAGCCTGTTAGGAAGCCACTGAGTCTGTCTCATTCACTGTTCTATATAGCAGATTGAGTATGTAATACAAGAACAAAAATATTAATTGAATAAATGAACAATGAAGTTAAATGCTAGAGTGAAGGTTAATTAAAATGTAAAATATTGATAACTGAATCTAAGAAATATCTGACATGAAAACTATGCTTACTTAGTATCCAAAAGTCTGATCAATGGTCAGAATACCTAACATATTTTTACTTTTTTATCATGAAGAATAAATGGATGATCTGATATAATCTAAGAGGAATTAAACGGATTATAATTATTTGCCATGTAAATATATATTGTAGAGAAGAATATAGGAAAACATTGTATTGCAAATTAGAAATAGAAAAAAAATCTATTCATTTATTGAACAAATATCTGGAAAGTACCATTGAGATTATGATAATTTAATAATCCGATTGTTCCTATATTAAAATATATTGATAACCATCAATTTGTCTAATTCAATTGATTACAAGTTTTTAAACTTTTTTGCCATGCCAGTTTTGAAAGGTTTCTAACTTGGATAAACCAGGATTTATCTTTTTATTTTATGGGGGGAGAGAATTTTTTTGCTATATGGCACGTGCGCTTGCCAGAAAGACAGAGAGAGACGGAGAGATCAAAAGCGAGAAATCAGCCCCCAGAGGAGATGGCCATGTCGCAGTCCCTTCATCTCCATTCTCCTCGTGGGATCTTGGTCACGCATGCATACACACGTGCCCGGCGTGAGTTTAAGCTACCAGGTCCGGGACTCGAACTACAGTTGACTACATGGGAGTCCAGCAACACAGCCAACTGCTGGTCCCCCACCAGGATTTATCTTATTACCATACCATACACAAGACCATTATTCAATTTATTCTCAAGGCATAAGACTGAATCTAATATATGGAGAAAAGAAAATCAAGACCTCATAGCCCTTATTACATACAATGCCCTGAGACTTACTCTTTTTTCTTTCTGTCTTAAAATAAATAAATTGTTAGTTTTGGTGATGGAAAAAACATTGTTCTCTTCCAAAGACAACAATTCTTTTAAAAATTGTTACAACTTCTTGCTATGAATCTGTATTATGAATTAAGAACTATGTGACATTAAATATAATAGCTTATTAATATTTATGATGAGTTAGACCTATTTCAATATAAAATGTTGATAACCCAAAGTTGGAAAATAATGCATTAAATTTTTATATATAAATAAAATTGAATATCTCTAATGAAATAAAAATATGCCACCTGTATTGAGTTGAATTCTACTTACCTGCAATTGCTGATGTCAATTGACAGCAAGGTTTGTTTTCCACGGTGTGAGTAGCTCTACTAATTGAGCTTATTTAGACACAGATATATTATTATTCTGTGTAAATATTGCTAAGTTTGTAGTTGTTGTTGTTCTTCTTTTAATTGCTAGAGGGTGAGTTTACCAGAGAGGAGATAGAAGGAAGGGGAGGGAGAAAGCATCCTCCAATGAGGCATGTTCATGCCACAGTCTCTTTATTTCTGCATTCTATCAATACCTGGGAACACACACACATGCACCCAGTGTATTTTCCAAGCCACTGAGTCTAGATTTGAAATGTAGCAGACCAGTTCTTTTAACTACTAGGTCACAGGGCTGGCCTAATACTGGTAAGTTTTTAAGTCAGGGCTCTGTGATAAAGAACTCTGGGTCCATAAGTAGCAGGCTGAAAAGCCTCAAAAAGTTTCCGAGTAAGACTGGGATTCTTTTTAGAGGACCTGTTATTTAGTGATACTCAAAGGAGAATGAAGATCTAATTTTTCAAAAATAAAAAGCTGGATACAAAAATTTTGAAAAACTACTTGATTAACTAATATAGTATTTTCAAGTTTACATTACTAAATGAAGCAGGCAATTTTTAAGAAATTACTACTTTTACCTTATTTTTAGTACTGAAAAGTTATTTCAGCACCCAGAGGCAGTCACTATTAATAGTTGATATATTTTGTTTCTCTTTTTAAACAAACTTGAGTTAGTCATGTTTAGAACTTTAATATCTCACACTTTTTAATTTTTATTTATTTTTCTGAGAGTTTTTTGCTATAGGGCTCATGCACTGGCGAGAAAGACAGAGAGAGACAGATACAGAAAGTGAGAAATCATCCCCTAGGGGAGATGGCATGTCACAATCCCTTCTCCTGCATTCTCCTCTCAGGGTGATCCTGGGCACACACGCACATGTGCCAGGGTTGAGTTTAAGCCATCAGGTGCAGGACTCAAACCGTGGTCGACTACATGGGAGTCCAACGACATAGCCATTACACCAACTGCTGCTCCCATTATCACACACATTTCAAAAAGAGCAATTTCTGTCAGTAAGTTATACTAAGTATTTTTCTGTATAACAGCTAATATTACATAGAGGTGTGTTATAGTCTTACCTGTGAACAAACATTAATTTGATAACTTTTTCTTTATTTTTGGTCACTTTAAAAATATTTTAGTATTAGGGACCAGCAGATGGTATAGTGGTTATATTGCTGGATTTCCACATGGCCAGCCATGGTTCAATTCCTGGACCCTGTGGCTTGGAAATCATGCTGGCACATGTGCATGCAAACCCAAGATCCCAGGAAGAAAATGGAGGAGAAGGGATTGCAGCTTCACGATCAAGGAGGGAGGTGATTTCTTACTTCCTTTTTCACTGTCACTGACTCACTCTCGCGCAAACGCATGCACCCTAAGCCAACAAAACTCTTAAAAGACAAATATTTTGGTATAATAATAAATAATAAAGAAAATAATTATGCTTAAATCTTTATGTATACCTCAGATTATTTCTGCTCTTAAATGACATCCTATATTCAGAGTTATGAATCAAGTATAAGAGTTATATCGGGGCCGGCAGGTGGTGTGGTGGTTAAGAGTGCTGGACTCCCACATGGTCAATCATGGTTCTAGTCCCGGACCTGGTGAGTTGTTTTCTCACTTTCTCTCTCTCTCTCACTCTCTAGCTCTGTCCCTCTCCAATCAAATTAAAATAAATAAAGTTAAATAAAATAATTCTTTTAAAAAAAGAGTTGTATCAAATAATTATCCTCAAATCCAGCTCCCTACATCCTTCATTGTTCTACTTTGTGATTTGTTATTTAGTAAGCAAAAGAATTATGTATTTTTGCACTTATTTCATCACTAATGATCTTACACATTTTTTCATGTTTAAGACTCATGTATATACTTTTCAATGGCATTTGGTCATTATTTGCCTATAAATATTCATTTTAAATATAAAAATATTATTCTCTATAATAAGTCTTCTGGCTCCTTAGGGTTGGGATCTGAATTGAAATTCATCTCTTTAGTCTCTAAAAATGCAAGTTCTTGCCACTTACCCCATATAGAATGCAGATATTGATTATTAAGCACAAAATACAAGGCAAAAAGTGGAAGGATTGTAGGATTCCAATATGGAAATAATCCAGGGAAACTGTGAATGCTGAGATAAGAGGATTTTAGCATAAATTATTTTTCTTTTTTTTGATGAACTTGTAATCTCATGGTTTTTAGTGATCAGAAATCAGCTCAGCTTTATATAAATGGTTGTGGCAAACTAAAGCCAAAATATATGAAACTGGAAGGCTTCAATAATAACTGTTTATTGAACACTTCCAAAAAGTGCACAAGAAATATGTATCTTACAGGGGTTCATATTTTTGTGAAAGAAGACTGATAAATAAATGCACTTATCAATTACATATATAATTTGCCAGTTGGTGAAAGTTTTATGAAGAAAAAAATGAGGAAAAGAAAGATATTTCTGGGGAGAGTGGAATACAAATTTTAATAGAGTGGTCAGAAAAGGGTTCACTAATAAAATGAACTGAGAGAAAAGACCAGAAAGAGAACATGGAGTGAGCCTTGCCAATATTTTAGGGATCAGTGTTTCCCAACAGAAGAAATGAAAAGTGAAAATACATAAAACAAGAGCATTTCTGTGGATCTGGAGGAAATCAGAAAGGCCACTGTGGCCTGTGTGAACAGAGTAAGCAACAAGGTAGCAGCAGGTGAGGTATGAGAGGTCAGGTGGGGCTGAGCACTTGCATCATCTTGTAGCCATTGTAAGGACTTTGGCTATTTCTCTGAATGACATGGGGGATGATCAGAGGGTTTTGTGTAAAGAAATTATATTTTCTGACATACTATGTATTTTTTAATTTTTTTTAAGGTTTTTGCCATAGGATGAGTGTACTCACCAGAGAGGGTAGAGACAGAGTGAGAGTGAGAAGGTTGAAAAATCACCCACGCCCTCTCAAGGGGATGGCCATACTATAATCCCTTTTCCTCAGTTCTCCTCCTGGGATTTTGGGCACACATGTATATGTGCCTGGCATGATTTTTCAAGCTGCTAGGTCAAGGACTTGAACCATGGTCAGGCATGTGGGAGTCTAGTACCTTAAACACCTACTGGCTCGTGACATACATTTGAAATGTATCATTTGGCTTGACCATCAGCTAAGAGGAGTCGAGGGACAAAGGTAGAAGTCAAGAGACTGGGACCAGCAGTTGGCATAATGGCTATGTCGCTGAACTCCCATGTAGTCGACAGTGGTTCGAGTCCTGGACCCGGTGGCTTAAACTCACACTGGGCATGTGTGCTTGCATGCCTAAGATCTCAAGAAGAGAATGGAGGAGAAGGGATTGTGGTGTGGCCATCCCCCACCCTGGGAAGTGTCTCTCTGTTTCTCTCTGTCTTTCTGGTGTGTGCATGCACCCTATAGCTAAAGCCTCACCATTAAAAAAAAAAAAAAAAAAGTGGGGAGACCAATTAGGAGGGGACCCACTTAGGAGACTAGTCTCATAACCTAAAAGAAAAAATGGCAGTGAACTGAGAGAAGGTGATAAATATGGCTATAGGGAGAGGGTAGTATAGATGGTGAGAAATTATTAGAATAGGACTATATTTTGAAGAAAAAGCCTACAGGATACCCTGAATGGTGACTTATAGCATATAAAAATAAGAGTTATCAACAAGGATAGCTCTGAGGTTTTTTGGCACAAGCATCTGTAAGAATGGAGATGTTATATTGACTGAGATGAGGAAGACAACAAGGGACGCAAGCTTTGCAGGAAGGTTGCTATTAATAGTTTGGCTTGGGTCAGAATAAACCTATGATATGTACTTGACATTTACATGAAAGTTGTTAGCTACATCATCTTGAATTTCAGGAGAGAGTCCTAGTAGAGATAAAAATATCAGAGTTTCTGTGGGCATTTGAAATGATATAATTGTATGATCTCACCAAGAGAATGACTATAATTAGTGAAGCAGCCTGAGGACTGTGATCTGATTCCAACATTAAAGATGGAACATGGGCCCTGCTGGGTGACACAGTTACCAACAAACTGAACTGCAGTGCTGAAAGCCACATGGTTGACCATGGATTTAGATCCCCAGGGATGCTTGAAAACATATCCATGTGTGTGCATGACCAAAGCCCTGAGTAGGTGGAGGACTTGGGAAAGGGAATTGCAGTGTAATGTGATCCTGTCATGGGCTACTCCTCTTTCTTTCTCATGTATGTGCAGGTGTTCTAGGAGTAAAATAAATAAACTTAGAAAAAACAAAAATAACTTCTAAAATGATTGGGTATATGAAGAAGATAAAGATAAGGAGACTGACATGTAATGTTCAATAAGATGGAAAACTAAGAGTGTAGGGTTCTATCCAGGAAGTCAAGAAGGGGAAATGAATGGGAGCGAATAGTCCAAATTCTGCTGCTGACTGAGTAAAATAATAACAGATCTTTGACTACTAGCCTATAACCATGTTGATCCCTGATGAAATTACCAACAGTATTTTTCTTCTGGGCAGAAATCTGAATGACTTGAATGAATTAGGTTTAAGGATAAATAATACGACAGAGACTGGAAGCAGTAGGTAAAGACAGCTCAGGTTGGATAAGGGGGAAGACAAATCCTCTGGATATTGGCAAGATACATGTGGTCAGGTGGGAGTTCTGTTCAGGATTATGAAGGAAAAAGTAAAGTTTGTTTTAGTATGCCAGTTAGAATTATTCTATAGAAAGGAAAATGTGATCAACAAGAGATTAAAAGCTTGTCTTTGGGTGAGAGGTAATGAATCCTACTGCACAGCTGGAGGAATTTTCTTCAGATAGTGCTATAGTTTGAATGTGTCCTTCAAAAATGTGTGTGTTGAAATTTGGTTGCTGTTGTGATAGTACTGAGAGGCTGAAGGGCCAGATGGTGTCACAAAGGTAACATAATGCTGGGGCTAGCAGGTGACATGGTGGTTAAGGTGCTGGATTCCCACATGGCTGACTACATACAGTTCAAGTTCCAGACCAGGTGGATTGAAATATCATGTCAGATACGTGTGCATGCATGTGCAAAATCCGGAGATGAGAATGAAGGCGAAGGGATTGCTGCATGTCTATCCCCTCTGGGGGGTGAATTCTCATTTTTCCTCTCATTGTCTCTCTCTCTGTCTCTCTCTCTCTCTCTCTGGTGAGTGCGCACACTCTATGGCAAAAACATTTTTTTAAAAAAAAGTTACCTTGCTATCCAGTGCTGGATTCATGTGAGGAGGTGCCAGGTTCATTCAGAATGCCTCCCTGTGCATGAACGTGTGTGGCTGTGATCTGGGCTGTCAGACACTGGGATGGATCACTGTGTGAAAATCTTATTGGTGGTGCCTATCAGTTTCACTCTGTTTTTCTCTCTGTCATAGGAGACATTAAAAAAATAAATTTTTAAAACAGAGGATGGAAACTTTAATCCTACTATGGTACTAAAAGTAGAGCTTTTGGGAAGCAATAAGAAGGAGATAGGGTCTTCAGAACAGGACCCTAAGATTGAATATGGATGGCTTCATAAGAAGAGGGAGAGAGACTAGAAATGATACACATTCTTGCCTGTTTGCCAAGTGATGCTCTAGTCCACCTCAGCACTGCACAGAATGTCTCTACAGCAACAAGGCCCTCACCAGGTGCTTCCCCTCAACCTTGGATATCTTGTGAGCTACATCAACCTTTATCCTTTATAAATCACTCAGTCTTTAATATTCAGTTGTATATAGCTGAATGAATTAAAACCGAGGGTGATAGATAGGCCAGAGGTAACAGGTACAGATGAGTGTGCATGGTAGGTAGAAGGGTGAGAGCCCTTGGAAACACTTTTTACTTTTTTATACTTTGTGAGTTTAAACAGCTGAGAGTAAGGATAAATTATTAAAGGTTTCGAGAGAGAGAGGTAGAATAAGTGACTAAGAAAGCGAATCTTCCTTCCTTAACTCTGACTTAATTTCTTAAGAAATAATTCCATGGTACTAGGGAAATTCACAGGATATTTATGTATTCAAATTGTAGGTTAATTATTAACACATTGAGCCACCCAAATAATCTGGTAGAGTTGAAGCAATCCTAGTCATTTAGTTACATGATCTCACCTGTTTGACTTTAGTGAACGTTCTTTGCTTTTGTTTAACTTTCTGTACTGCTGGTAGCAAAGGTTGGACATTTTAAGGGAAGTGCTCATTTAGCATTTTCAAGGGAACGACATTTATCAGCAACTGGTTCAACTTCAAGTGACTAATGCCAATTATTTAGGTATAGTGGATCTGTACAAAACTTTCCAACACCTCTGTTTTATCAATTATTGTACACTTGATTGCGCCTATATAATATTGTCTGTTTCTGCTGCTTTCTGCTAATTAATAAAGTGTTCCTTTCAAAACAAATCTCAGGGTATATTGTAGGGAGTGGAGTTCTGTGCTACTAGTAATCACATGCAATGTTGTGTTTGGTTTGGCTTTTTGAACAACTCTGGTTACACTAATTCATAATGATAAATAGCATATATTGGCAATAGACAACATTTTTGTGGATAATTAAAACCCTTTTATTTATTTATTTAAAGAATTATTTCATTTTATTTTATTTATTCATTTCTTTTAATTTGACCAGAGAGAGACACACACAGAGAGAGAAAGACAGAGACAGTAAGTGAGAAAGCAAGCCGCCAGTTCCAGGACTTGAACCGTGGTCGACCATGTAGGAGTGTCCAGCGCCCTAACCACCACACCACCTGCTGGTCCCCCGTTAAAACCCTTTTAAAAAGCCATCAACTTGTATCATTAACTTTGGATAGGAATATGGCAAAAGATAGATTTTCATCTAAATACACTGTCTTTAAAAAGATTGAATGTGGCTAGTAAAAATAAAATGTAAATTTCCTTAGAACCATGTATATGGCCATAATATCAGTATTAATTTTTGTATACTCTTTTATTTACTTAGTTTCCTTTATTCATGACAGAGTGTACACCCACGTATGTGCAATAGAGAGGAAGCTCTTCCCAAAGGGATCTGGACATGCCACAATCCTTTTCTCCAATTTCTTGTTTTGTCAGGATACTGGACACACACTCACCTGCCCTGTGCATTTCTGCTATGATTGGGATTCGAATGCAAGTCAGCAGTGTGGGGTTAAGCTTTCTTTGCAAAGCATTTAACCAGTGCACTATGGAACCAGCTCCACAACTCCTTCTTATTTTTTTTTAAATTTTGGAATATGTATGTAAATAGTTCCACAGTTTTCCATTCACAAAATTCTGCTTTAGTAAAACAAAGTATTTACCCATCCATACTGTTTGCAAAACTAGTTTCAACATATCTATAGAAGAATATCAGGGGGCCAGCAGGTGGCATGGCAGATAAGGATGCTGAACTCCCACATTGCCGACCATGGCTTGAGTCTCAGACCCGGTGGCTTGCTTTTTCTCTCTCTTTCTCTCTCTCGCTCTCACACTGTCCTTCTCTCGTCAAATTAAAAATAAATAAATAAATAAATAAATAAAGCTAAATAAAATAAAACCTTTTTAAAGATGAATATCATTAATACTTAATAAATTTTGAATTGAGACAAAAATCTTTTTTTTTCATTTCTTCTATTACTTAAATGCAGATGAAATGAGTGTGTGGGAACTGGAGGAACACATTGTGATATTGGTCAATCCTTTGTGTGACACCTCCTGCCTACATCTCTGCAGTGTGGATGATTTCACTTTTTTTTAAAAAATGCCAGAACAGAAGATAAAAGTATATGAGACTGATAGGTTCTGCCTACATCTCTGCAGTGTGGATGATTTCACTTTTTTTAAAAAAAAGACAGTCTCATTTTGTCATGATCCCTTCTGCCTCAGCCTCTGGGGTAGCTGGGACTTCAGGTAGACACCATTGCTCTTGTCCTTAGAATAGGCACTCATCTCATGTGGCCTCAGGCTGCCCAGTAGCAGCTTCTACCAGCGCGCACTGCCATACAAGGACCAGGATGATGATGATCAGCATTTTTACACACACACACACAAAGAATTGTTTTTTTTTCCTAAGAATGGGAAGGAAGCATTTAAATAATGGAGGAGTGTGTGAGTTTTTACCACAGGCATTATTTTAAAACATTGAAATGTCTGCAGTATTGATGAAAAACCATGATTTATTGGGGGGAAAAAAGGGTATGTGTGCCCAACCACCAAATAGCTATATCTAGTTTGTACATTGGAGTTACTGCATGCTAGGAACTATATTTTAAGTGTTTACATTTATTAACGCATTCAATTCCTCAGAAAATACCATTGTGTATCTATAGTAGACAAATTATGAAACTGCGGTATAAGGAGATAAAGTAACCTTCCAATGATCACACAGAAATGAGGTAGAAGAGCCACTGATTGAGCACACATAATCTGAATTTCTTTACCACTATGTATACTGTCTCTTCTGTCATATCTGTCTATATGGAAAAGTAACCTAATACCAAACTGACTTATTGAGGTGGCATTTAGCTAACTGGAGTCCAAAAAAATAACTTCTGATAAAAAGTTTTTTTTTTTTAATTCTTTACTGCTATCCTTTTTTTTTTTTTTTAAAAAAAAAAGAAATCCTTTACTATAATATTTTAACTAAATGTGCAAATTCTTTGACCCTTGAGAAGAGATTGTTTGTTGTTTTGGTAAGGAAGAGAGAAAATAAGAACTGCATAATAATTTTGAACCCAACTTTTTTTGTCAAAAATTCACAGGGCTGAATGTGCATATCTCTCTTGTATAAACAATTTAGATTAAAATTAAAAAAGAAGGAAAAACACAGCTATGCTTTCTCTAAAATAAGAGTTGTAATTATGATGCCTTTCATTCACTACTGTTGCTTTGTAACTAACTTTTGAAGAAATCCTAGAAGAAAAACTTTCATGGCTTTTTTCCCCTCAATCTTATCACAAATCATTGCTAATGAGTAGCTTCTTCGTGATGTGAAATAGTTTCAAATTCAGCATACATTGTAGATTCTCCAAATTCTAATTAAGCACACTGTTTATATTCTCAGTATAAATGAATGAGACTCAAGTCTTTCCTATGACAGGCAATATACATTTTAAAAGAAATCTGACAAGTTTTTCTAGTTCTTTTGGGACTTGACTGACAGAGGGAA
>NW_006160160.1:1389833-1451319 GCF_000334495.1 Tupaia belangeri chinensis
AAAAATAAAAACACTATCTATACTCATCATTCTCAGAAAGAAGGTTCATTCTTTCAAAGTGAGTTGGTAAAATTGAAAGAGGACAGGTTTAGAATTGAAAGGTAAAAAATTGAGTCCTGGTTCTCTGCTTCTTGCCTCTGTACCAACCTGGGAAGTAACTTATTCTAAGTAAAAAGAAGATTACAAATGCCTTCCACATAGATTTTCTGTGATGGTTGACTTACAGTTAAGGAGATGGGAACAATTTAGCATGATGTTTGGCCCTCAACGAACATCACCAAATAAATGTAAAATCATCCAAAAATATTAAGTGAAGTCTTAAGACACAATATAGTCACAAAGTAGCCATGGATACTTCTAAACCTTTATTGTTTTTATTCACATAGGAAAATACTCAATGGTGTGAGAGTTCTAAGGCTTCTTATAAACACAAGTATCTAGGGACGGTTTTCTCCCCCAGGAGGCCTTACTGTTTATTTTCTACTGCAGCTGGCCTTTTGAACTTAATATAACACAGATCTCCTTCCAGGTCTATGTTTCATAGTTGTAGTAACGGTGATGTTAATGATGATAACTTTATAGTTATTGACAGAATAATATTGGCACTCTGTTTGCCATTCTTGTGCTGATAAGTATATTTATTTCAAACTGCTATAATGAATAATTCTGTGCATTTTTTTAATGGACACATTCCTACAAGGAAGTCTGGATTACAGATGTGAACTTTTAATCCCCCCCATTTTAATAAGTGAGTACTGGTTGAGCCCCATAATGCAGCAGTTAAACACCCTATTTTTCACTCTCTGCCATTTCCCACCCTCCTCCCACACTATATCAGTTTTCCAGTTGTTTCCATTCCTTTTCCCCCAAAATTTTGTTGATTCACAAAATTTCTTAAATAATCTAACTACTTTCAAAAGCAAGCTCAGCTGATAGATACATATCTGTGAATACATGTCTGACTTTAGGCATGAAATTCTGAGTAGAATTAATATACTATAAGGTAGCACCTAGCTGATGCTATATAGCTTACTACATTCATTCATTATGTATTTTTTACTATATATTTTTATTTCAAAAAAAGTAGTTTTGGCTTTAATAACTCAAAGAAATGCTAAGAAACTATGTTTAAAACTTAAAGCCAGGAAACAGGTTGGGATTCTGTTCAAATAGTAGGTACATGAACCTGTTGGCAGCTCAAGACAGGACAATACCTTAAAAGGACAAAAAAAAAAATTACGATAAAAAAATTAAAAGAAATGGTGAGACAAAGAGAGACAGAGAGAGAAATGGAGAAAAGGAGACAAGACGCACTACCCACTATAAATGAGTGTGGAGGGGGACGTCTCAGCAGAAAAATCTTCATTTTAAATTCCTGAGAGCATTATTTCACAGCTGAAGTTCAGGACCCATGGGAAGATGGGCTTCTTGGAATTGTGCCTTTCTAGAAATGAGTGTGGAGGGGGAGCTTTCTCTTTCATTGACCCTAAAACGTACTCTTTTTTCATACCCCCTAGTAAAAGCATTTCATTATCTATCCTTGGGTTTTCCTTCTTATATATTTTTTTCTTCTGTAGTTTTTGCAAGACTCTCCAGAAGCATTCATTTGATTTCTTTAGTCATTTTTTTTTACTCTCTAATTCTTTTAAACTAACAATTTTATTTTATTTAATACTCTTTGAAGATAATTTGATTTCAACATCCTCTAATATTTCATTACATGTTTTAGTCCCATAGTCCATTTGCTTTCCTTCGTATATTGCTGAATTTGCTCAATTATGGGGTTATTGTGTCTTTTGGACCGAAAACATCAATCAGAAAAGCAGCAGGCTTTTAGTCATGTATCTTCCATAAGTCGCTATCTTGTTTAATCAGTATGTACTAGTAGAGATTTACATTGGCTTCAGGTGCAGATGATGATAGGCAGTGAACTCCTTGGAAATAAGGAAATAAAACAGTCTCAGTGAATTAAATGATATATTCCCATGTAATACATAAAAATATGCTTTGTATATAAAAATATTTCCTCTTAAGACAGAAGTGGGGTAGGAACTTTTTTTATTTTATTTTTATTTATTTTTATTTATTTTCTTTTTTAGGCTATTAGCCTATCTGAATTAAGACTCTAGCTGTGTGGACAAAAGAATAATCTTATTTGTACTTGATCCTCTGAGCTGCTTCTCAGAGAGCAGTGAATTATGTATGTTTGCAGTAAAGGTGATAAACTCGCTCAATAGCAAACATTTATATAGTATTTATATTTGTGGTCAAGCTTAGGCTAATGAATCAGTTTAGTTAAGAACCCTGTTGCATGATGCAATCAGATGCATGCTTCTTAATTATTTGTTTTATCCATTGGAATCTATATACTACATTCTAGCTCAGATAGAATATCTTGGAATTGCCAGAATTCAAACATACCATTTCCATATACTTTAACATAATTCATCATAGCACTTTAAGTGGAAACATTTTAACCAATTGCATTTGCAAATTTGGCACTAAACTTAGAATAGGAAAGAAGATTGATATGTAAGTGTGAAATGGGAGAATCTTTGAATAGCTTATGGGAGACTATTAAATCTAGAAATCATCAGAATTATGTATTTGAAAGTTTTCTTGGCAATAGAATATCTACAACCCTCATGTCACCATTTCTCAAAAAATTGCCATTAGCAGTATTAGTATTTTGTTGGCAATGTTCTATGTAAATTAGCCCCATATATAATCTTGAAAAGAAGTAATTTTGGGGGCCAGCCTGTGGTTATATGAATTGGACCCCACATGGCCAGCTGCATGATTCATGTCTCAGACCTGGGAGCTTGCAAAACACACTGGGCGTGTGTGTGTGTGTGTGTGTGTGTGTGTGCGCGCACGCACCCAAACTCTGTCTTTTGGACCGAAAACATCAATCAGAAAAGCAGCAGGCTTTTAGTCATGTATCTTCCATAAGTCGCTATCTTGTTTAATCAGTATGTACTAGTAGAGATTTACATTGGCTTCAGGTGCAGATGATGATAGGCAGTGAACTCCTTGGAAATAAGGAAATAAAACAGTCTCAGTGAATTAAATGATATATTCCCATGTAATACATAAAAATATGCTTTATATATAAAAATATTTCCTCTTAAGACAGAAGTGGGGTAGGAACTTTTTTAATTTTATTTTTATTTATTTTTATTTATTTTCTTTTTTAGGCTATTAGCCTATCTGAATTAAGACTCTAGCTGTGTGGACAAAAGAATAATCTTATTTGTACTTGATCCTCTGAGCTGCTTCTCAGAGAGCAGTGAATTATGTATGTTTGCAGTAAAGGTGATAAACTCGCTCAATAGCAAACATTTATATAGTATTTATATTTGTGGTCAAGCTTAGGCTAATGAATCAGTTTAGTTAAGAACCCTGTTGCATGATGCAATCAGATGCATGCTTCTTAATTATTTGTTTTATCCATTGGAATCTATATACTACATTCTAGCTCAGATAGAATATCTTGGAATTGCCAGAATTCAAACATACCATTTCCATATACTTTAACATAATTCATCATAGCACTTTAAGTGGAAACATTTTAACCAATTGCATTTGCAAATTTGGCACTAAACTTAGAATAGGAAAGAAGATTGATATGTAAGTGTGAAATGGGAGAATCTTTGAATAGCTTATGGGAGACTATTAAATCTAGAAATCATCAGAATTATGTATTTGAAAGTTTTCTTGGCAATAGAATATCTACAACCCTCATGTCACCATTTCTCAAAAAATTGCCATTAGCAGTATTAGTATTTTGTTGGCAATGTTCTATGTAAATTAGCCCCATATATAATCTTGAAAAGAAGTAATTTTGGGGGCCAGCCTGTGGTTATATGAATTGGACCCCACATGGCCAGCTGCATGATTCATGTCTCAGACCTGGGAGCTTGCAAAACACACTGGGCGTGTGTGTGTGTGTGTGTGTGTTTGTGTGTGTGCGCGCACGCACCCAAACTCTCCAAAGGAGGGAGAAGTGTAAGAGAGAGGATTACACAAGGATATTTCTCACTTTTCCTCTCTCTCTCTCTGTCTCTAAGGTGAGCACAATGCACCAATGCACCCTGCGGCATTTTTTTCCCTTTTTTTTTTTCTTTTCAGAAAAGTAGTTTCAAACAACTATATCATAATTGAGTGCTATGTCAGTGTGAATCCGTTCAATAACACTGGCTGTCAAGAAAAAGTGTTACAGTCCCCGTTTCTGTGATGCATTTGGTAGCAGACTGGACTGCAGAACTGGAAGCCACATGACAATCACAGTTTGAGTCCCTGACCTGGTTGGCTTGAAAACACACCAGACACTTGCACATTTGCCCAGGATGCTTATAAGCTGGAATACTGGAGGGAGGGAAATCACAGTATGACCAGACCTCCATGGATAGTGGTGTTCTCTCTCTCATACACATTCTCTATCATGAATAGAAAAAAGCAAAAAGTGTGATCAAATTTGATAAATTGACATGGTTTAATGATTATAATTAGCTATAATATTTCTGCAGCAATAATCATGGCACTGTTTCAGAATACATAAAAATACTCCATAGCATTTTAAGCCAATGATTGTGACTACTAGCTAGTAAGTCAAAACTTACTTAGACTTAGAGTAAAGCCTCTGTTCCTGAATATTCAGCATTATTTCTACACATCTATAAGGATATTGGTAGTCATACTGAAAACCTCATAATACACAAACACCTAATATATACTTTGATCAGGAAAATAATAAATTGTTTATAACAATTGAAGAATGAACTATATTAGTGTATTTTAATTCTTAGGTAATTGGTAACACACACACACACACACACACACATATATATATATATATTCACACACATACATATACATACATACATACATATATATATGTACACACACACACATAACCATAGTAGATAACTGAAAATAATTACATTAAAATTTCAGCAGCTAAATAAATGAAACTGGTTTTATTGCAAATCAGCAATTAATATTGCTATCATAAACATCATAACTACTTATTTTGTGATATTATTTATCTCATTAAAAGCATTGCTCTAAAAAGAAGTAGCAAGTTTTAGAATATTTTTTGTTTAAGTTAGTATTAAATCACAAGTCTTTCCTTAAACATTGAGTTTTCATCTGACCATTGAATTGTCCCTTTTACATGTTTCTAAAATATCCAGTATTGGGCAAACAGTTTCAATCTATGTGACATGGAGGTAGGTGAATTTGTGGAAGAAGTTTAATCAAACAATTAATATAAGACATACAGGGCTAGCCGGTGGTGTGGTGGTTAAAATGGCTGGATTTCATACTTAAACTGCATGGTTTGAGCCCCAGAACCGGTGGCTTGAAAAACATGCCAGATGTGTATGGACGCTTGACCCAAATCACAAAAGAGTAAGGAATGGAGGAGAAGGGATTGCAGTACTACGTTCCCGTGGTTAGGTGCTTTCTAACTTTTCTGCTTTCTCTTTCTGTCTCTCTCTAAAGAACACATACACATATGATAAATCCAAAAAATAATACCAAAGCATATATGTATAAGGAGGCATTAACATATTCATGGAAAATGGAATTAAACTATGACTTTCTTTTGGTGAAAGCAAAAGTGCAATCCATGCATATTATTTAATATTACAAGAATACAAGAATAGTGTTTTCTCTTTTTTTTTTTTTTTTTTTGGTTTTTAGCGAGATTTTTGCTATAGGGCTCATACAATTGCCGGAGAGATAGAGGGAGACAGGAAGTGAGAAATCATCCCTCTGGAGGGATGGCCATGCCATAAACCCTTCTACATTATCCTCGTGGGATCTTAGGCATGTACATCCATGCACCCAGCATGAGGTTTAAGACAACAAGTCCGGGACTCAAACTGCAGTCTACTACATGGGAGTCTAGTGATGTTACCGTTACATCATCTGCTGGTCCCTGTTTTTGTATTCTTACTGTTTAAAGTTTGAGGACAGATGAATCTATAAATTTCAATACATCAGCCCTTATTTTTCTATGTTACCAAATGTAGGTCTATGTATATGCACTGAAGCAAAATATTAACAAGAAACTGGTCAATTAATTTTTTATTTTATCTTTGCATACAACTTCATTCAAAAACATTTTTTTCTCTTATTAGCATTTAACAATATTTGCTTTATTATGCTAAGTCTTCCATCTAACTGTGCTTTCTTTCTTTTTTCTTCTTTTTCTTTTTTTTTTTGGAGAGGTTTTTTTCTATAAGGTGCGCTTTGCAGAAAGAGACACAGAGAGACAGAAAGCGAGAAATCACCCCCCCCCAGGGGAGATGGACATGCTGTAATCTCTTCTCCTCCTTTCTCCTCTCAGGATCTTGGGCATGCATGCACACACGCCCGGGGTGATTTTAAGCCACTGGGTCCGGAACTCGAACCATGGCCAACTACATGGGAGTCCAGCGACATAGCCATTACACTAACTACTGGTCTCGTGCTTTCTTCTTAATAATCTCTCTTGAAGTGTGTTTTGAAACCTTCTAATAGACGCCAGTGAGGAAAAGCAGGTGCTGTTGATGAGGGGAGGTATAAGTTAGCAAAGATCAAATGTAGACCAGTAAAGTCTTAAAGCACTTAACTGAATTGTTCCAGACTTCAGACATCAGTCTTTAATGTCTGTACAACCATTGTCCAAGTCATAGCATGCCTGACTCCAGGGAGCTAATCCTCTTTTAATTTTCTTCTCCCGTAATTCTGGAAGTCCCAAGGAGATCTGACCTTCAATATCCATCTGTCCTGAGGTGGAGGCTGTTGTCCCACTCCTCTGTGAGTTGTCTCTTGTCCCTCAAGTGCAGCTTCCTTCTCCCAAAATGTTGTCTTTTACTTGTGCTGCTGCTTCTCTAACATAACACAGGTTACTCTATGGCACCTGAGAATAGAAAAGTCTACATTTGCTACCTAACAGTCCTTATTGAAAATGCCAGACACAGGTAAGAATGACTACAACTTAATTCAACCTGTAACTGTTCTCAGACTCCATTACATAAGACTCTTTTTTTTTTAATTATTTATTTCTTTTTATTCATTCATTCATTTTAATTTGACCAGAGAGAGACACAGAGAGAGTGAGAAAGGGAAAGGAAGAAAGCAAGGTGCCAGGTCTGGGACTCAAACCATGGTCAGTCATGTGGGAGTCCAGCACCTTAACCACCACGCCACCTGCTGGTCCCACATAAGACTCTTAACTTGGTACCTCAGTCAGCATTCATTGCTTAAATGTCTACCATGTTTCATAGAGCAGTTCTTCCTTTTAATAAGAATATACTTAATCAGATCATTTGCAGTTAGAGTTTATATCCACCTTCCCTTCTCCCCAATCCTGTTGTTCTTAATATGTCAAGCAGGAGGTTACCACTGTGTGATGGCTGAGGCTGCATGAGAGGCCTGGGTTTGGTTCTTAGACCAACCTAAACAGGCTTGGCACAGTGGTGTGCACTTGTGTTCTGGACTAACTGGTAGGCTAGGACTGAAGGATCACAGCCTCAGAGACCCCATCAGAGATGCCTGTTTTTCCCTCTCACTCCCCCTCTTTCTCTCTTTCTGTCTCCCTCCTCCCCAAAGCTGATGATTTAAAAACAAAACAAAACAAAACAAAAACCTCACTATATTCACTCCCCCATCTATTTTTTGCTGTCACCTTTTTATAATTGGGTCCATTATCTGTTAGAAAATCCTATTTTATGTGCAGAGAGAATGTAAATAGAAGAGGACATTTTACGATTATTTTTATTTTTAAGCATACATGATTATTTATTAAGTGCTAACTTTGTGTTGACACCATAGTAAACCCTATTTCAAACAAGTGCCTCAGGGATGTGATATAGTGATGTAAATGACTGGGAACTGATTATGTATGTCCTGTAGTTTTTAGTTTAGTTCATTCAGTTTTAGAGTACTAGTAATTCCACATCAACCCATTCCTGATGCTACTGTGGAAAATACAAAAGCATTATATAATAAAAGTATTTACCTTCCCAGGAGCCTATGATTTCATTGGTAAAATGTGTGCATGAAAATTTGAGATGATTCATAAGCAATAAACAAACAAATATAAGAAAATGCATTATAAGTTTTATAGGAACTCAATATTGGGATATGGGGGCTAGCAGATGGCATAATGATTACATTACTGGACTCCCACATAGTTGACCACAGTTCGAGTCCCAGATTCAGTGGCTTAAAACTCATGCTGGGTGCATGTGCATGGAGGAGAAGGGATTGCAGCATGATCATCCCTCCTGGGGAATGATTTTTCATTTTCTTTCTTTCTCTCTGTATCTCCAGGTAGCGCATACACCCTTAGCAAAAATCTATATAGAAAAAAAAAAAATTGGGGGATCAGCAGTTAGCATAATGGCTATGTTGCTGAACTCCCATGTAGCCGACCACGGTTCGAGTCTCGGACCTGGAGGCTTAAAACTCACACTGGGCACATGTGCATGAGTACCCAAGATCTCAAGAGGAGAATGAAGGAGAAGGGATTGCAGTGTGGCCGTCCCCCCTGGGGGGTGATTTCTCGCTATCTGTCTCTCTGTCTCTGTCTGTCTGGCCAGCACACATGCCCTATTGAAAAAAAAAAAAAAAACTCTCAAAAAAAAAAAAGAAAAATTGGGGGATATGGAATTAGTTAATTTGTCAAAATATTTTAGGAATTGGCTAGCTTGAAAAAGAGAACATTCCTGAAATATGAAAGCATGCATTAGCAAGTCTCAGAAATGCATAGACTGGATAAGGAGAAAAGTTTGAAATGAGTAAGTAGATCCAATTGATAGATACTCTTGAGTGTCCAACTTGGCTGTCAAGATTATATACAAGAGGCAACATGTTAGTTCTTGCTCCAGAGGGTGCAGGTACATACTAACGTACTTGATTAATTTCTTGATTGATAAAAATAGTGTTTTATGGGTAAATCTGGTATACACTTATGAAATATTATAGTGATGAGAGAAATTGTAAGAAAACTATTGATAATTTAAAGATTCAAGCAGACCTTGAGTCATAAGAGAAGGGAAGTATCTTTGAAAATCATTAAGTAACTGCTAAGGGAAACTAAAGGCGTTGTCAGGCATTGGTTAGTTTTAACAGAGATGATGTTGAGGTAGTTCACATAAAGGAGAAATATCTGTGGAAGACGTACCTATCTATTGTAAAGGTAACCCCATTGATGAGGGCAGTGTGAGAACAATACATATTCCATGGAAAATTGTTAGGAAGTCCTTTGGATAAAAATGGACTTAAGATGGGCCTTTAAGGAGACTGGAAAAATGGAGGAGAGGAAAAATATATAAGTCTCTTAGGTGTCAGCAGGTATGTCACAAGAATTATGCAGGGGAGTAGTAGGACACCGGATTGGCAAGGCAGGCAAAGTAATTTGGAACATCTTTCTGGTAAGGGATGCTGTGTATTTTTAATCTTAAGGATAATGTAAAAACAGTTATTTTGGGGAGTCATGATTAAGTTTGCATTACTTGATAGTAAGATAGAGGCTAATGGCTGGCACAGCAGTTACTGAATAATTATAATAGTCTAAGTGAATTCTTCAATAGAGAGGAGAGTGTAATAGGAACACAAAGAACGGCAGATTAAGAGGCATAAAAAATAATGTCAGTAACTGACTGGAAGTGAAAGTAAAGAAAATTCATTTTTTTATCCTGTGTTTTTTTGACATGATGGGGCATTGAGAAAAATAATGTGACCTTTGCTGGTTGAGGGACTGGTGTGTCCCTAAGACAACTTGACAAATTTGATTTGAGGTCCTGAAAGGGTACCCAGTTGTAAATGTTTCCTAGACTATTGGAGATGCAATTTGTGAAGGCACAAGGTCATTTGAAAAATAAGATTTTAGAAATTAAATCACTTTAAATAGGACTTTGGGAAATGCTATATTATTTGTCTGAGGTAACAGTTGGAAATATGAAGTGAATATAAACCCAGAGGAGTGTGAATTCTGTAAAAGTGTGGGTTCCTGAGAGAAGGGTTTAATGTTACATTGTGATTTGAGTCCCTCATTTCGTTAGCAAGGAAGATGGATTTTTCTCTGAAGTCAGAGATTAAAACTAAAAATGAAAAATTTAAAAACTACTTTCAAGTGCAACACATACTTAAGGCTTATGTTCTTCATGAGTTTGGCAGGATGCTATCATGCCTATGTTGTATTAGAAAAATTAGACTTCTATTGGTCTCTTAACACTTTCCTTTCATGCCAGCACTCTGGTGAGAGTAGAGGACTCTTGAAGATGAAGTGAGAGGGGCAGGAAGTTTGGATAAAGGTGATTATCAAGTATAACTTAAAACCAAGAAGACAGAAGAAAGGCCTTTCTCCTGCTCACTGTCATAGTGGGCTGTATTTGTTTCTGCCACACCATTAACAGCTGTGCACAAGTGTTCCCACTATGCCAACATAGACTCTAAATCATACACTGTATATTGTTTGCTTTCTCATCATCTCAGCATTTAACAGCATCTAATAGGCGGTCAGTAAATTTTTACTCAGTTCTTACTATCTCCAACATACTGTCCTGTGAGAATTGTGAATGGAAAGTATATAAAATAGAAAAGGTTCCTGAGTTCAAATCACTCATAAACTATGTCTAGAGAGACTGTCTATTTAATGAGCGTGCTTACATGTGGAAATCATATGTGAAGAATAAGGAAATTTGAGAAACTACTTTTGAGAAGTTGAAGACATGAACATGGATGCTCCTGCTGAGAATACAGAGGAAAAGACTAAGACTAAACCCCGAGCAATAGTCTTGAAAAGCAGGAGTATGGGGTGACAGAGGGAGGCATGGGGTGATGTCATGAGGAAGAACAGATAAGAATTAAGAATGTCAACTGCAGGACCAGCAGTTAGCATAATGGCTATGTCGCTGGACTCCCACGTAGTCGACCACGGTTCACGTCCCAGACCTGGTGGCTTAAACTCACGCCGGGCGCATGTGCATGTGTGCCCAAGATCCCAAGAGGAGAATGGAAGAGAAGGGATTGTGGCATGGCCATCTCCCCTGGGGGGATTTCTTGCTTTCTGTCTCTCTGTCTCTCTCTGTCTGTCTGGCGAGTGCATGTGCCCTATAGCAAAAAACCTCTCAAAAAAAAAAAAAAAAGAATGTCAACTGCAAAGAGAATACTGTGACTATGAGATGTGTGCCAGTCTGCATGAGTTTGTGTGTGCATCTGCGAACTCTATGTGCTGTAGCTGAACAGATCTATAAACACAACTGCATTTAGATCTTAAAGAATGGCAGTAGAAGCTAGTTCAAAGGCATTAATAAATGATAGCAGAGTGGAGAGTCATGGAATGGCTACAGGAATGAGCAATAGGATCAAATACATTTTGGGAGTAGAAGATTATTTTATCTTCAATTTACTTGTTGATCTGATTAAATTTCAAGACATAAATGAAGGAGCCAGACAAGTAAAATGACAAGAATCCAGTAGAGGTATTGGTCAAATCATAAGTGAAAAGGCCCCTCAAGAGGAGAGACAGTGTGGGATTGGGTGTGGGGACACTTGACCTCACTAAGCAGAATGGAGTATGTCTATTTTCCAGCACTGGAGAGAAGGATAAAAGTTAGTAGGAATACGGATTGAACTGGAGCGTGGCACTGAATGAGCTCACAAGAGATTAGATGGCCTGCCTGCATTTTTTTCTTGGAGCATTAGTAGGTAAGGCTTCTGTGGAGAATGAGGTTGATGCAGACCTGAAAGAAAGAAAGGTCAGCTGAGAACAGACATGCCGTGAAGGTGATCAATAAGAAATGAATAAAGATGATGGGAGTTTGAAGGGAACCAGAGATCAGCTCAGGGGAACTAAAACATTCAGTATTTGAAGAAAGGAGAGAAGAAACCACAAGGAGGGAAAGGTTTCAATGTATTTGTGGTAGAAGAGAAAAGAATAGAAGCTGAATTATTTAGTTACCAAGAAGTAGAAAGGTCTCAGACACAGGCAAAATATCGTCTGAAGAATATACTCTGGACTGGGGCCAGCAGATGGTGTTGCTGGACTCCCACATGGTCTACCCTGGTTCAAGTCCTGGACCCAGTGGCTTGAATATCACACCAAGCACATGTGTATGTGTGCCCAAGATCCTAAAGGAGAATGGAGAAGGGATTTGAGGTGTGGCCATTTCCCCTTCAGGGTGATTTCTCACTTTCCCTCTCACTGTCTCTCTCTCTCCAGTGAGCACATACCTAAGGCAAAAACCTCTTAAAATATATATGTATATCTACATACATGTACACGCAGGACATTTGCTCTGTAACATTGCACCCATGACTGTATTTTCTAGCAGATAGTGTGTTACTGTTTCATGCCAACCTTCTGATGTAGATATGTTCCATTTGCCTAGCTTTACAGTAAAATAAAATTTTCCCCCAAACAACTAGTATTAAGGAAGATAATTCTCAGGTAGAGGAAAAGTCCTTCTATTTTTTATCCAGACCCTGTTAGAAAGAGCTTTTAGGAAACATTGATGTATGTGTTCGCTGAGTCTAGAGTTCCGATTAATGGGCATGTTGGCATGTTTCCATTTCCTTCACCTGCTGGCTAACCCGGCTCTGGGAAATCTCTTCAGGTCAAATTAAGGGTAGAGGACAGAATATAATGTCCAAGGAGATGGCTGTATATAACTTCCATTTAAATGCCACCAATGAAAAAATTGCCTGGTTTAATTTAAAGCATTTGGTTAAGGAGAGAGTTACTTTATAATTGAATAACACTGCTTCCTTCCTATCTACCCCATGGGTATGAGAGTTAAGAACTAAAACAATTTAATAAGATAATATTTCAAATGCACACAGTGCTTCCCTTTCCATACACAGAGCACTTTAAATCCAAGGGGACCTGTGTGTGTAGAGGCAATATAGAAAGCTAGGCTTGTAGAAGAAAATGATTGCCTGAGTACAAACACAGGAAGGAGATAAAAGCACACGTTCGTGGTTTTCAAGATCTGTTTGATAGAATGGTGATGGATTACTTTCTTGTAGTGCAGGTGCTCACTTTATTGCAGACCATATAAAATACAAAAAAAAAAAAAAAAATCACTCAGGGGATACACTGTTTTCCTGTGCTACACAGAGACCAGATGGGAGCTCGAGGTTGTTTTATCGTATGGCCTCTAATGTTGGAGAAAATAGCCTCAAGGATCAGAGACTGTTTAATTCCAAAACTGTTGATATTCTAATAGTTGTTAGATACACATCTTCTGCACAGCACACATTTTTACTTCTGTGGAGTGATTGCAATTGTTTGGGTACAGTGCTTCTCCCGGTGTGATAATGGACATTATATCACGTAACATGTACTTTCGCTTGTGAAATATCAGGTAGCATTCGGCCGAGTCCGCAGTCTTGTTACCAGCTCCATATCTGTCTGTGGCACTCCTGCATTTTCCCAAAATGGCTGTTACATGTCTTTCAGCTCTTCTCACATTTTCACACTCTTCCCACACTCTTCATTCTAATTTCTCTGAGAAGTTTGAAACCATTCGTTGAGAATGACTTCACCTTCCTTTCAATTTGGATAGAAATTCTTGTTATTCATCCCTTCTATTCTATTTTCTATCAGAAGTCCTCAGCCTTTTTCTGAATATAACCCTTGTCATTTTTTTCGCTTGCTTGTTTTTCTTTTAAGAGAGAGATTTCTTGCTATAGGGCATGTGTGCTTGCTGGAGAGACAGACAGAGATATAGAAAGTGAGAAATCATCCCCCAGGGAGGATGGCCACGCCACATTCTCTTCTCTATTCTCCTCTTGGGATCTTGGGCACACACACACATGTACCTGGCATGAATTTTAAGTTCCTGGATCCAGACTCAAACCACAGTCAACTATGTGGGAGTTCAGCAATGTAACCATTACACCATCTGCTGGTACTGCATAACCTTTGTCGTAAGCTTACAATCCTGTTTCCCCACCTGTCCAGATGTGTACGTACCGTCCTCCTAAATTCCACACTGTTATATTTTCTTCCAGCCTAGCACTACCCTCAATTTTATATGGATTTCCAACTGCTAATACTAGAAAAAAAAATCAATTTCATTTTTGGACTCTGTTTTTTTAGTAAGCCAAACCTCTGAAATCAGTGACTGAATCTTGGCAGTTCTTTTTGTCTACCTTATTGTTCCAAGTAAACTTTAGTTTTAGATTCATTCCATACCAGACTGTTCATTTGAAAATGAAGTGCCTTTAGTTTCTGTATCTGTAGCTTTGACCAATGTATTTACCCACATGCTTTTTTCTTTAAGTTTATCTGCCCCATGAGTGAGAGACAAAAAGAGACAGAAGCACAGGCACACTCAACAAAGTCCCCACTCTGTTATTCATCACCAGCCTGAGCCAACCCCAAGTCAGGAGCATTGGAGTCTTCAGAAGCAAACGCAGAACCCCTCTGTGTGAGTCAGCCTTACAGGGCGTTTGCATTACCACTACACCATCATCTGGCCTCCTCTCCTAGTGTTTTTATCATTTCTCTAATACTGTACACTTTTATTTCCCCATACACTCTTTTTTTAGAGGTTTTTGCTATAGGGCGTGTGCACTTGCTGGAAAGAGACAGAGAGACAGAAAGTAAGAAATCACCTCCCAGAGGGGATGGCCATGCCGCAATCCCTTCTCCTCCATTCTGCTCTTGAGACCTTGGGCATGCACACACACGTGCCCGACATGAGTTTAGGCCACCGGTTCTTGGACTCGAACTGCGGTTGACTACATGAGAGTTCAGCGACATAGCCATTACATACACTGCTAGTCCCTCCTATAGGCTCTTGAGATTTTCTTCTTAGTACTTTTTTTTTTCACATTTTAATTCTCCTCTTTTATAGCTCTTTTTTCTTAAACCCATGTAGATGCTCAAGACTTTCCTACCATAAGAAACAAAATAGAAAAATGAACTTTAAAAAACCCTCCCCCTAATCTTTCTTTTCTGCCTCAAAATAATACCCCATCTCTCTTTCTGTCCCTAGGAAACTACTGTAGGCTTACCATCAACATTTCAGTCCCATGCAGTGATTTTTATAGTTAATGCTCACAGAAACTGTTCTCTGGCATTACCATTGATGTCTAAAATTACTTGTTTCAGTATTTGTTCACAGTATCTATAACACGTGTTGCTTGATTCTCCTTGAAGTTTGATCAGAAAAACCTTATGCCCTCTTGCCTTTTGGAATGTGTATCCCTTTCTCATCAGTAATGAGAAGCACTGTGGTGAAGGTCTACACAAGCTGTGGAACTTACAGACTTATAGACCTCTAGTCCTATTTTGTCATTTAATAGTATATGGTCTTGGGAGAGCACTTAAATTCTTATAAGTCTCACTTATTCACCAGTGGAAAATAGAATGTCCTTATAGATTTGCTATTAAGATTAGAGGTAGTGTTTGCATGTTTTGCTACATGTGAAAAGCACAATAAATAACTGCTGCTCTGCAAGTTCCTAAAGTCACCAACCCCACTGTCACCATCATTGTCATTATCACTACCATCATCCTATCACCATGGCCTTTAAAATCACTCTCACCATTATCACTATTGTTATCGTTATCATCACTTTAATTGCCGGTTCATAATTGTTCTCTCTAGTCCTCCTTTTTCCTCTATTATTTCTTGTTCTATCTCATCTGCTTCCATTAATTGTAACCCAGCCACTGTAATAAGCACCATATTGAAAAATGGTTACATTATGTCTAATTCTTTGTAAAAAATCCCAGTTGTAACTTTTTTCTTCCTAACATGTCATTCATGACATCTATGATATTGTCTTATCTTCTAACATATTCCACCATATGCCCCATGTTTGAATCACCTATCACATACTTTCAGGTTTGTTCACCTTGGTTGTTTATGCAGAAAAGTATTCTCTACACATACAGTCCAGTCGAATTATCATCTCCTTCTTGAAGTTACTTTCACATCCCTCAGCTGGAAATGAAAGATTACATATTCCTCCTAGGTGTTCACTCAGCATTTTTTTATAGCGTTATGGCATTTAAGTTGTCCTACTTTATAGTATAACAAATTGTTTATATGTGTGTTTGACCACCCTTCTCACAATCCTAAAAGCTGCTTTAGGGTAACTACATTGTTCCATTTAATTTTTAATTATACCCAGCTTTGTTTTTGTACCTCAAATGGGTGATTTCTGAGATTGACAGTTTTATATAAACATACATACAGACACACACGATTTCAAGGGCATTAAATTACGGCAGGTGCCTATAACATGTACTGCCGGCCCGTGAGCACTTCTGGGCTTGAAAAGCTTTGAATGATGATCTTATTTAAAGAGGTTACCTATGGTAAGATATTATAAAACAAGCAATCTGCCTTGATAATTTCCTTCCCTGCTGAGAAAATATTAGATACTGAGTTATAGAAGATCTGTGTTATTTGTGTTATTTTTAATCATTTATGGCCTGCCCATTTATAACTATTCATAGCTTATAAAAATTTATTTATTTATTTATTTTTATTTTTTATTTTTTTTTTTGAGAGGATTTTTGCTATAGGGCATTCACCGCAAAGACAGAGAGAGACAGAGAGACAGAAAGATAGAAAGCGAGAAATCAACCCCCAGGGGGGATGGCCATGCCACAATCCCATCTCCATTCTCCTCTAGGGATCTTGGGCATACACTCACACGGGCCCAGCATGAGTTTAAAATACCGGGTCTGGGACTTGAACTGCAGTCAACTACATGGGTGTCGAGTGACATGTCCATTATGCTAACTGCTGGTCCTAAAGTAATTTATTTTTTATCTAAATTTGAGGGTAATGGAAAGGCAATCAGTCTGGCCCTGGAGCACAGTAGTTAAGCACTGTACAAATGAAATTGGATCCCACAGAACTGATCTCTGTTCAAATCTCAGCCACTGTAGCTTGAAAAACATGCCAAGTGTGTATATGTGCATTGCCCAAATCATAAAGAATAGAGAAATGGAGGAAGGAGGATTGAAGGTGTGACTATGCCCCTTGTGGGGTGCTTTCTTTTTCTCTTTCTTTCATGAGTGCACACATTCCTATAGCAATTGAAAACTGAGTAAAGATCATCTATACTATGTACTCCATAATATTTAAGTTTATTTGCTATTAGTTTGCAGTTTGAAAACATTGTCATATTCCTGGGAGCTTTTCTCTTTTATTTTATTCAGTTCTTGAAATAATACACATATCCTTGTCTAAGAAAAATATGTGTTTCTCATTAAATACATAGTTTTGTCAGTCCTTTTGTTTCAGTTGATTGTATTAATTCCAATCCTGGCCTCTTTCTACTTTTAATCTAGGCATCGTATGTGCAATTTTAAGCCTTTGCTTTTCTTATTCTAGAACTGCTCTTATATTTTGGCATGGCCTAATTTTATATAAAATGCTGCTTATGTAGTCTTTATATCAAATTAATTTTTTGTGTCTAAGATACTTCCAAAAAGTAATTTCTTAATGTGGTATTCCTTAAACTCAAATAAAAACAAATGCAGAATATTTATTGTGTTAATGAAAATCTTTCCACTATGTGAAAAAGAACTTTTCTTTCCAGAAAATCAAAGAAACTAGGTCAGTTGAAAAGTAAAAAATGAGGGCAATAGTTGAACAAAATGGATATTAATAGCACAAGTTATTTCATTAACATTACCATATATTATAACATTTGACCTAAGAAAATCTCATGGGCTTTTACTCATTCAATAAATAGTTTCTTAATTGTTGGAATTTTTTTTTTATTCAGTTTGGTACCATATTATAATTTTATTATAGTCTATGAGGGAAATTAACTTGGGAAATTACATTTAATTTTAGGCATGTTATTTTTCTGTTATATCTTGATTAAAAATGTAAGATATAAGCAGAAGTAAATAGTCCAGTTTAATGGTGTATCATAAAACTTATAGTACAATTGTGGTCATAATTATATAATCAAAGATATTTATTATGGCTTCAAATGATACTAACTCCTTATGCCATCAAAGATGGAGGAAAATTGTGTTATTTGAGTTATTTCTGAGAATGACAGTAGTGCACACACATAGACACACACATCTCAAGGACATTTTCCCCTAGGGGTAGTTGTCATATGTTTCGGTAATGGAGATTAAATTTCTAATGGTTAGTTGGTTACATCTTTTCCTAACAGAAAAGCTGAAATTCATTAAAAACTAATTAGAAATGTATAGAAGGTTAATTTCCATGCTAAATCTTATTAAAGTGAGATAAGTAATTCATAAAGTATCAAAGGATTGCTCTGGACAGAACCAAATAAAATGACACTTCCAGGTATTGTTTCCTAATAAATTACAAAAGCTATGAAAAACAAGGCAAGGCAGAAATTTAGGTCCAAGTCATCTTGCTTTCTGTGAGGAGAAAACAAATATAATGTCCACACAACTCTATTAAAAAGTGGCTCCTGGCAAAGAATCTGCGAAGTAGCAGCTGTCCATGCAGGTGGACCGCCTCCCTTTTAGTATTCTAGCTAGAGAAAATCATGCCATTTGCCAGGATAAATTTACCCTCAGCAAAACGTAACTGGATATGAATTCTAGCTGGATTCAGTGTCCAATTACTGAGCCTACCATAGGACACTATAATAGCAGCATGTCCAGTTCTCTGAATAAATTTGTCAGAGGCATTCAATGTGCAATTTAGATATATGGCATAGAATGGGAACCAAAGGAACATATTCAGATACTGTAATTTTTCTTTTTGCTAAAAGTATAATTTCTGAAATATATTAGCATTATTTTTAATGTTGCCTTCTAGCTAAACAGCTTGGGTTATTTCCATGCTGGAAGAATTAAGTGGATTCTGTTGACATCTTTTCCTACTACCTCCTATGGTGGGTGTTCTCACTCCTCCTTGGTGGTCCAAAGAGACAGGACAAGAGCTGACAGCAGTAGACAGCAGTGCAATTCCTGCAGTCCCAGCTCAGCTCACAAGCCCTTGTTAAGGTAGTGAACTTCCCATTTCTAGTTTCCAGGTGAAAGGCAGCCAGGAGAAATGGAGAAAGAAGAGGTAGGCAGTGCCTTAAATATGCTTAAACAAGCATGCTTGGGTTTGCATATTTATGTAAATGACCTAAACCTCTTAATTTGGCTTCTTCTTTTGACAGTCTCCAGAATTTCCCTTAGTAATTTCTTGCAGGCAATCTCTGCCACATTCAGGGAATTACTGTGGACCTAAATTAGGCTTATCCATTCGCTAGTGTTTCTTCTTTATATGCCATTGTGGTATGGATTGTGCCTTGGTGTCCTTGGCAGCCTTGTTTGGTACCTATGTGGTATTTGTCTGGTTTACTTTCTTACTGCTATGTTCCAAATTATACAGGAGCCCAGCACCATATAAGCTATAGTTAAAATTAAATTGGCCTACTATCTCATTGGCATTTAAAATGTTTTCTGCCTGTTTGTTTATGTATTTATTTTTGTGCAAACTTATTTTCCCTTATATTAAATCTCAAGTTTTTAAGCGTGAAAATGCTAATGTTTTACTGTGAGATTTTTCTTTTCATTAAACCCACTCATCTTCAGAAATGATAATTTAAGAACTGAAAATATTATTATGAGCCTAGTTAGAAAAAGTGTAAGTCAAGTTTGAGTTTTGCTCAGTTGCCCAGTATTTGTATGTAAGGGACAGATTTTCATTGGTAGTAAGGATTTAAACCACAGTACCACATTTCAAATCTACCTTAACATAAAAATTCCATACAATAAATATATTTTAAAAGTATGTATTGGAGAGATCTACTGTGTCCCTGAATGATAAAACTGAGTAATATCTCTTTTTCCCAAGCTGCTCCACGCGGTATTTTTGGAGTTATCTTCTTCTCCCTTTTCTTTCTCCTTGTTTTCCATCTCTTCTGTGTTATTTGATCCCTTTACCTTTTCTTGCCCTCCCTTCTCCTTGATGTTTTCTCTTTCTCCTCTTTTTACTATCCCCTTTTTAAGAACTTAAGGAGTTTCCTGAGATTTAGTTGGAAGTGCACATAGGTGAAAAATAACTTAAATGTTTTGTTTAAAAAAAAAGGTGGGTATTGATGGGCAACTGGATCTACTAAGTGCTAAACCTTATTATGAGTGTTCACTAATTCAACTAACATTATACCTATAAAGTATTAAATTAAGAAAAAATAGAAGTAAGCCAACTATGAATAAAAATATATGTGACCAAATAAGTTGATAAATGGAAGAATTATTGAACAAATGAGATTGGCAAATCAATTATTTGAAAAAGTCAAGAAGGAAAGAGTAAATTCTCAGCATTCACATAAAAATAAAAGCCATGAAATAAATCATAAACAAATTTTCATAATTCTAAATGCCACACAATTCCAAAAGTCAATCAGTATTGTCTTCATATAACAGTCATTAAGTGGAATCCAAAACAATTGTTGAAGAATTGTCTCATAGGGACCAGCAGTTAGCATAATGACTATGTCGTTGGACTCCCATGTAGTCGACCATGGTTCGAGTCCCGGACCCAGTTGCGTAAACTCATGCCGGGCGCGTGTGTGTGTGTGCCCAAGATCCCGAGAGGAGAATGGAGGAGAAGGGATTGCAGCATGGCCATCCCACCTGGGGGGTGATTTCTTGCTTTCTGTCTCTCTGTCTCTCTCCATCTGTCTGGCAAGCGCATGGCACTATAGCAAAAACCTTTCCAAAAAAAGAAAAAAAAAAAAAAAGAACTATCGCATAGTTAGAAATTATGATATAAAAATTTTAATTGTAGTAATACACTTGTTTTTCTGAAAACCCGACATTGCATCAGCAACTCTGCAAAGTTATTTCTTTCTTTTTTTTTTGGAGAGATTTTCACTGTAGGGCGCGTGCGCTCGCCAGACAGACAGAGAGAGACATAGAGACAGAAAGCGAGAAATCACCCCCCAGGGAGGATGGTCACGCCGCAATCCCTTCTCCTCCATTCTCCTCTCGGGATCTTGGGCACGCACGCACACGCGCCCGGCGTGAGTTTTAAGCCACCGGGTCCGGGACACGAACCGCAGTCGACTACGTGGGAGTCCAGCGACATAGCCATTACGCTAACTGCCGGTTCCCCAAAGTGATTTATTTCTAATAGTGTATTTATTCCTGTACAGACTGCATATTATTATCTCTGTAAACTTCAGGTGAGTTATACAGGGCTTAAGGATTCAGGGATCGGCAAAGGCAGCACTGCAGTAACCCAGACTACTATGCTTAACTCACAGGGAAGGGTGCTGTGTTCTTAACCATAGAACAGATGCCTGTCCTGAGAACTGGCACGCTGCATATTCCTGTTATTGGGGCCATCTGAGGCTGGGGTGGATCACACAAGGACCCTCTTGGGTTTGCCAGTCTTTTTTTTCTCTGTCCCTCTCTTCGTCTCTTTCTTTTTCTCTTCCTGTCATGGCAGAAATTAAGGATGGACTCGAGGAAAAAAAAAATCATATATTTAAAGTAACTCACTAAACTCAGAAGAATTTTTAAACTTTAGCCTGATAAGAGAGAAAGACAGAAAGAGAGCGCACACAAGGGAAATCTAGAAATCATCCCCTAGAAGAGATGGTCATGCCACCGTCCCATCTCCTGGATTTGGTGCATATATGCACACTCGACTGCCATTATTTTCAAAGCCCCTTGGTCTAGGACTCCAACTGAAAAACTGGCCATGTAGGATCCAGCTGCCTTAACCTCTGTGCCATCTGCTGGTCTATGAAAGAGAACTCCACTTTTAGTTGTTGTGTTACAGCCATTCAAAATAATAGACTAACTCCTTTTTATCCATCTAATGTCCTATTGGTAGACATGTAATTGTTGATTTTTTTCTATAATAAATATTTTAGCATGCACATTTTCATTTATTGTAGCTATCTTTCTAAAGAAATTCTTTCTTCTAGTAGGGTAACTATATCATAAGAGATGGACAGTTTAAATGTTAACCTGATGACAGAGCTGAGAGCAGGTATTCATGTCTTACTTCTAACAAAGGAAGTACATCTGAAGAGTGACCATTAGGACTAAACTCACTTTAGATTTGCTTGTTTTGGAAAGAAATGCTGTTTTACTTTAGTTGAGGACATTGTTTCTAGTTCTCTATTAATACATTTTTAGACATAAATAGACAGCAGATTTTATTAGATTTTTGTGCACAATTGTTCTCTCATATGATTCTGACAACCAGTATTTAATGTTTTTGCAAAAGATTTTCTGGTTCTTGTAAATGAGATTCTGGAGCAATTATAAATAGAACATGTCAGAATTGTGGAGAAAATCAAGATTTAGTTAGAAGAAAGAAAGAATATGGTGACTGAGCTGTAATAGTTTAGGATGTCAAACTTAACATGATTGTTATTCAAAATGAGAAAGAAAAGGTGTGTGTGTGTGTGTGTGTGTGTTTGTGTGTGTGTGCATGGCTGTCGGAAAAGTCGTGACATATTTTTTTCTGTTTTTCCATGCAAAAGTGCGTCATGACTTTTCCATGCCATACATGTGTATATATGTATAATATATATGAATCCTCTTAAAAATATAAAAACAGTTTACAGCTGGAGCATCAAAATCCATCCAGCATAAGACTAACAGAAAAAGGATAAAAGTGACAGATTTGGCAAAGGTAAACAGGAGGTCATCAGAATGTTGAGACTGACTCTGAAAGTGATGGTGAATTTGGAGACCCAGAATAGGAAACAGTGATGTTATCTGAAAAAGCCCAAACAGCAACATTAGGGGGAAAAAAAAAAAAAAACTATAGTCTTGCACTTTTTTGCAATGAAGATTAAAGTTAGAAGGAAAAATGATGGAGATGAAGTTATTTTTAAAATGTCCTGTAAAATTATGTTTTCTTTTGTGCTTTAATAAAGTTATCCCTTGGCCAAAAAAAAGTTTACAAATAATTTTTATTAGTTTTTTTTTTTATTAGAATATATTGATTAGAAGCCATCTGGTGGTAAGGTGGTTATGTTGATGGGATCTTACATGCCCGACTGTGTGTTTTGGGTCCTGGACCTGGTGGTTTGAAAACCACACCAGGTGTGTGTGTGTATGCATATGTATACCAAAAATCCCAAGGGGAGAAGAGACTGTGGCTTTGGCATGACCATATCCTCTGAAATGTGCTTTCTCACTTTACTTGACTCCTTTCTCTCTCTCTCCCTCTCTCTCTCTCTTTCTCTCTCTCTCTCTCTTTGGAAAGTTCCCTTGCCCTAGAGCAAATTTTAAAAATAACACAGAATAATTTATTGATTAATTTAAATCAGTTAACATCTTGAAATATTTTAATATGGTGCACTGCTTCATTGATTTATATGTTCTTTTATGTCCTTCAATAGAAATTTTTAAAAAGATAACTTAATCTCCAAAATGTTTCATGTTTTAGTAAAGTTCGTTACATTTTATAAAATTTTACTCCACATATTTCCTACTAAAATTTCAATTTTACTGTTTCTGATATAATGAAATGTTATTGAATTTATCCTGTGACCTTACAATCAGAAACTCTTTGAGCTCTTACTAATTCTAAGAGTTTGTTTATAGGCTGAGTTCACATGAAGACTGTAACTGCCTATTTTCTGCAACATGTTAATTTTGACTCTTCTTCGTGATTCTTATGCCCCTTATTTTATTATATTTTTGCCCATAGGTACTTTATTAAAATGTTGAATATCAAAAGTAATAGCATATGTTCATGAACTGACTCTTATGGAATGTTTGTAAAATTACTCCAATTTAAGGATGATGCTTGCTTTACATTCGTCTGTTTATGGAAGAGGGAAAACTATTTTGAATAGATTGAAGAAGTTACTTTCTATTCCTGATCATTGTATAAATTCTTGACATGAATAGGCATTAAAATTAATCAGATCTGTTTTCTGTATCTATTAATATTGATAATATTTCCTGTTCTTTATGTGATGAAATTACATGGGAAGATTTTTCTAAATTTGAAGCAGCATTTAAAAATCCCTTCTTGTCACTGTTTTATATATATAAATATACAACCAAAGCAGAGAGTTGAGTTAATTATGCTCCATATTTCATAGCATGCTGTCAATATTGATCCTCACAAGGTCTTGTCTTATTTAATTCATCTTTATTTATAAGTTTGACAAGCTTATAATTGTCTTTCGATGTTATTATACCTTGTCTATTCTGAAGATCAAGGTTATACTGATTTCATAAACCTGGATCCTTTAACTCTTTCTATAGTGTTAAGCAGTATGTATACAAGAAAGTATATCTATTCTATAAAATTATTATTATTATTATTATTATTATTTTGGAGAGAGATTTTTGCTATAGGGTACGTGTGTTTGCTGGAGATACAGAGAGAAACAGAGATACAGAAATGATAAATCACCCCTCCCCCCATGGGAGATGGACATGCCACAATCCCTTCTACATTCTCTTCTTATGATTTCGGGCATGCACGCAAAAGCATGTGGTGTGAGTTTTAAGCTGCCAGGTCTGGGATTCGAACTACAGTCAACTACATGGGAGTCCAACAATGTAACCATAATGCCATCTGCTAGTCCCCCCATTAAAATTATTTTTAAAGAGTTCCTGGATTAGGTAATGATTTTTATTCTTTGGTCTATTTTGGTAACTATTTTTTTTTTGAGAGGATTTTGCTATAGGGTGCATGCGCTCACCAGAAAGACAAAGAGAGACAGAGAGATAGAAAGAAAGAAATCACCCCCCAGGGGCGATGGCTACGCTGCAATCCCTTCTCCTCCATTCTCCTCTCAGGATCTTGGGTACACATGCACATGAGCCCGTCATGAGTTTAAGCCACCGGGCCCGGGACTTGAACCGCAGTTGACTACATGGAAGTCCAGCGACATAGCCATTATGTCAACTGATGGTCCCAATAAATGAACAAACTTTATTACTTCTTGTCTCCTCCTTTTTAGATATTTACAGTCACTAAATTCATCTTCATAGAATTTCATCTTTGTAGAAAAAAATTATAGCTTATTCACACTGCAAATATACAGTATCTGTTAATGGTAAAATCCCTGCCTAAGGAACAGGCAGGTGGCATGATGGTTAAGGAACAGAACTCCTACATGGCCGACTATGGTTGGAGTCCTGGACCCAGCAGCTTGAAACTCACACTGGGCACATGGGCATGCGTGTCCAAAATCCCAAGAGGAGAATGGAAGAGAAGCGATGGTGATATAGCCGTTGCCCCTGCACCCTGGGGGGTGGTTTCTCACTTTGTCTCTCTTTGTGTCTCCAGTGAGCACAAGGGCACTGTAGAAAATGAATAAACAAATAAATAAATAAATAAAATTTATAGACTAAAAACAAAAGCACAACTTAAAGGGCCAGCAGATGACATAGTGGTTATGTCGCTGGATTCCCACATGGCTAACTGCTATTTGAGTCCTGGTCCCAGTGGCTTGAAACTCATGCTGGGCATGTATGCATACGTGCCCAAGATCCTGGGTGGAGACTGGAGGAGAAGTGATTGTGATGTGGCCATTTCCCCTGGGGGGGTGATTTCTCACTTTCCCTCTCACTGTCTCTCTCTCTCTCTGGCAAGTGCATGTGCAGTAACTCAAAAAATCTGCTAAACAAACAAACAAACAAACAGAAAAGCACAACTTAACTATGTAATGATTAAGAGATCAACTCACAATGAAATCTGGCTATAAAATAATAACCCATTTAAAATGTACTGGTTTATGATCCATAGTTCCCAAGAAAATTTGTATTATGAAACCTCTTTTGGATTTTTCATATATGTTTTGACGTAAGTAATCATATTTTTTTATGCCCTATGAAATAAATTTTGTTTGTATTTTTTATATTCTCTATAGCTCTAGTATATTTAAAGGATTATTTTAGCTCCTTAATTATATGTTTCTAGCAGTATAACTGATTTGTTTTAATGTATAATATATGCATTGTAGAAATAACAAAAGTACGCCTATGCCAAGTTTGTTTGTTTATTTATTTATTTATTTATTTTTAAATTTTTGCCGTAAGGTACATGAGCTGGCCAGAGAGAGACAGACAGACAGGGAGGGAGGGAAAGGGAAAGTGAGAACTCCCTCCCCCAAGATAGGATGGCTATACCACAATCCCTTCTCTTCTCTTCTCCTATTGGGATTTTGGACTTGCACACCCACATGACCTGCATGTTTTTCAAGCCATGGGGTCCAGAACCTCAGTGGAGGAATATGCCATGTGAGATTCAGCACCTTAACTGTGCCACCTGCTGGCCCACCAAGCCCATTTTTAAGCTTTATGAGCTAGAAAAATAACATTACAATATGGAAGAATAACGTTTTTCCAAACCAGGGAGTTGCAATTTAAGAGATTCCAGAGGTAAAGATGTACATATTTTCTGCCTTTATAATAATAGTGTAGGGACCAGCAGGCGATGTGGTGGTTGAGACGCTAGACTCCCACATGACTGGCTGTGATTTGAGTCCCCGAATTAGGCGTCTTGCTTTCTCACTTTTCGTCCCTACCTCCTCCCACCCCATCTCTCTTGTGAGCATGCATATCTTGTACCAAATTTTAAAATAATAATGATAAATAAATATTTTTGTTAAAAATAAATAAATAAAATATAAATATATGGGGCAGGCCCCATGGCACTGAGGTTAAGTTTTGTGCTTGAAAAGCAGAATACCACATGACTGACTGAGGTTCATGTCCTGGCCTGTGGAGCTTGAAGAACACACTGGTGCCTATTTGGTATGTCAAAAATCCTCATGGGAAGGACTGGAGGAAGCAGTGTTGCAGCAGGGCCATGTCTCATTGGAGATTCTCTCTCTCTCTCTCTCTTTCTCTCTGGCAAATGCACACAGTAACTGGCAATAAACAGACAGTGTAATATAACTCTTTATTGTAAAAAAGTAGCATGGTGGTTAAGGCAGCTGCATCTCAGAGGGCCAACTCTACAATTCCAGTCCCATATCTGGTGGCTTGAAAAACACTCCAGGCCCAGACCCAGCAATCATGCCCCAAAACCCAAAAAGTGGGAGAAATGGAGGAGAAGTTGCAATGAGATTATTTGTCATGGGAGTGTTTTCTCACTTTTTCTCCCTCTTCTTTCTCTCTGTCTCCTGTGACTGCATGTACCCTCTAACAATTTTTTTAAGAAAGGACTTCTTAACTTAAAAATTGTAAGCTTAGTATTCATGATTTGAAAACTTCATTTTTCCCTGCAAAGTTGTACAAGAAATGTAAATAAGAAATTATAAAATAAAATAAAAAGGAAAAAGTTATAAGGAACAAAAGTTAAAAATGCAAAAAATTTAAACTTAAATATTTATACTACTAAAGTATGTAATAAAAATGTATGCATATTATATTTCATATATCAGTATAAATCAGGAGTTGACAATAAAGAAGAGGAAGAAATAAAGTAGGAGAGTATTAGGAAATACAACAGAAGCAAGTAATATTGAATAAGAGAATTCATATTAAAATATATTGTCTGTTATATTTTAGATTATGTTCCTCACACTAAGATTTCTTTTTCTAGAGATATAACTGTATTTATCCTATGATATTTCAAAATTTAATTTGATTTGTTTTCCTTTTGATTACAAAATTTTTTTAAATGTGTATTGTCAATTTTTTTAAATGATCTAATTCAGCTAAAAAGAAATATGTAAAACACACCTGCCAGTTTTTTATCACTAACGTAATTATGCAAGTGTTTGTATGTTAAAAAACAAAAAGAAGAAAGAAAAAAGATGGTATTTCAAAGTCTAGCACTCTAGAATAAAGATTCAAATACTTTTGAGTTTTGGTGATATGAATTTTTATATAATCACATTATTTTTAAAATATTAAATTTTAAAAATTAAGTTTTTCTAATTTTTATGAAAACAAATGGGACACATGACACCATTTTATCTTCCTGTATTTAGTAAATGAATTAAAAATATAAAGATGCTTTTATTAAAAATTTTAAAAGCTCAAGATGGGAATTGAGGATTTATCACTGAGAGAATATCCTACATTTGAATGACTTCCTGTTGAAATTAACTGAAGCTCAATCATTATAAACATGACCGGGCATATTTTTTGCTTTTACTATCTTGAATTACTTTGGCTGCCTTCATTTTCAACTGACAACCACTGTTCTTTATTATCCTAATAGAATGATAAAAAGAAACCTGCATACTTTGTTTTCTGGTGTTTTATACACAAACCTCAGTAATTGGATTTTGAAACTCCATTCTCATTTTCATCCCAGGGCAGTTATTGATTATTTGGCCAGTGAGGCAGGCACTCTGGAGGGAATACATTAAGGGAGCAACACTGATAAGTGGTTGCCAAAATCACTGGTCTGTAATTTTACTAATGCATATCTCTGTCTTGGGATATAAGGCTAGGAACATGCAGACACTCTTTTCATCACTCTGTTGCCTTTTCGCCTTTCATTAGCATCTGCAACCTAATGTGTATCAAAAATTAAAGAAAAGAAACAATTCGGCAGAGATAAAAATATGGATAATTCAATACATAATCAAAAAAGAGCAAATCTAGTAGAGCTATTAACAAACGAGTACAACCTATTGTATGTTGTATATAAATGTGTATATTCTTGGTTTAATTATTACACACTGTATGCATGACAGAAAAATATACTGTTGCCCATAAAGATGATACATAAAACAGAAATCATAAATTTAAACAATAATTGGGAGATTTTCTGTTTTTTGTTTCATGATTAAGAACATATCCAGAGACATTGTGTTCTAGGTAGGACAATTAATTTTTTCCTTCATTCAGAAATTTTGCTACTCAAATAGGCTAGTGGTTATCTGCAAGGAAGATTTATATAGTCAGTTCTCCCTTTCACTCATACATACTTTGATTGTGTTCTGTTGAGGGTTTATCCTTGGTTTTGAGAATATAACAAAACTTTATTTTGTATATCTCATTTTATTATAACTAAAAGAACCCCTATCAAGTATCAACAACCCATTAGTTAAAAAGAGCAGGAAACTGAAGATCCAGGAAGTTGAGATCTGGGGTGGGGCTAATGCTGGAACCCATGTATTATGATCCCTGAGAATTGCTTTGGGATAGTAACTTCTTAGAGGAAACCAAGTCTCTTCTGCAGTCAGATACAGCTTACTGCACGTCCTTGGTCCTTTTCTTTGGGACATTGGGTAATTCACTCATTCATTTGGTAAAAATTGGTATGAGTTTCTCATTAGGCACTAAATCGTTAGTAGAAATGCTCTGAGCTACCTCTTACTATCGTGTTGAATATAGCCATAAAATTTGTGAAATATGACTAGTACATGATTGGCAGTCAGTAAAGGCACTGTCTCTTAGTTCTTGCATCCTAAGGCTTTTTCCTTTGATCAAGTAAAGACTGTAGCCTTTAGTGTGGCTCATAGTAAATGATCTTTACCTTAAATTTAAACTTTTATTTTTGTAATTAGAGGGTTTTTTTTTTTTCTCCTGTGAGGTATGTACACTTGCTGGAGAGACAAAGAGGGACAGAAACTGAGAAATCACACCCCAGGGTTAATGGCCCTGCTGCAATCCCTTCTCCTCTATTCTCCTCTAAGGATTTTAGGCACACACGCACTCACATCTGGTGTGCGTTTTAAACTGTCAGTTCCAGGACTCAAACCATGTGTGACAGCATGGAGGTCTAGTGACTAACCATTATACCATCGGCTGCTCCCAAATTTAAGCTTGTACTGTATAAAGTTTTAAAATGGATTTATTTATTTATTATGTTGATTGAGAGACATAGGGAGAGAGAATAAAAGTGAAAGTGAGAGATAGAGAGACAGTAACCCCAACAGGTCCCCAATGCCAAGATCCTCCCCCAGCCTCACTCAGTCCAACAATGTGAGCACACACATGTCCAGCTATTTCAGAGGGAAGGGTGTTCAAGAAGCAAAACCCATGTAAGCCTCTCAAAACATTTCATTTCACAGATGTATCACCACGTGGCCCCTATATAAACTTTAATTTGATTACAGAATGTTTTGATTTTCACATCAGATTTTAGTTACTATGAAAACTTGTTTTGCAGAAAGCTTTGTTTTTCATGAGGGAATGAAAGTGAAACAAAATAAAATTGAATACCAAATATATGTATGTAACTCAGTTTGACTCACCACTTGTTGAACATCAGTAATATGTCAGAGTTCATGCTCTATGCTGTAGGATATGTATTTGCACTTATGGATCGATTATATTCTAGTTGGTAAGATTTAAATTTATGGAGATGATTGTATTTGAAAGCCTAATATGGTAATAGCCATATTCATTCATTTACTCAATCATGCGTTCCGTAAATACTTATTGAGTAAAAAAAAATACATAGAACTTGAGGGAGAAGAGGTCGTTTTCCAAGCACAGTTGCCATCTTACAGTTGTATGAGATTGTGAGTGCTTGATGAGAAGAGTTGTCTTCTTGGGTAGTGCAAGGACATTAATGGGTCTGTTTATTGTGTGCCTCTACTGGGTTACTGGGAGAGGAAATGTACTTTGAGAATAGAATATTGCTCCACTGGCCCTTTGTAGGAAGAATTGGAGTAGCAAAAAACTTGAACCAAATGAATCTCTTAGAAAGCTTCAGTAAAACCATAGGTAACTGAGTAGTGAGATTGGATTGGAGAAGACTTGTGCCAAACTGCAGAAGCGAAGCTGAAGTGGCTCTGCCACCTAGTGAGTGCACAAGAGGAAGTAGGCAGTAGGGACCAAGGATGAGAGGACTACTGGGGATTCTGAAGTTTAGGACCTGGGTAAGGGAAGGGATAGTGAAGCCATTCAGGGAGATATGGAAGATAAGTAGATAAGCATGTTTGTGGAATCAAGACAGGTAACTTAAGATTTGAAGCAGGTAATTTGAAGCACTGATGGGGCTTTTGGCTTGAGATATTCATGAATCTCCTACAACTATGGATAGGATTTTGGAATACAGTGTAAAATTTAAGATGCAGATCGAGAAGTGAATGTGTTTAGCTTAAAAAAGAAGTATCTGGGGGAACCAGCAATTAGCGTAATGGCTATGTCGCTGGACTCCCGTAATCGATTGTGGTTAGTGTCCTGGACCCGGTTGCTTAAAACTCCAGCCGGGTGTGTGTGCGTGCGTGCCCAAGATCCCGAGAGGAGAATGGAGGAGAAAAAAACTCAAAAAAAAAAAAAAGAGAAATATCTGGGACAAGTGAGGTTAAAACAACAATGCCGGTAATGAGTTACCATGTCAATTCTGAGAATTTACTGTCAATCTAATGGGGAAAAAATCAAGACATTTGAAACAGGTAAAACTAAATCATCTAGTTAAGAGTAGGCAAAATATCCCTACACCAGTTACTAGTAGTAACAAACACTATATAAATAGATCCTGATACCTCGTAAAAATAGACAAACACATTTTTGGAAACATTGTCTAATTTTTACCTGAGCAAGGACCTTGGGGGTTCTTATTTAATAGGGAAGGAAATCAGGTCTTAAAGAATCTAAGCAATCTTCCCAAAGTTGCCCAATTTGTGTGCAGAAGAACTAAGACTCAAGGTCAGCTCCCCTCACTACTATTTAATAGAAATAATGCAGATTCTTTCTCTTACCCTGTGCTGTGGTCGCAGAATTGGTACTGTCCTAAATGCTCCCAACTATCACGATAGAGATGTCACCGAAATGGATACAATTTCTTATACTGTTATTCAGCTCTTAAACTTTGACAGAATCCAATACTGGTGCACAGCATGGTAATTTATGTTCTTTCACGCATTTATTTATTCAACATTTATTGAATATCTATTAAGTATTGGGCATTATACTAATTATAACTATTTAAAAATGAATGAGATAGAAATGAGTTCTTACCACATTGACTTGGTATTCAATGTAAGATACAGACAACTTAATGGGCAGTTTAAAACACTGCGTGATTTGTTAAGTTATGCTTAGAAGTCCAATGGTGCTATGAGAACCCAGGAATAACGGTAGTCCAGATGTGGAGGGTCAGGGAAGACTTTCCCTGGGCAGTAACGTCTAAGAGAAGACCCTAAATGGGACCTGAGAATAAACTGGGTTCATTAAGGTGGAGCGAGACATGAAGACATAATTGTGAGAGACAAGGAGAAAGAAAAACTTAAAAGGGGTATGATACTGAAAACTTTAAAAGCGGGTGCAGCATTGTTGGAGCGTGGAGGGAAAGATGGAGTGCCCATGTATAAACCAGGAGAGGTAAGCTGAGAAAAATGAACTAACTTGACATCTAAATTATGCATAAAAATGTAAAATATGCCATGTATTATCTTTGAAGAACATAGAATGGTATCTAATGCAATTCAGGTTTCTATTAAAAATTATTTTAGAATAATTAAAAGTTTAATGTTTAAAATGTTATTGGGGAGGGGGAAAGTACTTTGTATGAACTTTGGTATTCCTGAATAAGGTTTTCCTGTAATTTCTTATACTGGTCATAAGTAACAAAGGTACTGTAGGGAACAAGGAAAAATAGGGTGAAATAATTTTTATAATTTATTTTGTCCAATCTAGCGCCTTAAGAGACAGATAATACCTCTTTTTCTTATTTGTGTGTGGGTATGAAAGCACTGAAGTTCTTCATAATGGTTTCTTAATAGGATTACTTTAGGAATATGTGAATTTGGCTCTAACAACCTCAAAATGAAACTAGGTTAATTTCCCCAATTTTACTTCTGTAGCTAAACACAGTTTTAAGTACCTTTAATTACAGGAGAAAGATTATGGGCATTGGGTATAAAATGGAACATGGCCCTTTTATTTTTATTGTTTTTTTTTTCTTCATTTGTGGTAATTTTATTCAAGAAAAGCTAATGCTTTCGTGATACATTAGTTTCTAAGAAACAGATTTGAAGGTATAAAATACAGTAAGGAGCCTGGGAACTCATTCAGTTGGTCCCCAAAATATGATATCATGAGACATTAATTTCCACATAAATAGAATTTAAAATGGTTAACATTTTATCAATAAGACTATATCACAGATGTAAACACATCTCTACCAAAATAACAAAAAGCCATATCTCAACAAATACATTTGGCCAGTGATTTGACCAGTGAGCAGAATTCTGCTCTGTAAATGTGTTTTCCCCCTGAATGGTTTTGGAGGAGAAATTCTAGAAGTTTTTTTTATTTTGTTTTGTTTTTAGGCAAGAGTTATTTCAGTCCTTTAAGAAAGTAAAATGGGGCAGAAGACTGAGTCTAGGAAATGGTGAAAGACTCATGGCTGTAGCCTGTAATGTGGGCATAAAAAAAACCCTTTCTGTGAGCATAAAATGAGATAAGCCCCTAACAACTCTAAATTCCATAACACTCACTCACAAACTGCTTAATAAAAAGAAAATTTTCTTGCCTCCCCCAACTTTAACACCAGCCTGTCTTGCCCAGTGGCTTCTGACATGAGGAAGTCTATAACAGACAACTGAGAAAGGGTTCCATACATGATCTTAAAAAAAGCAGAATAGAGTGTCTCTTGCCCGGAGTGGCTAAGCAATGGGCTAGTAACTTGTAGTCTGTGGCATGGATAGACTATGACCTCTCTGGCTTCTTTTGAGTCCTTTGGCTCCATGATTTGAATGCATGATTTCACATGCATTTATTCAGAAATATGTGCACCCAGACGACTTTCTGCTAAATGTAGACTCCCACACTTGAACATTGGTGAGAGAAGCCTGTTAACTGACATTTGCAATTTTAGGATGGCACTGTGTGGGAGAGAAAACTGCCAATCATTTCTGCCAACATCTCTCTCAGGGGGAGTCTAAATGAAGCTCACTTGGTCCAATTAAAAGAAGCAATTATGAGTAACGGAAAGTAAACAAATCAAAGAAAATGATATTGCAGGTTATAGTAGGTACTTAAAATGAAAGGCTTTAGTCTCTGTTACCTTTGTTTCTAAAGCTATTAATCTTTGGTTTTCTTAAATATTTTTGCATAAATGATAAAATCTTTAAACTTCATTTCATAACTAAGCAAAATTTCCTTTAGTGGAAAAGTTACAAAGCTCTTTACTGATCTTTAGTTAGGTCAAGTTTATACATGACCTTTAGGTTAGAAAAATATATAATAATAGTGACCCATTTAGTTGGTTGATTATAGAAAATATTGCAAAACAGTCTAACATAATTCTTCTTTTCTATTTATTTTATTTATTTATTTTTGCTAAGTTTAAATCTAATATCTGAAATCTACTTTTGTTCCATAATACAACCAGGTGTCATAAAATGCAGACTGATAAGCAGCCTCTGTAGTCCCTCCCTAATGTGCAGGGGATACTCAGTGCTTCACAGTAATCTTATAGCATGCACATGTACCTTCTTATCTCTGAATGCATGATAGTAGAACACTTTTACCACTGCCAAGAATCTTAGTGACCTTAGATCATTTGCACTATGATTCAATTAGCAAATATCTTCAGACCTCAACATTTTGGTTATATATTCTAAGTAGAAAAATATGCCTGCCTCACAGTTCTTGGAGGAATATAGCTTTCATTTTTTTTTTCTGAATCATTTATTGCTCTGAATGTCTCTACACTTTGGTTGTACAAGTTGAATCTGTCCTAGAGAGCCAAAAAATAAACTCATATATCCTACCAGTTATAGCCAAAATGATCAGGAATAAAAGGCATGGGAGAAAAAAGGAAATGTCTTTGGACAAATAGAAAATGATGGTGAATGGCTAAAAGAGAAACATGCTCTTTAGAACTGGAAAATTGCTAATGGGACCAAAGGGAACAGGGAGCAATCAATTGATCTCTCTGGGAGCTAAGAAAACTACCAAAGATAAATTGATATGCTAACACATATCTGTGGAAAGGTTTGAAACATATCTCAAAGGTTTTAAAGCTGATTCCCAGCTGAGAGGAGATAAAAGTCCACAGGATTCATGCACAGGCATGTATACAGAGTTTGCTTCAAAAATACTAAATTGAAAGCTGATGCCACTTTTCAGCTGATGTCTGAAACATGGTGAAAAATGATATTTTTCTAAGCTAGCAAGCCAAAATTTTCCTGATATATCAAGCTAGCCCCTCCTTTAAATAGTGAACCAACAAAGGCTATTGATGCCAACGCAACATTAAGTTGCAGCAGGTAACAGACTACAAGTGTTGAGCCTACCCATTCTATGAATCTGGCCTTTTTCGCCAGTCATGGACATCGCATCAGGCATACTGAAGTAGATGCTATTTCATTAGTATCACTTACTGCCAGCAAATGACATAGTCTTGGAGTAGAGCCAGGCCACTGGTAGGAGAGACGTATTAGAGATTCTGTACTGGATTTCTCCAGGGGCTGAGTAAGAAGCAAGCTAGTCTAGGACATGAAGAAGGCTGCTGTGAGAGATAGATAGAAAAGCTTCATATAACCCATGTTGTTGGGTGCAACTAGATTTTAAAAATCCCTTCATTACAATTCCTTACAGGTTTTCATGTAATCTGTACATACATGTATATGTACACATTCTCCCCGAAATCTATCATCAATGTATCATCATGCTGATTTTCCAAATAAAAAAGTTGAGGCAATTTTTAGCTGTGAAGCAGAGGTATATTTAGAATATTAACCAAATGCAAATAGTTGCTGTAACTGCAAACTTGAACATGTTCTATGTTACGTAGATTTGTTTTCAACCCTTCCAGTGTCATATAGCAAAAGCTTAGGTTAGTCATCTAAATATTTTTAATTCAGGCAGTTCTGATTATTTGTTTTTTTATTTTATTTTATTTTGCAGGACACTTGTGATGAGTTTAAAAAAAATAAAAATATAAAACACCTACACTTCATTTCTTATAAACCAACCTGCATGTTTGTCATCTTTTCCTATTGCAGAAAATACCAGCAGTGTGTACTTCTATAACCAAAATACTACCCTCCCCTCCCCCAGTTTACCTACTATCCTGATGCGGGACTGCCATCTACTGGAACAGGGAAGGCACTCATGTCTTGGACTTAACCAAAATAGTATGATTGCGGTTTCTCAGTTAAGTTTTGCGAAGAATTAGTATAGCAAATAGGAACCCAGTTTTTAATTTCAAATGATAATATGCTCACGATGAAGAAAGGAAGCAATGGTAATGACTATAGCAGCTGACAGTCTCTGGGAGCAACAGAGATTATGGTGGATGGTGACTGTCAAGAAGAGATCATCTCTACTTTTAACCCAAGAAATCATCCACTCTGTCAAACAAGTTTTTTTTTTTTTTAAGAAAAATCACACACACATGCACATTATGTATGTTTTATATTGTGTAGGTGTCTGTATGTGTATGTATATCTATATATCTATACCTATATATACGTTTGTAATAGACAAAGTAATTAAAATCACAATGAAAATAGTGGCCTTAAAAAGCTAGAATAGGGGAGGGGAGCCATCAGATGGTGTGGACTCCCTCATGGCTGACCACAGTTCGAGCCTTGGACCTGGCAGCTTAAAAATCATGCCAGGCAAATGTGTGTATCTGCCTAAAATACTTAAAATCCTGAGAGGAGAATGGAGGAAAAGGGATTGAACCATGGCCATCCCCCCGGTGAGTGATTTCTTACTTTCTCTTGCTCTCTGGCAAGCACATGTGCCCTATTGCAAAATCTGAAAAAGAAAACAGGGAGAGAAAGAGAGAGAGAAGGGAAAAAAGCTAGAATTGATAAAGTACTGTTATCTTTTTCTCTTCTGTCTTCCCCTCCGTCATGAATTCCCATACTTACTTCCTAGAGTTTTTATACAAGCCTACCACTGCTCCCATGATGTTGCCTTGGTAACATGGGATCTCTGAAGATCTGGAGGACTCCAATTTTGCTATGCTGCAGCCTTATCACCCTCAGAAATCCTGTCACTATTGCAGAAAACTTAAACTGGCAAATCATGAACTGAAGGGAGTATTTAACATTTGGCATACCCAATCTTGCACTAAAATCAGTACCAATCTTGAGTGGGAAGAAAACAGGTGTCTCTGAATAGTGTGTCTTTGTTTTTCCTAGCTTTTAAAAAGAATGTGCCACACACTGTGCCAGATTATCTAAGCTAATCACAGACATTAATCTTAAGGTTCTATTATTTTTATTTCTTTTAAGTTTGTTTATTTATTTCTCTGTAAGGAAGAGGGAGACAAACATTCCTAAATGAGTTTTGATGTCATGATGTACCATCAGCTTCAGACAGCTCCAATCATGAACATGCCTAGAGTCTTTGGAGAGGTCTCCAGATGCAAACCCAGAACCTCTCCATGTGAGTCAGTCCTGTAGAGCATTGGATCTTACCGTTGCACCACAATCTGGCCTTAATGGTTCTATCTATATGTATCATCCCTCTCTCTCTCTCTCTCTCTCTCTCTCTCTCTGTATCTATCATCTCTCTCTTTCTCTCTCTCTCTCTCTAAACACACACACACACACACACACACACATATATACATATTAGATTTTTGCCATAGGATGCATGTGCTTGCTGGAGAGAGACAAAGAGAAAGAGAGATAGTGAAAGGGAAAGTGAGAAATCAACCCCCAAGGGAGATGATAACAGTGCAATCACTTCTCCTCTATTCTCCTCGTGGCATTTTGGGCACACACACATACACACCTGATGTGCTTTTCAAGCTGTCAGGTCTAGGATTTGAACCATTGCCTGCCATGTGGGAATCTTGCACCTTAACTGCCACACTACCTGCTGGCCCCCTGTGGTACTATGTTAAGATGAGTCATGGAGAGGCTGAGAACTTTCTCAGTTTTGCCCAGCATTCATTTATGTTACAGATTGCATTCCTGACAATTTTTTACATATAAAGGAGGAATAAATCCTATTGACTGGAATCAGTGGGTGGTATAGTGATTGGGGTGCTGGACTCCCACATGACCAACCACAGTTTGAGTCTTAGACCCTGCCAGATGCTTGTACATGCATGCCCAAAATACCGAGAGGGCAAGGGGAGGAGAAGGCATTGTGGCATGGCCATCCCTCCTGGGGGGGGTGATTTCTCTCTTTCTATCTCTTTGTCTCTCTGGCAAATACATGCAAAAATCTCTCTCTCTTCAAAAAGAAAAAAAATAATCTGTTGACTTCTTACCTTTCCTTACTTCTTATTCAAGCTGTGCCTGTGTGAGGGAAGAAATATGCTGGGAAGACATTTTAAAAATCCCAGGAAAGGGACCAGCATATGGCATAATGGCTATGTTGCTGGACTTCCATGTAGTTTACTGTGGTTTGAGTCTCAGACCTGGTGGCTTAAACTCACGCCAAAAGTATGTGTGTGCATACCCAAGATCCTGAGAGGAGAATGAAGGAGAAAGGATTGCAGCGTGGCCATCTCCCCTGGGCAGTAATTTGTCGCTTTCTGTCTCCCTGTCTCTCTCTGTCTTCTGGTGAGCGCACATTCCCTATAGCAAAAACGTCTAAAAATAAATAAATAAAAAAATAAACAAACAAACCCTAGGAGAGTCACTTTCTAATCCTATGAAACAGTTTCTTTAAGAGTATGTTTGTTTCTCTGAAAATACATTCTTTCTCATAGAAAAGCATACATGTATGTTTTTTTGTCTAAAAAAAAGTAAAAATGCTTGTTTCAAGTTACATAAACCATCAGCATTAGACTGGGATTGAGTTAGCATCCTGATAACCTGCAGAGATACCTAGACTCAGTGGAATCCATTTGTAAGATATCCACAAGTCCTTTCCCAAACAGTTGTGTAATTAAGAACCGAATTATGCTATTTGTCCAGGTAGTCCCTTCTTTATTTAGTTCTCAAAGAAGCTGTAAATGTAAACCAGGAGCAAATATCATGGGCAGTGACCAGAACCTCATGTTTGACTCGTAGAGAACCTGCTTGTTATTTTGACAACTGAAAGGAGGATGATTTGGTGAATCTGTCTCTGGATTTTCATGGGAGAGGACTAAAATTTCAGAAGAACTTAAATTACTCAACTCCTGTGACAAAATGAAGAAAGGATTAGAAAAGGTGATAGAGCATCTCCCAAATGGTAAAAGAAGTCTGGGAAAAAAAATGTAACACCACATCCGATGAGTGGTGCTGGACAGTACGTTTGTGGAATAATTACAAACATGCGTAAGTATTTTAGTTAGGTAACAGAGTAAGGGCTCTATTTCCAACTTCAAGTTCGCAGATCTTTTAAGGATGGAAATTTTGCACTTCAACTTTTTGATGGATTCTTTCTGGTTTACTAAGCAGTTTCTTTTTTTAACTTTTTATTTTGAAATAATTTTAGATTCACCAGAAGTTGCAAAAATAGTACTAGCCTAGCTTTCCCCAATGATAGCATCTTATATAACCAAAGTACATTATCAAAACAAGGAAATTGAAATTGGTACATTACTATTAACTACAGACTTTATTTGGATTTTATAATTATGCAGATTTTAAAAAATGCTATTTAACATGTTTTAATCAGTGAATTTATTGTTTTATTGTGTTTCAGATAGTTGCTTTAAACTACATCTTAATTCAAAAATGTACTTGAAATTGTATTTTAAAAATATTTTCTGTCATAGGGTGTGTGCACTCATTGGAGAGAGACAAAGAGAAAAAATAAGAGGGAGAGTGAGAAATTTACCCCCGGGATGGTGGCCACACTGGAATCCTTTTTCCTTCATTCTCCTCAGGCATGACTTTCAAGCTGCTAGGTTTGGGACTTAAACCATGGTCAGCCATGTGGGGAGTCCAGTGCCTTAAGCACCACGCCACCTGCTGGGCCTGAAAAAGAAAATTAAGGAAAGCGTTGCTATCAGCTTTTTTTGTTTTGCTTCTGTTTTTATTTTAATTATTCTCAATAAATAGATAATATAACCTACCATTGCATGAATTCTTGTGGAGTTTAATGTGATTGCTCATCTGCAAATTAAGACTTGGAGCAAAGTCTTAGGTGGCTGTTTTCCAAGTGGTTCATTGTCTCCAGGAAAATCATAATCTTCATTATTTCTGTCAGTACCTTCTGACTTATGAGCTCGTAAAATTTCTACTATGCTGAAGTCAGTTATCTCTTGTACTTTGTGCTCCCCTTTAATCTTCTATACGTTACTGGTATGGTATACTTGGAAGACATCAGGATGCAATTAAAAATCTGTAAAGCAGATATATATATATATATATATATATGTGAAAACCAAGAAATTTGATTTATGTAATGGTTTGTAGTTACAAGATATTTCATGAACAAAGTTTTACATCATACTCAAACCTGTAAAATAAGTTCAGCTTCATGGGTCCCTAAGAGTAAAGGTCACATTTATTCATTGAAAAAACTGGGTTCAACCAGGAAGACATATTTATGGCAGATGAGAGAGGATATTTAATATGGAGAATTTAATTATGATGATCAATGTTAGATAAAGATGTAAAGAAAAAAAGAAAGAAAGAAAATGAGGCAAGCCTTTGGTTGTCTTCATTCCTAGAGATGGAGGGACAAAGTGGAGAAGTGGGCTTACTGGATCCAAGGAAGCAGGGATACCTTGTTAGACCAGGGTCACACACTGGCCAAGCCTTGCTGGAAGCCTTATGGTCAGGAGACAGACAGACAGTTTCAATCCATTGCTCACCTCAAATCCCAGACAGGTATTCTAAATAGAAGGGAAGAATGGAGAACTGATCTGCGAACAAATGTGCCAGTAGTGTTGGGACAGGCATACTTTATAGACATTCCATGTGATGGCATGCTTCTGGGCATGAAAGATAGAGGAGAAATTAACATTATTTCTGCTAGGAAGAATTTCACATCTAAAGAGAAGGCCATTATGTAAATAACAGCATTGCCATTATTGCTGCTGCTAGCATATTTATTACCAGCTAAAATGTATTGCGTGTTACTTATATGCTGGGAACTGTAATATATTATTTAAATATAGTTTCTCATTTAGCCATTATTCATTATTCTCATGATTCCTATTTTGTAAATGATAAACTTTAAGCGATTAAAGTGTATTGCCTAGGTTCACAAAGCTGGATAGACAAGATTGTGAAATAGATTTATCTGTCTCTAAAATCTGTGCTTTTAATACTATCCCAAAGCATAACAAAGTATTCAAAGGTCTAGGATTATTTCTGTGTCCAGAATATAGGGTAGGGCTACAGCTTCAGTATGCCTACCAAAAGTTCATGTTTTAGAAACTTAATTGCCATTGTAACAGTATTAAGAGGGTAGAGACTTGATCCATCTATGGTAAGAAGAAATAGGACTTGGGTGAAATGGCTAGGATTATATAAAGTCATCATGGTGGTGGAGCCCTTACTATTGAATTCTAGTGGCATTTATAAGAAGAGGGAGAGAGACCAGAGTTGACACACAGACACACACACAAGATCTTGCCCTCTTGCCTATGCTGCCTTGGAACTCTAACAGCATCCCCACAAATAAAAGGCTCTCACCAATGTTGTCTTAATCTTGGGTCCCCAGAATAGGATTTAAGTAAACATCTCTTCTTTGCAAATTACCCGGTCTGTGGTATTTAGTTGTTAGCAACAGAAAAACACATTAAAATATGTAGTAACCCATTTGTCTTAGAGCAAAGGAGACGACAGAAAGGATGACACACTCAAGTTGATCTTGAAATATGAGTGAGAGTTTCCCAGGTGAACAAAAAGGCAGGGGAGTGAGAACAGAGCAGCAGTGTCGGCACCACATGTCATTTTTTGAGAGTTTGGTAAGTTTGTCTAGTTGCAGATAAGTTCGCAGTTTTTGTAAGATAATGTGGGGGGAGAAATTTTGATAAGAGAAAAGGCTAGGTAGACAATCAAGAGCTAAGTTATTCTTAGGTAATACTTCACATGCTAGAAAATGGTAAGCTGTTAACGATTGCATGTTGTAGAGAGTTCTAGTCAGTCTGTCCTTCCTTCCTTCTTTCCTTCCTTCCTTCCTCTCTTCCTTTGTTATTTATTTATTTTTGCCATAGAGTGCATATGCTCATCAGAGAGAGGCAGAGAGAGGGAAAGTGAGAAATCAGCCTCCACGGGGAATGGCAACTCGCAATCCCTTCACCTCCATTTTCCTTTCCGGATTTTGAGCACACATGCACCTGGAGTATGTTCAAGCTGCTGGGTCCAGGACTTGAACCACAGTTGGCAATGTAGCAGACCAGCACCTTAACCACCATACCACCTGCTGCCCCATCAATTTTTATTTTTAAGTTTTTTTTTGGTTGTTTTTTTTTTGTTTGTTTTTTTGTTTTTTTTTCACTCATGATAGAGAGTATGTACACAGACGAGAAAGAGAGAGAGAATCACCCTGAAGAAGGTATTGTCGTGCCATAATGCTCCCCAACCCTCCAGTTCCTCAGTATCTTGGAGTATCTGAACCCTTCAGCAGCCATTAGCTTCTAGCACTTGAAGTTTACGTTTCTATCAGCTGTGCCACTAGGCTGGACCCCTAGACAATTTTTCTTTAGAAATGCTACTCTTCTTGCAGAGTTGGGTGGATGTTACATGTTCAGAGAGCACATAGTCATTGTTTAGGATACTGGGTAAGTGTCAGAAGGATGTTCTGAAAAAGTGTTGGAGTAAATGTTACTCTAGTGCAATAGAAGTGCCTCCAGCTCCATCTGACCTTTTACCTTTGTTTTTCAACTTCTCAGTCAATGTTCTTGATAAGAAATTGGAGATAATTGAGATCAGGTTTCAGCTATGAATGCCTGACTGGGGTCCTTTATTATATTGGTCCAAAATTACAACAGTGATACCCAGATTTTTTACATACACTTTACATGTACCTTTAGATAATCCTGTTTGATTAGTAGTCTGTGTTTTTGCTAATTTGCATTTGAAAAATGTGGCCAAGAAAAAACTGCAAGCTATTGTCATAAGCCTAGGAAACAGCAGAGTCGAGACCATCAGCTGGCCTGTTTGGATCAAACCAGTGTCGCTTTTGCAATTGCTCATGAATCATCTTGACCTGAGTCAAATTGTTTCTCATTATTCTAACGAAATATCTCATATATTTATTTAAAGAAAGTAAACTTTTATATAATTCCCAAAGTTTTTTCCTTCCATGTCTATGTATACATTTATTACTTTCCAGTAATACATTTTCTGATGGATATAATTATTTTCACTGGCAATTTTATGAACCTCAGAAATGTCACCTGTCAAGTATATAAATTTCTTCTGTAAATAGAAAGCTATTTAGTATTTTTATATGAGCTTTAAACTTAGCTTCACCTGGTTTCTATTATGTTGCGAGGTGCTGTAGAAGTAGAAATGCATTTTTCTCTGCTCACTAACATAAAAAAAGATCATTTACTTTCTTTGATTTTATTTTTTTGTGGGCACTCATTCGAGTTATACCTCATCTGGGTTAAAATTGAGGTAGCATCTTATCAGCAAAGCAGAAATAATTCTTTTAATTGGAGTAGTCTGTTTTCATGTTTACTTTTTCTTCATAGAATTTAATTTTTTTTATGAATTTGAATGTCAAAATTTTCCAGATAATTGCCACTCATTATGATTAAAGCAGTATAGGTGAATGGAGAAGAGTAATGGCTAATATAATTATGGGTAGGAACCAAATAAGGAAGGGATGAAATAATTCCTGATTCTAATAGAACTTCATCATACTTATTTAGCAAAAAATTTCTTTAGTCTTTATGATTTTATATCAAAACTAATTTGCCTGTGACTGATGAAAGCTTATATCCTTAAGTCACAACTTATATAACTACCTCCTGGGTTTTCCTTGTAATACTCTCCTAAAATTTAACAATAGGGCTTAATTCAGAGGAAAAAATTAAAATTGCCAGTGTCACTATTTTATATAGAATATCCAGGTTTGTCTTTCACAACTGTACTTATGTATGTGTGTGTGTCTATAGAGGGAGAGAAAATTGGAAGTGGGTAAGTAAACATTAGAAAAAGTTGCTTTCAAAAAAGTTGTTGAGTATGTGTTTTTATGAAATATAAATATGTGTATAAAATATGAAACTATATGCATTATAAAAATATAAAGAAAATTCATTGAAGACTTTCACTCCTTTTTCAATTTTGCTGGTTTTTAATTTGCTGTTTAGAAATATTCTTTCCTACTGTGTGAAATTAATGCTGAGTTGTATGTAGATGCTGAAGATTCTCTGTTAGTTGAAAGAAATGAACTTTACTAACATTTTTTGAGAGATTTTTGCTACAGGGCAGGTGCACTTGCCAGAAAGATAGAGAGGGACAGAAAGACAGAAAGCGAGAAGTCACCTCTCACGGGGGATGGCCATGCAGCAATCCCTTCTCCTTCATTCTCATCTTGGGATCTTGGGCACACATGCACATGCGCCCGGCATGAGTTTAAGCCACCAGGTTCGGGACTCTAATTATAGCCATTATGCTAACTGCTGATCCCTCCTAGCTGACTTTATAATGAAGCTGTGCCTCATTTTTCATCTATATTAAAGTAGGACCAAATCTCCACATTCTAAAATCGTTTTCTTGAAGCTAACTTAAAATGTAACCGCAGAAGACATTGATGAGCAAAGACATTATTAAAATTATATATTTCAAATTATTTTGATATTAAAATGAAGTAATTTAGAAGTCGGTTCATTGTGTCAATATAGACTCTTATTATTCAATCCTAATACATTGTAATAGTTATAGCTTGGGAAGCCTGGATAGACAGATGGTAGGTAGTCCAAAGTATGAAAGATTAATGGGTTGAATGGATAGTCGAATAAGGCCGTGTTAGTGTAACCTTTAGCTTATCCCAAGAAAAAGTCTTTAGGGGCTGGTGGGTCACAAGATGGTTAAGAGCGCTGGACTCCCACACGGCTGACTGTGGTTAGTCCTGGACCTGGCAGCTTGCTTTCTGACTTTCTCACTCTCTGTCACTCTCTCTCAGTCTGTTCATCTCTGGTCAAGTTAAAATAAATACGCAAAGACAGGAACCAGCAGTTAGCGTAATGGCTATGTCGCTGGACTCCCACATAGTTGACCGCAGTTCGCGTCCCGGACCCAGTGGCTTAAAACTCACGCCGGGCACGTGTGCGTGCGTGAGCAGGATCCAGAGAGGAGAATAGAGGAGAAGGGATTGTGGCGTGACCATCTCCCCTGGGGGGTGATTTCTCGCTTTCTGTCTTTATGTCTCTGTCTGTCTGGCGAGCGCACACACCCTATAGAGAAAACCTCTCAAAAATATATAAATAAATAAATAAATACACAAAGTTAAATAAAATAATTCTTAAAAAAAAGAAAAAGTTTTTGTCTAGAATAAATTTGTAAAAAGATGGATAAAAAGAAAAAAGTTTTGTCTAGAGTGAATTTGTAAAAAGATGGATATATCTTTTCTCTTTCTACCATATCTAGGTCCTAGAATTTTGATTATAAGAGTTATGATAGGAGAGTGTCTCTGCACTTTATTTTGAGTAAAATAAGCTTTTACTCAAAAATGTATAAAGGTGAACATACTTGTGAGAATGACTGGCTAATTCTGCACTCCATAAGAATATATTTTATTGGTTGTGAATCCATCTGCATACTCTTCACCAAGAAGCTAGCGTACTAACCCAAGAATAAGGGGGATGAGTTCTGGTCTGTTCAAGGTTCTCACAAATGCTCAGGCTTGCTCTGTCCTGTGAGCTTTAATGCCCAGTTTTGCTTCAGGGCCTTTATTGCTAAATTGCAGTAGGCACTTAGTCTCTTGCCTAAGTGGTCTTTAAATTCTACATAAGGCTTTGCTTTTCTTTCTGTGTGAGGTACAAAATGATGATTACCCTGTGGCTCTGAAGCCCTCCCTGTCTCTGACCTCAATTTCTTCATGCTGCTATTTGTGTGGTCCATTCACTCTGCACAAGCAGCATTTCTTCTCACTACCGAGAGGACTAGCATTTTTAACCCATTTTGGAAAAAGCAAGTATTTTAATATTTATCTGAACTGTAAATATATCTCCTGTTGGACTAAAAGAAGGATGTTTGATAATGATAATGCTTCTTTTTCATCAGCAATAAACAACACTGCCATTGTCCCACTCTTCCCACTCTCAGTAACACGGATGCATTACAGTTGAAGTGCTGCTTGCTCTCTGCTCTGCTTTTATGTCCCCTTGTCATTTGAGGACCAGCTGAATTGCCAAATATCCTACACAGGAGAGGGAGAAGGGAAACAAAAGTGAAAATATTCTCACCAGAACCAGCAGGTGGTGTGGTGGTTGAAGTGTTGGACTCCCACATGGCTGAGTGCAGTTTGAGTCCTAGACCTGGCAGCTTGCTTTCTTACTTTTCCTTTTTTCTCTGTCTGCCTGTGTCTCTCTGGTAAGTGAATGTGCCCTGTAACAAATTAAAAGTGTAACAATATTAAATAGTTAAAAAATATCACCACCATATAGCTCATCATTGGACTTCCCATGTGCTCTCATCTCGGCCGTGCCTGCCATTCTGGTTCTGCTCTATTCCTTTCTCCCACGTTTTCCCTCCTTTCAGAGCCAAGACTTCCAGATTCTCTTTTCTGGTCCTAGAATGTAATACCTGGACCCAACAGATGGAGTAGTGGTTGAGGCACTGGGCTTCCCACATGGGCAACTACAGTTTGCGTCCCGGAACTGGCCGCTTGCTTTCTCACTTTCCCTTTCTCTCTTTCTTTCTGTCTCGGGTGAGTGCATGTAAAAAAATAATGATAATAATAAATATAGTAAAATAAATTTATTTTTAAAAATTTAATACCTAAGTACTCCACAGAATACTCTTTTTCATTAATTAATAGAACACTTAGTATCTGAAGTGTTTGCATTCAGATACCTGAGCAAATGTCTGGGCTTACCCCATGTAGAATGTGTAATACTTCTAAGATTGAGAGACTCATCAAAGAAATCCTTGACAAAAACAGTTCTTTTCCTTCAGGAAGCACATTTCTGCCCATTTTAGATTGCTCCTTTTTATTATTTGCTTTTATTTTTTATTGGTCAGCATCAAGCATTCAGACTTAGTTCTGGTAACTTTTTTTATCTTCTTTATGTCAGGAAGCTACAGTATTTGGCTTTCTGATTCTGAATAAACCTGGAACAAGACCTCATAGGCACATAATTGTAATAAAGTAGAGGGAGAGAGCATAAGTGCATGTACAACAATCCCCGAGGCTGTTTGTACGTCTCTGCCACATTCATTCCTCCTTTGTGAGTTTATATCTGGATTTTTTTTTTTTTTCTAGAGAGGGATTTTTGCTACAGAGTGAGTATACTCACTGAAGAGACAGAGACAGAAAGTGAGACATTATCCTCCTGGGGGATGGCCATGCTATAACCCCACCCCCTCCATTCTCCTTTTGGGATATTGACCATGCATACACATTCGCTTGTGCTATTTCAAGCTGCTGGGTCCAGGATGGCCATGCCCCAGATCTCTTCTCCATTCTCATCTCAGGATCTTGGGCATGCACTCACAGGCACCCAGAATGAGTTTTAAGCTATTGGGTCTAGGACTGCTGTCTACTATGTGGAAGTTCAGTAACATAACCATTACGCCATCTGCTGTTCCATATCTAGATTTTGAACTTTAAAATTAGTTGTTTGGTATTAGAATTCAAAAACCAACAAGCCATACATTTTGTTTATATAATCAACATTTTACCAACTAAAACTAGTTCAAATCTATTATGTGCTTTGTATATGTGTGCCTAGGTGCATATTTTACATATGTTCTTCACATCCTTAGATTCTCCTTTTAGCTCCTGATTTGGGAATGAATTCCTTTCTAATTTCTATGCAAAAGTTTGCTTTTGGCATTCACAGTTTTCTTGAAAGTTATACTCTACATTTTTAATTTTATCAGAATAAAATTACCACTCTACTTACAGATTATATTAGACACAGTCTCATTCATCATTGAACAGATCTTTCATACTTTAAATCTGGAAACTGTATATACTGGGTGTATTATTTACTTCTCTTATGCCTGTGACAGAGTGAGTCTTTCCACTGCTTCTTTCTCACGCTGCATGTAAAGCTGTCTCATTAGAACTCTTAAGTATTAAAAATCTCCTGTGCAGTTTGGGACTTGTGTGTAAGAAGCAGTAATTCAGCTCAAATATCTTCTTTCACACTTTCCACAATATAACCAAACCAGCATGGGGGCTCTTAGATAGATAAATTGCTTATGTATATTAGCAAATTTTATGTATCCTTTAAAATTTTGAAATGATTCACTGCTCTAGCCACAGCAAATATGCAAATCAAAATATAATCCCTTAGGAGAGACCCATGTAATGTGTACCCCTCTCGATATTTTGAATGAATGTATGGCTATGTATAATTCACACTAATTTCTAAACACAGTTCAATAAAAGATAAGAATTATTAAGGTATTGGAATCAGTTTGAAGTGCAAGCCAATTCATTTTACTCATCTGGGAAATGAGATGCAACCTGAGGAAGAAATTTATGCTGTGGTAAAACTGCAGCATTCTGACCTCATATCATATGCCACTTTATGGGCTTATCTATTTAATATTCACAGCCCTATAAAGTAAGATCGGTTATTATTTCCACTTTTTACATAAGGTGAGGCTTAAGGAAATTAAGTAATTTACCCAAGATATAGCAATTAACACGTCTCCAGTCTGGTAGTCCATGGTAGTGGCTTTATTCCCTTTGCAGTTCAGAAGGAGATTTGAGTTACAGTGGTGAGCCAGCAGCCTATGAGGAATACAACTTAGTATAAAGCTGAATCAGAATTTGGAAGTTAATTCTCCCCTAGAGGTTGGTGTGCATACAGGATCATGAGAGAATGGGGTTATGTCACAACTTCATTCTGATATTGTCCTCTGTATGACGATTAACTGTGGCCAGATCATTTAAAAATTTCCATACTAGGCACTGATGGGGCCTCGAAATGGCAGAATGTTATATGTCCTTCTTCAATTCACATGAACAAGCCAGAATGTTCTTGCTAGATTTCCTGGTGAGAGTTCTATGAAAACTTTCATAAATACTATCATTCTTAACTTTATTTACTTTTGCCAACTTTGAGATTATGTAAAATATTGACAAAAGCCATAGGTACCTAAGTGGACTGAAGGAACGAGGCTTTTAAGTAGAATTCCCATGAAAGTGAAAGTGAATACATGCATAGCATTTAGAGGCCCATGTTCCCTGAACTGTCAGGTGTGTTCAAAGATGTGGACTATTAGCTACTCTTTTATGCATGTGCCATGGGAAACTTATCACTTTGACAATCACAAGTCTTCAGTCTTGTAGTCAATCAATTGTATGTCAATAGGAGGAAAGTATAGAAAATTAGTTATATTTGATAAATCACAGGTAAATCAAATTATCCTGGAGTAAAAAATTATTTTGAAAGAAAATAAATGCATGATATAGGAAAGCACAGAAATAGGACAAATGAGATGTTTCCTTTTAAATAAATACCTATTAGACATTCAAGATGATAGAGATTGTTATGAAAAACACAGGAAAAATTATAAGTGTCTTTTTAAAATAATCAAATGCAAGGAGATGATGATACAAATGTAAATTTTAAGGTGCTCTTAGCTAGAGGTCAGATCAATGTTTGCTTCAAATCAAAACATCCAAAGTTTTTCTCAGTCAAGTTTTAATTTTTTTTAAAGTCGAATATTTATGGGGAGCATAAATACTGAAATTGTCAGGTGTCCTCGAAAAAAGGTTAAGCTAAGTAAGAAGTGAACACGAAATGTCCATGAAAGATTTGAAGGTTTTTATCAACACCTTGAATTAAAATGTAAAGCATTCTGTGGAAAAGTTTATACCTTTCACTAGAGTTTTGTCAGAATCCAAAAATTCCTAATAATCATTTATTTTGAGCAGTATTTTGAGCAGTATTTTTTCTTTCTTCTTAAAAAAATATATATTATATATATATACACCATATTAACAGAAAGGATAAAAACCATATGAGCATATCAATTGATGCAGAAATAGCATTTGACAAAATATAACATCCCTTCATGATTAAGACTGTCAGCAAAATTGGCAGAGAAGGGACATTTCTCAACACATAGCTAATATCAAACTGAATGCACAAAAGCCAAAAGCTTTTCAACTAAAAACTGTAACAAGACAAGGTTGCCCACTTTCCTCCCTTCCTCTTTCTTTCTTCCTTCCTTCCTCCCTCCCTCCCTCCCTCCTTCCCTCCCTCTCTCTTTCTTTCTTTCTTTCTTTCCTTTCTTTCCTTCCTTCCTTCCTTCCTTCCTTCCTTCCTTCCTTCCTTCCTTCCTTCCTTTCCTCCTTTCTTTCTTTCTTTCTTTCTTTCTTTCTTTCTTTCTTTCTTTCTTTCTTTCTTTCTTTCTTTCTTTCTTTCTTTCAGAGATTTTTTTGCTGTAGGGTGCATGCACTCACTAGAGAGACAGAAAGTGAGAAATCATCCCCCTGTGGGATGTGGGGGATAGCCACACCGTAATCCCTTCTCTTCCATTCTCCTCTTGAGATTTTAGGCGTGCACACAAACACACACATGCCAAGTGTGAGTTTAAGCCACTGGGTCTAGGACTCAAATTAAGGTAGACTATGTGGGAGTCCAACCACATAACCATTACGCCATCTGCTGGTCCCCTCCACTCATTTTCAATATAGTGTTGAATTTTCTCTATATATAGATGATAGGATTATATACACAAAAAATCCCAAAGACTTCAGCTAAAACTCCTGAAAGTGACAAATTAATACAGTAAACTGGCAGGATACAAAATCAACATACAAAAATATGTAACTTTTTTTTTTTTTGAAGTAACATAACCATTACGCCATCTGCTGTTCCATATCTAGATTTTGAACTTTAAAATTAGTTGTTTGGTATTAGAATTCAAAAACCAACAAGCCATACATTTTGTTTATATAATCAACATTTTACCAACTAAAACTAGTTCAAATCTATTATGTGCTTTGTATATGTGTGCCTAGGTGCATATTTTACATATGTTCTTCACATCCTTAGATTCTCCTTTTAGCTCCTGATTTGGGAATGAATTCCTTTCTAATTTCTATGCAAAAGTTTGCTTTTGGCATTCACAGTTTTCTTGAAAGTTATACTCTACATTTTTAATTTTATCAGAATAAAATTACCACTCTACTTACAGATTATATTAGACACAGTCTCATTCATCATTGAACAGATCTTTCATACTTTAAATCTGGAAACTGTATATACTGGGTGTATTATTTACTTCTCTTATGCCTGTGACAGAGTGAGTCTTTCCACTGCTTCTTTCTCACGCTGCATGTAAAGCTGTCTCATTAGAACTCTTAAGTATTAAAAATCTCCTGTGCAGTTTGGGACTTGTGTGTAAGAAGCAGTAATTCAGCTCAAATATCTTCTTTCACACTTTCCACAATATAACCAAACCAGCATGGGGGCTCTTAGATAGATAAATTGCTTATGTATATTAGCAAATTTTATGTATCCTTTAAAATTTTGAAATGATTCACTGCTCTAGCCACAGCAAATATGCAAATCAAAATATAATCCCTTAGGAGAGACCCATGTAATGTGTACCCCTCTCGATATTTTGAATGAATGTATGGCTATGTATAATTCACACTAATTTCTAAACACAGTTCAATAAAAGATAAGAATTATTAAGGTATTGGAATCAGTTTGAAGTGCAAGCCAATTCATTTTACTCATCTGGGAAATGAGATGCAACCTGAGGAAGAAATTTATGCTGTGGTAAAACTGCAGCATTCTGACCTCATATCATATGCCACTTTATGGGCTTATCTATTTAATATTCACAGCCCTATAAAGTAAGATCGGTTATTATTTCCACTTTTTACATAAGGTGAGGCTTAAGGAAATTAAGTAATTTACCCAAGATATAGCAATTAACACGTCTCCAGTCTGGTAGTCCATGGTAGTGGCTTTATTCCCTTTGCAGTTCAGAAGGAGATTTGAGTTACAGTGGTGAGCCAGCAGCCTATGAGGAATACAACTTAGTATAAAGCTGAATCAGAATTTGGAAGTTAATTCTCCCCTAGAGGTTGGTGTGCATACAGGATCATGAGAGAATGGGGTTATGTCACAACTTCATTCTGATATTGTCCTCTGTATGACGATTAACTGTGGCCAGATCATTTAAAAATTTCCATACTAGGCACTGATGGGGCCTCGAAATGGCAGAATGTTATATGTCCTTCTTCAATTCACATGAACAAGCCAGAATGTTCTTGCTAGATTTCCTGGTGAGAGTTCTATGAAAACTTTCATAAATACTATCATTCTTAACTTTATTTACTTTTGCCAACTTTGAGATTATGTAAAATATTGACAAAAGCCATAGGTACCTAAGTGGACTGAAGGAACGAGGCTTTTAAGTAGAATTCCCATGAAAGTGAAAGTGAATACATGCATAGCATTTAGAGGCCCATGTTCCCTGAACTGTCAGGTGTGTTCAAAGATGTGGACTATTAGCTACTCTTTTATGCATGTGCCATGGGAAACTTATCACTTTGACAATCACAAGTCTTCAGTCTTGTAGTCAATCAATTGTATGTCAATAGGAGGAAAGTATAGAAAATTAGTTATATTTGATAAATCACAGGTAAATCAAATTATCCTGGAGTAAAAAATTATTTTGAAAGAAAATAAATGCATGATATAGGAAAGCACAGAAATAGGACAAATGAGATGTTTCCTTTTAAATAAATACCTATTAGACATTCAAGATGATAGAGATTGTTATGAAAAACACAGGAAAAATTATAAGTGTCTTTTTAAAATAATCAAATGCAAGGAGATGATGATACAAATGTAAATTTTAAGGTGCTCTTAGCTAGAGGTCAGATCAATGTTTGCTTCAAATCAAAACATCCAAAGTTTTTCTCAGTCAAGTTTTAATTTTTTTTAAAGTCGAATATTTATGGGGAGCATAAATACTGAAATTGTCAGGTGTCCTCGAAAAAAGGTTAAGCTAAGTAAGAAGTGAACACGAAATGTCCATGAAAGATTTGAAGGTTTTTATCAACACCTTGAATTAAAATGTAAAGCATTCTGTGGAAAAGTTTATACCTTTCACTAGAGTTTTGTCAGAATCCAAAAATTCCTAATAATCATTTATTTTGAGCAGTATTTTTTCTTTCTTCTTAAAAAAATATATATTATATATATATATATAAAACCAAGACAAAATACTCAGCTGCTGTGGCAAGATGGTAATGTAATGCCTTGTAAGACTGTAGGCATCAAGGAAGATACACGTTTGGATCCCGAAAGGCCTAAAGACACAGTGGACTGGGGGAGTCAGGGACCATGAGGAGTTGGACTGAGGAGAAGGTCTTTGCAATGTGATGGGACCCAGCTGAGTATGCTTCCGTCTCTCTCTTCCCTCCTCTCTCCTCTCTCTTTGTCTACGTCCTCTCTCTCTCTAGCTCTCTCTCTCTCTCATGTGCTCTCATATACTCTCATAAAAACAAAACAAACCAAAACCATTGTCTGTGGCCTATACTGGCTTATAGATTCATACTTGCTGTGTCTTAATGACTTTAAATAAAATAATGGAATTATGTATTCATAGGATAACAGGTTCCAAATTTGTTAATCTTGTCTGTTTTCTCTGTCATGTAAATAAGATAACCCTGTGTTTAAGGGTCACTTTTATGAAAGTAAGGGTAAAATGCTTTGGAATCAGGTAGATTTGAATCCAAGTCTTTCTCTGAAACTTGGTCAAGTCTTATAAGGTTTTTTATCTTATCATTCTTTACCTGTAATAATGATGCTTATATACCAAAGAATTATAGTGCAGGATATGTCAATAATATGTGGAAACCACTTGAATCTAGGTAGCTCTCCATATTAGTCTACAGTATCCTATTCTGTGTTTTACGACTGTATTAGAATATCTGTTTACTGTACTAACTGGACTCTGCCTACGTGTCATTTTCCTCCAACAGTTTAAACCCTCTCCTGCGTGACAACTCACCCTTCTTTGCTAATACTCCAGGGTTATAAGTATCCTCCTTGTCTTTATCACTCTTTTGAGATGTCCACATTTTCCTGCCAGAGTGTCTTTACTCATCCTGCCACCAGTCTTTCCAAGTGATTTCTGAGAATTTCCTATTTTGTCTAACGCTCCAATTTTTTAATGCAGACCTTTCTGAATACAGATCTTCTGCGACTATGTTTGCCTCATCTCTGAGGTTCACTGCATAAAGCTCTGTCGTCTCAATGACAGTGCTACTGTTATGACCCAAATTCAGAAAACTGTGAAATAAAAAGTTTGCATCCATAATTTCTGATACAGTCGGTCCAGGGAATATCTTTGTTTGTTCAGAACAATTAATTCACAATTCTTTCTGGAAATGAAAAACAAAAAGGGGGGGTGGTTGGCAGACCACAGGGTAAAACGTCTGTAGCACCTATTTATAGGTAGCATCTGTGGGGGAAATATCAGTAAGAGAAAAATCTAAGATTTATATATACTTGTATGTGTGTTATATATTCTCATTTGCAAAATGAAAGTAAAGAATCTCATATGTCATGATAAAGCTATATGGAAAATATTTCCAGAGACATGAAGAATATTTGTTTTTGTAATTACCTAAGGAGGCAGAGAGAATTCTGCCTAGAATTTATCCTTATTTCTAGGTGTAAATAGCAGCTGAAATAAGCCATGACTCAGAAGGGAGTGAGCCCTAGTGATAATCCCTTATTTTTGTCATTTCTATATTCATTCATTCCACACCTATGCATTATGTGTCTGGCATTTTAAACGCAGTTATAGAAACCCCAGGTACAGAGAGGAGGAGAGCAACATGACATCTGTCCTTGAACAGCTCACTGTCTATTGAGAGGAGACAAATTTATGAACAAATATGCTGTGGAACACAAACTATGTGCAGAAATATTCAATCCTGCCTAGAGCTACAAGGGAAAACTTTCTGGAAATATTTTTCATTTGAGTCTTAGCAGGCGAAGAGTAGAGGCAGGATAGGGCATTTTAAGCAGAAAGAGCTGCGCTTGCAGAGTTGAAGAGGTTGGAGAGATGCCGGCACACACTGAAACTTGTAAGCCATCTGGCCAGGCTGGCGGGCAGGGCACTTCATCCTCTTTAAAGCATCTTTAGGAAGCATGGAGGTCAGGAGTTATTTTCCCATCCTAAGTGAGTGGAGGCTGAGAGCACTTAAGGGCTTGACCTGGAGACTCCTACTTGATGAATAAAATCACTGACCTTGAACCGAAGGCATCCTGCTCCAGTGGTTTAACCACCTCACTAAACACTTCTGCTTGCTTTGACTGCACAGAGACAGGATGTCTTCCTCTTTGTCAAGTCCTGCACCTCAGATTATTGTTGGGAATTTTCTTGAGTTATGTTTTCACCTCTGTTGGTCAATATAATTTACACAGGAAGCTGAAGCCATATTGTAAATCTTTTTTTTTTCTTTTTTCTTTTTTTTTTTTTTTTATGGTGGGGCAGATTTTTGCTATAGGGCACATGTGCATGCCAGAAAGACAGAGAGACAGAAAGCAAGAAATCCACCTCCTGGGGTAGGATGGCCATGCCCCAGATCTCTTCTCCATTCTCATCTCAGGATCTTGGGCATGCACTCACAGGCACCCAGAATGAGTTTTAAGCTATTGGGTCTAGGACTGCTGTCTACTATGTGGGAGTCCAGTGACGTAACCGTTACACCATCTGCTGGTCCCCTTAGTAAACCATTTTAAAGTACTTCAGTTGGACTGGTTTTAACCAGTTACCACTGGATGTAATGGTGTACCTTTTCTGTTCTAACAGTGCTTTCCTTCCTCCTACTTATACTTCCTTACTGTGACATCTCCATTGTTCTAATTCCCAATTTAAAGCAATTTCTCTACCAGATGTATTTAAAAATTAAGAACATCTTCCTGTTATCCATTCCTCAGCAACAGACTTATTTTATTTTATTTTTATTTTTTGGAGAGGTTTTTGCTATAAGGGCACATGCGCTCACCAGACAGACAGAGAGAGACAGAGAGACAGAAAGTGAGAAATCACCCCCCAGAGGGGATGGCCACTCCACAGTCCCTTCTCCTCCATTCTCCTCTCGGGATCTTGGGCACACACGCACACGTGCCCAACGTGAGTTTTAAGCCATCTGGTACAGGACTCGAACCGCGGTCAACTACATGGGAATCCAGCGACATAGCCATTATGCTAACTGGTGGTCCCTAGCAACAGACTTATTTTTGAAATAAAAATATAAAAGGTTTTAAAAGTATAAAAAGTTTAAATAACATTTAAAGTAAACTCATTAAGATAGATGGTTTGTTGGAAAACAACTAACCGATATTTGATATAAATTTTTGAAAATGCACCAAAATTCAGTTTGGCAAATATTCATAAACATTCTACAGTCTAAATCTGTTCAAGGTCTTCATCTAGAGAATAAGGAGATAAATGGAGTACCATCTCAACCTTTAAGAGTTCTCAAGTTAATAGGGGTGACAAACATGTAAGCTAACACATTGGAATAGTGAATACAGAGTACAACCGTACGAGCATATTTAAAATACAGGGACAACACTGACACGAGAGTGACTCAGTCTGGATAGTAAGGACACTTCAAAGTTGTTTGGAAACTTTACTTCTAGAAGGAGCAAGTTAGTGAATGCAGGTTACTCCCAGGGATAGTGTGCTATACAGAGACTTTAAGGGGTGAAATTCTGTGATTGCTCAAGAAAGTAGAAGTGTTTCAGCTTAATGGAAACCTCCAATATGAGAGTACAGTGGGAAGAAGTAGAGTTGAGGGCCCTAGAAAAGACATGGGTGAAAGACCTTAGATACTCACCTGATTGCTGAGACTTTATCATTCTGGGCTAGGAGAAACAGTGGAGGGTTGGAAGGAGGAGAGATAATTGAGCAAACTTAAATAATAGAAAACATAATTGTTTTCCAGTTTAAAGAATAGATAAGTGGCCCAGCCTGGTGGTGCAGTCTGTAGCATGGTGAACTGCTGTGTAGAAAGCCACATGACAGACTGCAAGTTTGAATCACCTTGCCCAGTTGTCTGGAACAAGTCAGGTGCATGAGTTCTCACATATCCAAGGTCTTGATGAGCTGGAGCCCTAGGAAAAAGGGCCTTGACATGAAAAGATCCTGTGAGAGTGTGTCTCTCACCCCTCCCCTTTCTTTTTCTCTCTCATTCCCACGTGTGCATTCACACATGCCTTCTGTCACAAATTAGATAAAAATAAATGAAAAACTAGAAAGAGAATAGATTGCTAGGCAGAAAGAGAGGAGATGTTCAGATTCGGTACATATTAAGATAGGGGAAAAATTATGAGAAATAGAAAATAATTATAAAATCCAAAAGCAGATATTAAAACTAGATGCACGTATTCTCACAAGCATAGGCAAGGTTGAACTCTGACAGTATCGTGGGAAGGCAGGAGAAGGTACTTAGGAGAGAGTATCACTACAAACCAGTGGCTCATTGGACTTGGTTAAGGAGGAAAACAGAGTACAATGTTACTTGCAGGTACCACTTACCATAAGAGAGAATAAATAAGAAAGAGATCTGGGTGGAAACATTCATTCATTTAACAAATAGTACTGAGAATGTGCTATATTACAACATTTCTCCAACTGTTATACATACACCAGAAAAAAGAGACAAATTTCCTCTTCGTAGTAGCCTACATTCCATAGAGAAAACAGATAAAATTTTAAAAATACACATAATTCCAGATGGTGGTAAATGCTATGGAGGAAACTTAGAGAAATAAGGAAATAGAGGTAAGTCATGAACTGAGAATGCTGTTATAGGAAAGGTGGTTAGAAAAAGACCCCTCTGGGAAGGTGACATTTAACTGGAGAAGTGAATGAGGCAGATGCGCATATAGTGATCTGAAAGGAAAATGTCCTAAATAGGACAGTGACTACCAGCACTATGAAATAGGAATATTCCTTGGTGTAGAGTAGAAACAGTCAAGTGGGGAAATGGGCTAAGAGAGGGTTGGGAAATGAGTTTCAGAGAGATAGGAAGTAGCAATCCTGAAGAGTCTGGTGGTCAGAATGACAACATGTAACCTGTGTTTTAAAAGATCATCCTGGCCGTTGAGTACAGAGAATGGACCGCAGCAGCCTCAGAGGGATATCATGGTGTTTTGGATGAAGGAGATGTTCAGATTCGGTACATATTTCAACAAATGAATATAATCTAGAATTAATTCAGGATAAGGAAGAAGAGTCAAGGAGCACTTGATTTTTGGCCTAAAGTGTGGGAAGAACAAAGTTCTGGGGGAACATGGGAGAGGGAAAATGGGAAGTTTGGTTTTGGAGGCATTAAGCTTACTGTGCCTTTTGGATATTCATGTAGATGTCAGACACATGGCTGTACATTGTCTTCTGGAGTTAGGAGAGTTCAGACTGCAGATGTAAACTTGGGAATCACCAGCCTGTGTGTATGTGAGGTTGTCCAGACTAGGGGACAAAAGATGGAAAAAGGAGAGCGTCACTGGGATTGGAGACATACTACAAAAAAAGGGAGAAAGAAGAAACAGGAGAGATTTTTGGGGAAAAGTGTCATCTGTGAATTTCACTGACATAAATAATGCTAGAAACAGGGTATAGGTCATTTATGTCAAATGTTGTTGAAACCCTGCATAAGCTAAACATTGAGTTGTTTCAGAATTTTTAAAAAATTAACAGCATTCTGCCTCCAAATGAATTAGCTCCGAAATAGTAGTTAATACCTGCATGCATAAAAGAATTATACAAAAAAAAAAAGGGACCAGCAGTTAGCATAATGGCCATGTTGCTGAACTCCCATGTAGTCGACTATGGTTTGAGTCCTGGACCTGGTGGCTTAAACTCACGCCGAGTGCGTTTGTGTGTGTGCCCAAGATCTTGAGAGGAGAATGAAGGAGAGGGATTGCGGCGTGGCCATCTCCCCTGGGGGACGGGTGATTTCTCGCTTTCTGTCTCTCTCTCTCTCTCTCTCTCTCTCTGTCTTTCTGGCGAGTACACGCGCTCTATAGCAAAAAAAATCTCTCTCAAAAAAAATTAAGACAGGTGCAAGTAACTAGTAGAAGGAAAGTATATTGAGGCAGGTGAAAACAACTGCTGTGGGGGCATGGAGAAGGGGCTAAAGATGTCTAAAGAGGGGGAAGGAATAGGAGAGAATGGTATAAGCAAGTGGCCAGCGCCAGAGTCAGAAGTGCCTAACTTGTATCTCACAAAACTGTTTAATACTAAAGCTTTTCTTCTCAGAAATAAACAAAAGATATTCTGTGTGGTTGATAAGATGATGTCCAAATTTAATATCATTTGTGTTTTCTGGTTCCACTGTCCTCTGAGTATAGACTTAATTACTAATATTTCATTCTTTTACTTTCTTGCTGGCCACATGCATGATGGGAAATTCAGTGCTCTTCCTCTGTTCTGTATTATTTCTCAGAATTTCCACAATAGAATTCCCTAGATAGTCTGATCTTAACAGCAGTTTTTTCTTCCCTACTCAGCATCATGCTTTATTTTTAGAGATGATAGGCATCATGTTCCTTAAAGTTGAAATTACAACCTATTTTTTCAGACTTCACACTCAGAAGAAGGAGTATCTCTAGCACATTCTTCACCTTTTTTAATCACCCCAATACTTCTTAACCCCCATGTCTGGGCAAGAGTGCAATGCTAACCTTCTTTCTTAAACAAAGGAAGGAAACTCATGTTGACAAGGTGCTCCTCACAAGCTTGGCATATATGTCTAGGGATGGCTGAACCCCAGCAATGAACATGGAGTAAGATTAAGTTGAACTCTTTCCTTTATCGATTTTGGTATTTATTAAATTAAGGGAAGATTAAAAGCAAACAATAATGAAGAGGACAAAGAAAAATATGGTTTTTAGAACCATAGACAAGGGGGAGGCCAGCAGGTGGTATGGTGGTTACTGGCACTGGACTCCCACAAGGCTGACTGCAGTTGGAGTCCTGGACCTGGCAACTTGCTTTCTCTCTCTCTCTCTCTCTCTCTCTTTCTCACTCTGTCCCCCTCTGGTCAAATTAAAATAAATAAATAAATGTAAATAAAATAATTCTTTTAAAAAATAGGTAAGGAAAAGAAATATTTTAACTATTTTTTTACTTGAAGTTGAAATCAAGTAATTTCAATGGATACATTTAAAGATACAGAGATAAATTTTGTAGAACTCAGGCATGAGCAAGTCTCTTAAATACCAGGCTATCGGGAACCAGCACTTGGCATTGTTGTTAAGGCGCTGTACACTCCCACATTGCTGACCATGGTTCAAGGTCTGGACCTGGTGGCTTGCTTTCTCACTCCCCCTTCTCTCTCTAGCTGTGTGTCTCTTCCTCTGGTCAAATTAAAATAAATGAATAAATAAAAAAAATTTTAAAATACCAGGTTATCTATTTAATTTTTCATTAAAATTAAATGCACACACATATGCTTTTAAGGGGGGAGGGGTCTTTATAAAGTTCATGGCAAATGTATATTATGAAAAAGCTATGCATGGATTTCATTTTTGTTTGCACCAAAAGAAAGTTGTTCTTTAATTTCATTTTTCTACTAACATTTTAGAGTTCTATTGTATGTGAGTGCCAAGTCATTGAGTTTTAAATAGTCTAATCTCTCCATTGAGTAGGTGGATTAATTTTACTGTGCTCTTGGAAAGGAGAGTAAGATTTAAAATGTGAAGGGAATGCTGTAATATGTGGATGTGTCATATTATGGATGTACAAATAAAAGAAGTGCTTGACTGATTTCTCTTTATGTTTCAAGCTTCAAGTTTATTCATTTGTAATGTCGAAGCAATGCTTTTTGACTCCAGCTGCTTAGAGGATATGGAACTCCATAAATGTTGAAAAGAAATGTAGCATCTTAACATTTCATTTTTAAATGTTTATAAATCTTGTGGAAATAGTATGGTATAGAAAATATTCGAAGTGATGTGTTTACTGAAACAACTGGCCAGTTGAAATACAAATTCATGCACCAGTTCCATGGCCTGGTGATTGAGAGAGCTGAATCCCACACGACCGGCTGGTTTTCAAATCCCAGCTCTGGAGGCTTGAAAAACATTCTGGGTATTTGTGCATGTGTGTACCAAATCTCAACAGGAAGGGGAGTTGGGAGAGAAGGAATTGCAGCATGACCACATATCCTTGGAAGATACTTTCTCTCCTTTTCTTTTTGTCTTTGGAGAGTACACAGACTCGTTCTCAAAAAAATAAGAATAAAAATGTGAATGCTCTTGTTTGAACTAACTGGCTTATGTAAAGTATGGTAGGTCTTGTAGTTTACCTATATAAGGCCATGGATTTATGGTAACCTAAGGGTTTTATTTTTTAAAGAATCATTTTATTGGGACCAGCAGTTAACATAATGGCTATGTTGCTGGACTCCCACGTGGTCGACTGTGGTTCGAGTCCCGGAGCCGGTGGCTTAAACCCATGCCAGGCACGTGTGCATGCATGCCCAAGATCCCGAGAGGGGAATGGAGGAGAAGGGATTTCGGTGTGGTCATCCCCTCTTGGGGGTGATTTCTCGCTTTCTATCTCTCTGTCTCTGTCTGTCTGGAGAGTGCACGTACCCTATAGCAAAAACCTCTCCAAAAAAAAAAAAAAA
>NW_006160160.1:1451337-1470517 GCF_000334495.1 Tupaia belangeri chinensis
TATTTATTTTAAAATTTAAACAGAAAGGGACAGAACAAGAGAGAGAAAGAGAGGAAGTGATTAAGTAAACAACCAACCAGGTCTGAGACTTGAACTATGGTTGATCATGTGGGAGTTCAGTGCCCTTGACCAACACGCCACCTGCCAGCCTCTATTTATGGGAAAATATGAAAATTAGATCTTCCTAATGTACTGACAGATAATAAACTGTCTCCACCAATCTAATCCAGGTTCCACATTGCTACCAAAATTATTTTTTTTTAAATCTCTCTGATTAATTTAATATTCTTACTGAGAGAAATCTTTGACCACATTCTGTTTCCCACAGAATGGATTGCAAAATTCTTAATATGACAATGAGGTTCCTTTGGCCATCTACCTCTGTTTATCTTTTCAATGTTGTCACTAGGCTCTGTTCCTCATTCTCTTTTTTAGCACATTCTTTTATTTTCATGTTTTTAATATTTTACAATAGGGGCCAGCAGTAACTCAACTGAACTCACTTGGGCATGTCCTTGGTTCATGTCCTTGGTTTGTGTTTTGACACCTCCATGTACACACATGCAAGTGTGTACCCATGAGCTTGAACTGCTTGAGGCTGGGGGCGAATTGCAGAATTCGGGGGTTGAGGGTGCCTGTCTCTTTCTCCCCAGTCCCTCTGTTGATGCATCTTAGAGCGAGTGAGAGAGAGAGACCACCTCCAAGAGGGCAGTTCACTCCCAGCCTTCAGCCAGACCTGGATTATCGACACCCATGTGCCAGGATACTCAGGAAGGTCTCCATACACAAACATGAAATCTTTCCACATGGGATTATCTTGCAAAGCATTGTGGTTTACTGTTGTACCATCATCTGGCCTCCCTGTACTTATACCTCTTATTGAATAACTGCCACAAATTTTCTATTACCTGTGTGCATCATACACTTTCTCATCCCTGGGCCTTTCTTATGTTTACCTTTCTAATGTAATACCATTCTAATTATCCTCTTGGCTTCCATGACTTTTACAGAAACTCCAGTCAAATATCAATTAATGTAAGAATCCAATAATTTCTATGGGCTCCATTATAATTTATAATCTCTGTGTTCACAGGTCCCACCCAAGTTGCTCAGCTGTCTCTTTTCCTATCCAGAATTGTATTCTCCAGAGAACACAATTTTATCTCTCACCACTTTTTAAAATCTTCCAGTCCTACTGCAGTTACCTCTTATTCAGCAGAATTACTTCAGTCGTCCAGCCCTACTACTGTTAACCTCTCTCTCAGCAGAATTACTCTATAACCAACCTGCTATGTGTAAGCTTTATCATATTCATATCCTTCAACTGCCAAATATATCCATATCCTCATTCCAGTTTTTTTTCTTTCCCACAAAGTGCAATTGTCATCTTCCAAATCTTTCACCTGTGCTCTTTTTTTCATTTCTTCCTTAATCTGAGATTTTCACCATATTTATCTTTTTTATACCTTTTGATACCTTTTCTTCCACTATATTTTTCCTGTCAGCCTACAATATGCTTAGTTTTATCATTTTCACTAAATAAACACCGTTTTCCCATCCCTCGGTCTTTTCCTCATACTACTGCCATAGTGCTTATTGCTCAGTTTTTATTATATGAACAAAAGTGTGGAGTTATTAGTTTATACATAAACCTTGTTTTACTTCTATTCATTTTTCAATTATATGCACCTAAGAATTAACTCCTACTCCGCTACTGAATGGGTTCTAAAGTCCAAATCAATGCTTTTCTTTGTCTTGATCAATGATCTTTTCATTCTCATTCTCTTCAGTTTTATCCAGTCTTCAATACCATTGCACAACTGTTCTTTCATGATGTATTGCTCTCTCTTGATTGTAAGAGTATGGTTCTTTTAGTATCTTCAGCTACTTTTTTGCCTATTTACAGACTGTTAGAAGCTCCAGGTATAATTGGAGGCCAGATCTGATGATTTCACTGCCTTCATGAAATGTCATCAGCAGCTTCCTGTTGCCAGTGTGTGAACTCCCTGGCCCCTCACAGTCCAGATACAGTCTAACTCTTGCACAACCTTTGAAGTAGCCACATCAGAAGACCTTCAAATATCATGTACATTCATACCTTCAGGCCTTGGATTTTACTGTCACTCTCTGTTTAGAATGTTGTTTCACACCTTTCAACTTGAGAAAGTCATGCTTATCTTACAAATGTCACCTTTTTTGTGCCACTAGCTTTCCTGATTGTGGAATGGAGAATTAGTAACTGCCTCTATGTTGCCTTAGTACTTTTTATGTGCCTTAGAAATGTGCAGTAATAACGTATGTACATAAATATATTTAAATTTTATCTTTCCCATTATACTGTTGTTTAAGTTAAATCTTATTGATTAGTCTTTACATTCTAGTGTGGAGCATAATATAGGCAATCACTAAGTGCTGATTTATTTCACGATCATCCTCAATCAAGGGTTTTTGTGAGAAAATTCTATACTAGTCTCCCATATCACCTATCTCTAGAAAAGAAATTAAGGAAAGAAATTTAATAAAAATGATTTTTTCTGCAATTTAAATTGTGAGTTTGAAATATATATAAGAAAGGTATGGGCTTTTATTCTCATCATTCCTGAAACAAAATTAAATATTTAAATCTATTTTTAAAAGTACTTTACTTCCTCCATATTAATTTTACATGTCAGATCATTCAAATTTAGCTAATTCTTATTTCTAGCTCTAATTGTTCCATATTTCATGTTTTCTCATGTCGACTTTTCTCTGGTTATTCATGTTACATTCATACATGTAAACTACAGTTCTGAAAAAAGTACCATCTTAGAATGACTCTGAAGCCACTAGAAAAAGAGTATGGATATTTTATAAATTCTTAATCTCCCCAAAATATTGATTGTCTGTCTGGTACTCTATTTCTCTTTTCACATTTTACTTAGTTTAACATATTGGACTTTAGCCTGTTAGTGAGTGCAATTGAATGATTCATTAAACCTGTTTTGTAGCAAACTCCATCCTTTTTTTACCTTAACTCATAAAAGAATATCTCATCCTTCAAGTGATGTTCTGGGATTTATCTCATGCTCAGAAGGTCATGAGATCATAGACAAATGTTCAGGCTAGGACCATTGTAACTGTAGGAGATGACGTTTGGAGCTTGCCTTCACCAACCAAATCACAGCATTCAGGCCACAGGACCATGTCTTGTATGACTGTCCAGTGTTGTTATGTGCCAGAGCCCAGCACAGTGACTGTATATTATAGTTTGTATATAAATGAAAGATAATCGTGTTATTTGTATTCCACACTCATTACATTGCATTAACCTTGTAGTTTTAGGATTATAAGACTGTTTGAAAATCAGTGTTTGTGATTTGATACAACACTGGGTTTTACAGTTCAGGTAATACGTGGTAATATAAATTTTTTTAACCCATAAGAATTTGTTCTAATTCTTTTAACAGATGAACAGATATGGACTGGCTCCACGGGATTGTGATTAAGGGAGCCAGATCCTACATGACCAACCAAATAATTCAAATCTTGGCCCTGGCGGCTTAAAAATCACACCAGGAACTTGTGGGTGCATCTCCAAATTCCCATTAGGATGGAGAAATGGAGAAGTGCCATGGACCAGCCTTGGCGGGGGTGGGTTGACTCCTCGGAGGCGACTCTGGAAGGAAAGGAAGACAAAGACCTTGTGTTTTTTCATGCACGTCCTGAGTCGGACACTCCTCTAAGATCACTCTCTGAGGAGTGACAACTTCTAGGAATCATCGTGCCTTTTTATTGAAAATGCGATATATGCAAGTAAACGGGTGAGGGGCTATGTGTTCTAATTATCAATTCATAAAGTTTTAGCAATAGAGATCAAAGATTCTATTCAGGGTTTGTTTAAGGGCAGGTCTATTAATCATCGATACAATTCAACAATTGTTTGATTGATGTAAGCAAGCTTTTGAGAACTTCTGGGAGTGTGGTTTTGGAGAACAGCTCCAGCAAGCAGAGTTAATTATCAGCCAGTACTTGGCGGCAGTCATCTTGCAGTTACTGATTGCGTTGCTAGAAAAGAAAATCTCAAGTACAGATATCAGTTCTTATGGATCTCAATAAGGAATGATATTTATATAATTCTATAGAGATCAAGAATTTATTTAAAGGAATCCTAATATATTTACCTATCCTGAAAGGGTGAAGTTAGTGTTCACTTGATGAGGGCGGGGATACAGCCTTTTCAACTGGTGGTGAAGTGACTAATGAGTTAATGAAAAACTTTGTGGCACACCTAGGCATTCTATTGTGCTTGTGGTGCCACTGTCATGTACTTTGTCAGAACATTAGCTACAGTGAGGCGGGGGTGTCCTGGGTCAGTTTCTGCCTAAGAGGTGATTTTTAAGTTTATATGAATGTGTTTTGAAAGGTCTTCCAAAGATCAAGAAGAACTTTAGCACACCTTTTATTGTGCCCAATGAAGCACTGAAATTAACAGTAAGTGGTCAGGGTAAAGGGGAACGGTGGGGAATTTTGGGAAAATCTTACTACAAAGATGTATGAGAAAACTATGTAATTCTTTTTATAATAATATATCGGGGAGTTAGAGGGGGGTCACTTCCCAGCAAGGGTACTACAGTTCCCAGAGCGAATAGCAGATGGGCTTTGCTGACACGCTAATTGACCCAAGCTTGTTCCAAGGTTGGGGGGGGCCATACAGTAGCAGCCTTGACAACGTACTGAACCGACTGGAAGCGGTGCTCAAAGGTCAAGGGGCTCAGACGGGTCTTGGAGCCCTACCGGGTCAGACTCCTCCAGAGAAGATTGTAGTGTGACTGCACCTCACTGGGAGTTCTGTGCTCTCCCTCTTCTATCTTTGTGTTTCTTTCTTGTGAGTACACATGTCTCTTGCAAACAATGCTATGTATAGTTTATATATAGTTACATATATATAGTTATATATAGTTTTGTTTGAAAGAGACATGTGTGCTCACAAGAAGGAAAAGTATACGTGTGCTAACAAGAAACATTTAGGTTATTGGGAATGTCATGATGGCTTTTTTCTATGTTTTTCTATGCAAAAATGCATCCTGAATTTCCTGACAGCCCAAGATGTTATCATTGCCTGTAAGCATAATAAAAATAAACTATCTATGTGAATATATTTATTAACTTTTACTCTGAATACTGTGGCTCATATAGTCACAGCCAACATTCTCCTTTTATAGTAAATAGGGACTTTATTAATTTATTAGATGTTCAGAAATAAGTTAACTACTAAATGGGTCAACTTCAAGTAAACCTTTTAATATTTATAGATTATGACTTTGGATGTACACACCTGAAATCAGACATTGTTTTTTGAGCAATAGTATAAGATTTAAAAATGTAAAACAGCTCAACATCCCTCATCATAAAGGAGATGCAGCTCAAAACCACAATAAGATACTGCCTAACCCCAGTCAGAATGACTAAGATTAAAAAACAATAAATGATAAGTGCTGCCGGGAATGTGGAGAAAGTGGAACTCTCCTACACTGCTGGTGGGAATGTAAACTGGTCCAGCCACTGTGAATAACAATATGGAGATTACTCAAAGACCTACAATAGAATTACCATGTGACCAAGCAGTTTCACTTCTGGGTACCTAAGGAGAACATTTATTCAAAAATGTGCTTGCACATCAGTGTTTATTGCAGCATTAATCACAATTGCTAAGACATGGAACCAACCCAAATGTCCATGAACAGAAGATGGATTGAAAAAGTGTAGCACATATACTCTATGGAATACCATTCAGACATTAAAAAAAAAAAAACAAGACCCTGGCTTTTGATAAAAAAGTGGATGAATATGAAAGATTTACTGCTGAGTGAAGCAAACCAGGCTATGAAGGAAAGACACTGTATGTCTCCACTTAATATATACTGACTGTCTGCACTCTATGGCTGAAACTGAAAGATAAGAGGATATAAACACATGGAAAATGGTATAGATACCAGATACAGTGTGGGTGGGAGAAGAACGAGAGTGTGAGGAGAGACATTAAGGAGAAAAATAGAGAAGCAAGACCTGGGACACAGAAATGGATTATTATTTGTCGATGATAACATATATAGTATCCTCTACTGCACTAGTGTGAAATGTATTCATGTTGGATAACTCACTTTACAAGCTAAGTGATATAAACTAATTGAATGTATAAAATGAATTACAAGAAAATAAAATATATTATAAAAAATAAATTAAAAAATAAAATGTAAAACAAAGAGACAAAACAAAAATGGAACACTTTGTAATTCTGGAACCTAGTAAATCATTGGCATTAATGATCCACATTTCATTACAGATCTTTGATAAAACTAAATTGGAGTCTGAACATATGTATAATTTTGTATTCTGTGTCTTTACATATTGCCAGACAAAATTGTCCATGTTGGCAAAACCCTGTAAATTATTATATTTATAGTTATATAATAATTTAGTAATTCAGTGTTCTGAAATTTACACAATATGTTATTATCATTTACTTATTTATTAATGAAAAATATCGCTCAAGTTTATTTTAAATATATAAACTAGCAGTCCGAATTAAAAGAAAAAAATCACTTATAATTCCACTTCTTAGGGATAGTATCTATAAGTTTATTGAAATGTGTCTCAATATTTTAAATATCTAGCTGTTTTTCTTTCTAACTTTCTACATAAATAAATTTGTGTCCATATAGGAGAATGCATGCTGTATAATTAGACATTTTACTAAAAGTATGTTACAACCACTTTTTCTATCTCTATATTGCTATTATTTTCATAGTCTTACCTTTTTTCTTTTTTTCTTAAGAGTTTTTAATCTATTGAATGCATGCATTCACCAGAGAGACACAGGGAGACAGAAGGGCAGAAAGCAAGAAATCACCTCCTAGGGAGGATAGTCATGCCACAATCCCTTCTCTCCATTTTCCTCCTAGGATCTTGGGCACACACATACACATATGCCCAGCATGAGTTTCAAGTCTCTGGTTCTGGAACTTGAACCACGGTCAACCTTGTGGGAGTCCAGCGACGTAATCATTACACCACCTGCTGGTCCCAGTATTTCCTTTTTGGATATCATCCTTTTAAAGTAGTTATTATTGTACTTTGATAATATTTGGCTTTTTGCTATTTTAAATAATGTTACAGTAAGCATCCACACTGTTATACAGTTGTTTTATTAGTCACTATAATACATTTGTGAACTTGTGTTAAAGGGATACATATGTATTTTAAAGTTTTTATTGATTTATTCCTTCTATGAGTGAATGAAAGAGAGAGACAGACAGAAAGAAAGTACCCCCAACCAGACTCAGTACTGTAATTCATCTCTAGCCTCAACTTACTTTGAATCACGGGCATGTGTGTGCTGGGGGTATTCTGGGAAGTCTCTGGACACAAATCCAGAACCTTCCCATGTGAGTCAGCCTAGTAGAGTCTTGTATTTTACGTGTGTGTGTGTGTGTGTGTGTGTGTGTGTGTGTGTGTGTATAACAGAAAGGTATATATATGTTAGAAAGATTTTTTTGCTCTAGGATAGAGACAGAAAGTAAAAAATCACTCTCCAGAGAGGATGACCATGCTGCAATCCCTTCTCCTTCATTCCTTTCTCAGTATCTTGGGCACACACACACACACACACACACACACACGCCCAGTATGAGTTTAAGCCACCGGGTCCAGGACTTGAACCGTGATTGACTACATGGAAGCCCAACAATGTAACCATTATGCCATCTGCTGGTCTCACTTGTGCATTTAAGGCTCTGATAGTTATGGGCTGGATAATCTCAAGGAAAAGTTATGCAAAGTTATATTCCCTATAGCAGTGACATAACACAAGTTAGCCTGAACATTTTAAAGGTACTCTTGAGCATGAATTACTGAATTTATAACCCATTACAAATTATTTCATTCAAATAAAGCCAAATATTAGTTGTAGATACTATGAAATAATGATTAGATTGAATGTGTTTCTAGCATGTTATTCAAATGTATATATTTATTAATTTTTCTTAACAGGAAAGTGATTATTGACATATTATTTACTTGCCAGTTGATTGTAAATTTAAAAAAAAATGACATAGTCTTATAATGATGCACAGGCAGTCATATTTCATTTACTAGTAGCTTGTATACAGAGCTCTTCCAAATTAAACATTTAAGAAATATTTATGTATAGTTCACACAAATGAGAGTTCAGAAACCCATGAAGCATTAGTAAAAAAAAAAAAAAAAGTATCTTTTCTCTAAGATATACTTGCCACTTTACAAATGAAACCACTGAGAACAACTTAGTTAATTTATGATTAGTTAAGAGCTTTATGAATCTCATGAACTGAGAGTTATGAAAACATTTTTAAGTATGCCTAGCTTACATATCTCCTCACAATAACTTTGTTATGCCTTTAAGAAAACTCTAAAATATTTGTAAAATTAGCTCTGTAAGAATATTTCTAGGTCAGATGGATCTAATTTCCTCTTACTCCTGGAGAAATAAAGCCAAATAAAATTAAATCAGGCTCCCTAGACTCCTTTATGATAGTTTCTGATCTGGCATTTAGTGCTGTCAAAAGTCCAATCAAAGGAGCAGTGCTTGTTTGGGTACCATCATCCATCATCTCGCAGCTGGATACAAAGTAGATTTGGCTTCTCGGGTAACATACTGAAGCTGTTCTCAGACTCACAGCTTTACCTGTGTTCCCTGGCCAGGGGAAAAACAAACAAACAAAAAATCAAAACAAACAAACAAAAAGAACTAAAAAATCCCTGACTTTTCAAGACCTTTCTTTTGTTACCAGTAATTATATATTTAAGACTATATTAAAATATTTTAAAATAATTCTTTTTCTTATGTATTTTATTTCTTTTTCATTTTTTAATTTTTTTTTATTTTTATTGTCAGGGAATATGTGTAAAAGAAAAAGAGAGAGAGAGAAAGCACCTCCTATTGGGACTTGGTCACACTACAATCCTTTTCCCTCTATTTCTTCATCCCGTCAGGATTTTGGATTTGCATGGACATGTGCCTGCCCTGTTTTTCAGGCCACTGGGGCCTGTATTTGAACCGTGGTCTGCCATGTGGAATCTGGCTCTCGAGGCACAGGGCTTAATCACTGCTCTATGGGCAGGCCCAAATCAATTTTTTAAAACTGTGCAGATTTTATCTTTATAATCCAAACCAAACCAAACAAAATAAAGAAAAACACTTTTTGTACATAAGTGCTAAATGCTATAAATGAATAAAATGGAAATATCATATTAAATTTCAGCTGTAACTGTGTATTTGTAATGTATTTCAGAATGTATTAATATCTAAGCTATACACTACAAGATAACTCACATAAAGTACATTTAATATAGCGTCAATGATAAATATCATCAGAAAGCAAAGGGAGAAAAGAGTACAGGAAAAAAGGAGACATTCCTACATGTTACCTAAGATTTAAATCAGATTTTTTGAGATGGAGCTGAAAGATCTGTATTTTTCCTGAGCAACAAAGGAACCTTGTGCCCACTGACATGTGACAAGTATTGAGCTAAAGTATAAAGTCAAAACCACAATGATATGCCACCTAACCCCAGTCAGAATGACAAAGATAAAATAACAAAAATGGTAAATGCTGGCAGGATGTGGTGAAAGGGGAACTCTCCTTCACTGTTGGTGAGAATGAATATTGGCCCAGCCACTGTGGAGAACAATACGGAGATTCCTCAAAGACCTACAAATAGAACTACCATATGATCCAGCAATTCCACTTCTGGGTATCTACCCAAAGGATGGGAGAATGCTCAGTTTGGAAAAGTGCTTGCACTTCTATGTTTATTATGGCATTATTCACAATTGCTAGGACATGGAACTAACCCAAATGTCCACAAAGCAATGAATGGATTGAAAAAGTGCGACACTGGGACAGATGGCATAATGGTTATATCACTGGATTCTTATGTAGTCACTACAGTTCCTGTTCTGGTCCTGGTGGTTTAAAACTCACACTGGGCATGTTTGCGTACATGCCCAAGATCCCAAGAAGAGAATGGAGGAGAAGGGACTGCAGGATGGCTATCCCTCCTAGATAGTGATATCTCACTTTCTGCCTGTCTGTCTCTCTGGTGAGTGCACACCCTATAGCAAAAATCTCTCTTAAAATTAAAAAAAAAATGTGGTACATATACTTTATAGAATACTACTCAGCATAAAAAAAAAAAGCAAGATCCTGTCATTTGATAGAAAATGGATGAATATGGAACATCCACTGTGAGTGAAGCAAGCTGAGCTATGAAAGAGAAGCATTGTATATCTCCACTTAATATATACTGACTCTCGGCACTTTATGGTGGGAACGGAAAATGAGAGGATATAGAAGCATGGAAAATGGTTATCGATACTAGAGACAGTGTGGGAAGAGGGTGGAGGAAGGGGAGAGAGTGTAAAGAAAGAAATTAAGGAGAAAAATAGGCAAAAATATTTATGGACACAGAAATGGATTGTTTTCTGTTGATGATATTGTGTTGAGCATCCTCAGCTGGACTGGTGTGAGATATATTCATATTGGGTAAATTCACTTTGTGAGCTAGGTGATTAAATGTATAAAATAAATTAAAAGAAAAAAATGTAGGGACCAGCAGTTAGCGTAATGACTATGTTGCTGGACTCCCATGTAGTCGACCGCAGTTTGAGTCCCAGACCCAGTGACATAAACTCATGCTGGGTGCATGTGCATGTGTGCCCAAGATCCCGAGAGGAGAATGGAGGAGAAGGGATTGTGGTGTGGCCATCCCCCCTTGGGGGTGATTTCTTTCTGTCTCCCTGTCTCTTTCTGGCGAGCATACACGCCCTGGAGCAAAAACCTCTCCAAAAAAAGAGAAAAAAAATGTACAGCACAGACTTATAAAGATCTATTTGTATATTACAATTTGTCTTTAATCCATAAGAAGAGGAGTATACATTTCAAGAACAGTGTAAGAAAATAAACTTTTATGGAGAACACATTTAGAAAGCAAGCAGGGATAAAGACAGACACATTTCATTCAATTCACTGCTATTGAAGATGCAACCTTAGAGCAAAAGCAGGAAGAATTTTAGGATAGAATATACTTAGAGAGAATTTTTATTTCAAGTAACCTAACTGATGACTCTTCTGTTTAAGTAACAAAATAATTAAAATAAATAATTGTGCACTCTATCTGACTTAGTGCTTTTTCTCAAGTTAGAAGATACACATTTAGTGACATGTTTTCTTTTTCTTTTTTCTTTTTCTTTTTTTTTAAGATTTTTGCTATAGGACACATGAGTTCCTGAGAGAAAGACAGAGAAAGTGAGAAATCATATGTTGGGGAGATGGCCATGCCACAAACTCTTCTCCGTTTTCCTTTCAGGATTTCGGGCACCCATGCACACATGCCCAGCATACTTTTCATGCATCCCAGTCCAAGACTTGAACTGTGAAGTTGGCCATGTGGGATCCAGCACCTTAACCACCATGCCACCTGCATACCCAAAATATTTTAAATCTGACTTTAAAGATTATAAATATATATTTTTATTTTTATTATATAAACAACTTTTCTCATCTAATAAAAATTATAGAAAGAGATGAATTCATAGTTCCAAAGATTAAGTACTAATTTTTTATTTCATTCATTTAAAAATATTGCCAATTTCAATGCCAAAATTATTGATTACTAATGAAAATAGCATTTTCTATGAAGTTTTTTTGACATCTGCATTTTAATGTGTTAAAAACGTATCAGTTTCTGCGTCTTTCCCCTCCAATCTTTGAAGCTGAATTGCAACACAAGTGTATTATGCAAATGAAGACAGTTCTTTCCAAAGCACTGAAAATTTAATGTCAGAAAATACATATTTTAGCATACATTATTTAGTGAAAAGTTCATTTTTATTTTTCTGCAAAAGTACTCTAAGCTTTGGAGTATGATGATTCCGTGGGTCCCTGGCTATGCCATATGTCTAAGAGGTTTTGATTTCTTCATGGGAGTTCAAAGATATTACCATTTTACTTTTTCTGGTATTGTACTGGTTTTATTTTCTCACTGCTGTTTTTATCATTTTGTATGAACATAAATGGGAAATTACTCAGTTGGTCAGTGGTAAACAGCTTCCTCACTCCTGGCTAATGACTTAGCTGGATTGGGAGGCTGAGACTCCTGTAGGAATTGGGAAGACACAATCTTTAGAAGGGAGCAGGGTAAGGTTACCTATAATTAAAAATATTTTAGGGCCAATAGGTAGCATAGTGGTTATGGCACTGGGCTCCCACGTGGCCAAAGGTGGTTTGAGTCCTGGACTCAGTGTCTTTATACTCATCCCAGGCAGCTATTTGTGTTTTCCCCAAATCCCTAGAGGAGAATAGAAGAGAAGATTTTGTGGTGTCATCCTCCCAGGGGGTGATATCTCATTTTTCTCTCTCTCTGTCTCTTGATGTCTCTGGCAAGTGTATGTGCCCTAGCAATAATCTCTCTTTAAAAAAAAAAATCACAGATGCTTTTTAAAGTGATCATCACCTTCTTCCTGCCCCCGCCACACACACCCCTCTGGCCAGTTGAGAATCATTGCCGTGGATGACATCAACAATGGTAAGACCTTTAGTTACTTTTCAAGGACAGGGCCTACCAAAAAGTAGGTATTTAATCCAAAAATGGCTAAATAGCTGTAGAGACTGAATGGATATATGATGTAGCAGAAAACTGCTGCAGTGAGTCAGCAGAATGATTTCTATTAGTCAACACCATTAGTAACATTTCTAAATCTGAGAAAGTTAACTGATCTTTCCAGTCTTCGTTTTCTCCTGTGAGAAATAGTTTGAGGTAGACAAATTTGAGTGTTTTCTATGGTTGTACGATACACATGAGGTGATTAAAAAGAATACAAAATGTACAATGGTAATATAGACAATACTTAGGCCATAATGAAATTTAAAAGGAATACAAATGAGGAAAGGGTTACTAGAAAAATAATACAGAAATTAAAATACAAAATATATGTTTGAGATAAAAAGAAAATTGGTAGGACAGTAAGAAAACTTATAACGGAAGTATCTTTAAAAATATAAGATAATAGGGGACCAGCAGTTAGTGTAATGGCTATATCACTGGACTCCCACATAGTCGACTGCGGTTCGCGTCCCGGACCTGGTGGCTTAAAACTCACGCCAGGCACATGTACGTGCATGCCCAAGTTCCAGAGAGGAGAATGGAGGAGAAGGGATTACGGCGTGGCCGTCCCCCCCGGGAGATGATTTCTCGCTTTCTGTCTCTCTGTCTCTCACTGTCTGGCTAGCACACGCGCCTTATAGCAAAAACCTCTAAAAAAATAAACATGTATAAGATAATAGACATTGGTAGAGGAATCAAGTACAAAAGAAAAGCAGTTTGTTATTTTCTAAAACTATGTGCATAGTTGAAAGTAAATTAATAAAATTATATTGAAAAATTGCTTTCAACACATCCGCTTAATGATTTCAGTCATACTATTTTATTGTTTAACATAAATAACAGTAACGTGGATTCATTTTTTAAAAAAATTTTGGCTTTTACCCTATGTTTTTTATGAGGTCTATTTTAGATTTTATTTTTTATCCTCCATGAAAGAAAGATATGGAATGTAGAGGAAGAGCTAGAGAGAGAGAGAGAGATCCCCCCTCCAACTGATTCTTCACATCCCAGTCAAATGCTAGCCTCAGCCAACCTGGATCACAGGCTTGTATCCAAGTGCCCAGCAAGCACAGACCCTCACATACTAACATGGTTCCTTCCCATGGGGGTCAGGTATCACAGAACACTGAGTTAATCAGTTTGATACCGCTGCCAGTCCCTTTGAAAATTCTTCTGTTTCTTTCACTGAAGGCTTATATTTTTTTCCCCAGAGGGTGGATGTGCTTGCCAGAGAGAGAGAAATAAACTGAGAAAGCACCCCACCTCCCCTCCCCCCATGGGGAATGGTCATGCTGCAGTCCCTTCTCTTCTGTCTCTCCTTCCTTTTAATATTTTGGACATGCATGCACATTTGCCTGGCATGTTTCTCAAGCTGTCTGGTCCAGGACTGGAACTGCACTTTGACTATGTGAGATCCAGCTGCCTTAACCATCACGCTACTGGCTAGCCAGAGGACAATATGAAATAGAAAAAAAAAAATCATCCAGAATTCATTAAAAGCATCCAAGTCTATTGTACTTCACATAGTCAATTGATTTTTAATGCCTAGACATACTATTAAATGGTACTTTAATATTCACTTAATGTTTATTTCTACTCTACCCTTTAAATTGCATTCTTTTATTTCTGTAGTAATAATTTGGGATAAGAAGATTTTAATATCTAAACACTCATATTTTCTGTATAAAGCTGCAGAGTTTTCCATATCTGTACATAAACAAATGAAAGAACTGAAGTGTATATATGATATAAGTCACAGGGTGATAAGAATATAGTTTATATCTTACAAGATTTTTAAATCACTTAATGTTGGATTATTCTATCATGAAAAATAAATCATTTTTGAAAACAAATATGGAACAACACAATGGATGCTATGGGAGAAATGTGATATACTTGAGATAGACAGACATGCATATACACTCAACCAATTATTTTTTGAATATATGAATAGGTGATCAAGTAAGTGAATAAGAGTGAGGAAGAGATCATTTTAGTTATAGTACTTAAAGGAAAGTTCATAATGACAGATGTAGACTTCTTTGACGAGTGTTTTCATAGATGATGGGGTCTAAAGAGATGCAGTGAAGTGCAGAGGGAAAGATGTTAGTCAAAGCATAAGTTTATGACATGCCATGTGCTCTTGGGAGACACCAAGTAGATTAGGACATAAACCTGACTATTTCAGAGGCCTCGTATGAGAAGTGTGGTGGGTATGGATGGGACTCAATTATGAAAAGCTTTAAATACCAGGCTAAGAGACTGAAATTTATCCTTTTGGCAGTAAAGAGCTGATAAATAATAGAAACACATTATTAAATGTGCTTGACGATAGTTTAATCTATTTTTATTCTGATTTCTTTTTATTTAAAGCAAATCTTCTATGAATATGTGTATTCCGAAGATTTTAAATACTTTTAAATGTTAGATGATTATAATAATTACCAGTGATAATAGAAAATTTTAAGGGTTTTAATAATACTTTACAGATAGTAGCAAGACTATCTTAGTTATTTTTCCATTGTCACTTTCTAATGTGATCAATTCCTGTGGGAATGACTACACAAGTCAGTGCCCTGTATTAAGACATGAGGGCTTATTCTCATCACAAAGAACCATTTATTAAGTGCTTAATTGTGGATGTTGTTTCCACCATGCAATATACAAACATGCTACTAGAGATTCTTTGAGAATTGAGCACAGGAAGCTCTGCCAGGGTGGTACAGGTGGTAGAGTGCCGCTGAGCACCACTGATGCCATACAGGAGGCTGAGTTCAGATCTCAGATTGACGTGAACATGCTAGGATATGATCCTGGTTGGTCAGGAGGCCAGGGAGAATCACAGCATAGCCAAACCCTACCAAGGTGCCTGTCTTCCTTTCTCTCTCATGAAAGAAATAAAATAAAATACACACACACACACACACACACACATTTGTATATCATAAAAATTTTACTTTAGAGAGGCCAGCAGATGGCATAATGATTATATCACTGGACTCCCATAAGGCAGACCACAGTTTGAGTCATAAACCCAATGGCTTGAAACTCACACCAGGCACATATACATGCATGCCCAAAATCCTGAGAACAGTTGAGAAGGAATTTCAGTATGGCCATCCCCCCTGGGGATGATTTATTGCTTCCTGTCTCTCTGTCTTTCTCTGGCAAGCACATGCACCCTAAAGCAAAAATCTCTCTTAAAAGAAAAACAAACAAAAAACAACCTCTTTAAAAAAAAAATCTACTTTAGAAAAGGAAAATAAAAAAAGATTGTATTCAGGGAATACAAATGCTCTTAGAAACTTCAAAATAGCACACTATTTTTGTGGGCTCTGACTAAATTGTGCTTGACAGTGCCAGCTAAATATCTTCACAGTCACAAACAAACCAGCTTTCAAACAGATATCAGATCATATATTACCATAACAGATATACAGGCCCATATTAACTTAAATCATTGAGACACTGGACAGTGAAAGTAATTTGACTTGCAATAAGTAGTGGAATGCTTTTTTTTTTTTTTCTTAACATCACTTAGCCAATCCTTCAAGGCTCTCCTCTCATCTATTCGAGTGTTCAATATGGTGTTGAAGTTAAAATTTAAATTACAGTCCTTAGTCTTGTCTTTTCTTTTATGTATGATACTCTCAAACTAAACACTGATCTCAAAAGATAGACTTCATTTAGTTTGGAATCTTTATATACATTAATTACAGCATTGACAAAATTAGCAAACAGGAAAAGTTTGTCAGAGTAAACAGAAATTGTCTGACATTTATGAAAAAAAAAATGACATCATCCATATAATTTTGTTGAGTTAGATTTTCTAGGAGACCCTTATTATCAGCCTCCAGAAGGGAAAATCAATTTCTGTGGTTTGTTTTCTGCTAATCAAGAAATACTTTTAGAAATGAGTATTCACCTTTCCAGAGACTCTCATGATACTGATCTGATTATCAAGAATTATTTTGTGTGTGTGTTTGTATATATTCATGTTGATTTTGTTTGATATAATAGTTACATTAAAAGTCTTCTGAATTATGAAACTCAGCCAAAGGAAAATCTTTGGCCTTAAATATATTTTGCATTTATAATCGTCTAAAGCAGATGCATATTCAAGGTCCACAAACAAAAAATATTCAACATAACTTATATATTTGCATTGTTTTATGTATTTCCTTTGATAATTTAGTAATTTGTTGAGATATTCTATGTTTTGACATATTTTTACAAATTTCAACATAATTTATGTATTTATCATACTCAAATTGATATATTTATTCATCAGACTCTTAAAATTATTTTCTGTAATGCCTTTTAGAGCAATATCAACCTTTTCAGCTGCAAAATATTGTCCTATTCGGAATGAAGAACTTCTGGAATCTTTTAAAGTTTCTTTGAAATAACCTTAGCTCAATGTGTCATAAGTTTAGAAAAAAGTTTTTTAAAAGAATATAACAAAAGACAATTGTGTTTTGACATTATAGTTTATTGGTAACATAATCTATTCAGGGTCCAACACTGTGACACATGCTACTGTGACATTATGCTTTTTAGACTAGGATTACATGGGCAGGCCATTTACACACATGTATCACCTACTTAGGATTTTTCAGACTTTTTTTCTGTTTGTTGGCACATATGTTTATTTTTTTAATCAGCTTATTTTAATAACACTGTATACCTTAAGCATGGTGTTTGCATGAGCTAAATTTCACATGACCTACTATGTGGTTCAAGTCTCAGACCCAGTGGACTGGGCACATGTGCATGTGTACCCACAATCCAAAAGGAGGAAGAAGAGGAGAAGGGATTATGGAATAACCATTCCTTACTGGGGAGCAGGGGGTGTTTTCTCTCTTGATCTGTCTCCCTCTATCTGTCTCTGTCTCTCCAGAGGCCACATGCACCCTGTGGCAAATTTAAAAAAAAAAAAATGTACCTTGAAAGAAAATCCTCAGTAGTATAGGCAGATATGAGGAAGATCTTTCAACATCCTTTCTCCTGTTTTAGTATTCAAAGCTCTCAAAAACATCAAACAAGAATCCATCCCTAAAAGAATAGGATCAATTTAAATATCAAACATAATTAAATGCAGTAGCCAAAGGTCCTATTTATTTTTTTATTATTGATTTATTTAATTTTATTTATTCATTCATTGAGTCTAATTTGATCAGAGAGAAAGAGGAAGAGTGAGAAAGCAAACCACCAGGTCTGGGACTTGAACCATGTGGAAGTGTCCAGCAACTTAACCACCATGCACCTACGGGTCCCCGAAGTTCTTATTTAAAAGTAAAAAAACAAAAATAGTGATATTATATGAAAGGAATATAATGCATTTTGTTGATCCTAAATTAGCAAATACATTAAACTTACTTTGAGTAATTAATTGAAGCACTCACTAATATATAAGATATACTGAATCTGAAATAAACCTAGGAATACTTAGTTTGGAACAAGTAGCCAATGCTTATTGGAATAAAAGTTAAAATTATTGCCCTCTCTGCCATCATGGGTGTGGGCCACTCGGTTTTTCACCATGTCTTCTCACAAGACTTTCAGGATCAAGTGGTTTCGGGCCAAGAAACAGAAGCAAAACCATTCTATTCCCTAATGTATTCAAATGAAAGCTGGTAAAATCAGATACAACTCCGGGAGCAGACACTGGAGAAGAACCAAGCTGAGTCTCTAAGGAACTGGCCAGGAGATAGCCCATGTATTTATGCTCTACCAAGGTCACTGTGGTCTTACCACATCAGGCTAAAAATGGTAATGAATGCCTGGAAACTTGGGGGTGTTTTATTGGAAAAATGATTCTTCACTTTCTTTTCATGTTCTGCATTGGTAGGTTGGTTCAGTAATAAATATGTTAGACCTTTAAAAAAAGTTATGATTATTTATTTTGAAAATGATTAAGACTATGTACTGAGTTGACACTGTTAAATGGAGAGTTATTAGAAAACATAACAGAATATTAATATCCAATTATATAAAATTGATTTGTAATTAACTCTACAGGAGTACAAAAATAATTCCTGCAGTATTAACGACAACCAGATTAAAGAGGAAAGCTTTTTCTCTGTACTCTAATTAGTTTGCTTTACAAATTCTTATTTATAAAATGAATAATATTACTTATCTTTCTTTAAATGTCTATGGCCCCCATGCAACCTATTCTACACAAAATATTTCATTGTCTTCTCCTTACTTCACCTTGAAGTTAGTAATGTCACCATAAAGGTCACAACTAATGAGAGAACTAAGCAAGTAAACAAAAACTCAGACCCAATCATATTTTCTAAGCAAATCTGTGAGTTAGGAAAAATTTTTGTTTGGTTCTCCTCTTACTCCCTCTTATCACCTGTGCTGATCCCCTTGAGATGCAATGGGCTACACTTCATCATCCTTCCCACCCCACCCAAATCTGCTCTGCTGGGCCTGGGCTTTTGCTTCTTTTTTTTTTTTTTTTTTTTTTGGGGAGGTTTTTTTTTATCGG
>NW_006160160.1:1471898-1554040 GCF_000334495.1 Tupaia belangeri chinensis
AGCGGCGGTCGACTACATGGGAGTCTAGCGACATAGCCATTATGCTAACTGCTGGCCCCGGCTTTTGCTTCTTGTGACTCAGAACTTGACTCTGCAGTATCCCATTACATATGTCTCTCCAAATTTTCTGCTAGAAAATTTGGATATGAATCTGCTAAGTGCTATTTTCCCAAAAAATTACTTGGGAACTATATGGAGAAAATTTCACGTCCTAAACAGATTTGTTAAGCTAACAGCCAACTTTAATCTTTCAACCCCCGATTGTATTTCATACCCTTTTCCCCTGCTAGACTAAAATTCCTGAATGTAAGAACATCTTTTGTGCACCTTTGTGTTCCTCAAAGGCTAGCCCACCACCAGCACCATATGCTTGGCCACTGTTTGTATTTTATAAACACTTGTTGAATGAATGAGTAGAAGCAAAAGCTCAGTATCTAGCTTGACATAAATGCCTGTAATAAAGAGATTCTTTAATCAATTCTGAAGTAATTAATAGTGAAAAGGTGTTTATTATTCCCATTTGTCTTCATATGTATTAAACTTGTGACTCCGTAGTTCCCATGTGTTCCCTTTATGACATTAGTTTTATTACTCTAGCTATTTTTTCCTTCCTATATCTGAGTACTCTTCTCCAGCTACATCCCTGACTTAATGTTGTATGCTACTAGAATGCCAAAGAGCACTTTTAAGTTAAAGCTTTAGAAACACTCATTTATAGAATGTACCATGTTTCGTGTCATGAGTGTTACCCAAAATGTCTCAGAAAAAGGTTTTCCAGTAATGTTAAGGGACTTGCAAGGTTTAGTAAAGGTTGTTGTAAAGTATCTGGCATAGTTCTGAGTCCCCGTAATAAGCGGTCCATCCATAGTAACTCTGGTTGTATTTTTTGCTGTTTTTCAGGCCAAATGTATTTGTGAGTAACAGAGGGGCAGGTAACAACAGTGATCTGCTGCCCATAGGGAAGTTGCATGGTAGAACTTGGAGGAAAAACATATATATCAGTGATCTGTTTTCACCATTTTTGTTGCAATTTACTTGCTTATTCTTATAAACTAATTGTTGTGCTGGTAGTCATTTAAATGTTTAGTGTGTTTTGCCTCATTTTAAGTGCTTAAGAGTCTAAGAATTACATCTTAGACTCTTGGTTGGAGATGGACAAAGAAAGTGAGTAACTGAATTACCTTTTTTCCCTTTTGTTCTTTTTCTTTTCATTACTTTTTCTTTTTTGCTCTAAGTTTCCAAAGCGCAAGGAATAAGGTAGTTTTCAGTTCTTGTAACTAGGACCCATTCGTTCCCATTTTGCTACATTACCTGAGGGCCTCATAGACCACAGACTGTAGGACGAGGAGAAAGCAAACCATGTGCATGCATATGCTTCTCTGTGCCCTCACAGTCTCCACCTTGATGCTCCCCTTGCAGTGAGTGGAAACGAGCACAGACTTGGGAGTTAGACACAGCTTATTTACTCACACTTTTAATTTCACTGCACCTTCATGAAAAATAGTTTCTTGCCTACTTTTGTTAATGAGAGCCAAAGGTGCCCAGGACTGAAACACTGAGCACCATGCCTGACAAACAGCAGATCCTCAAGGCCTTCCTTCCCTTCCCTTTCCTTTCCCAGCACTCCATCTGTTCCCCGCCCAGTCTGCTGTGATGTGTGAAAACAGTATTGGAGAAGCAAAACAGCTTGGTTTTGTGGGAAAATACTGAAAGGGGAAGTTTTGATGAAGAGTCCATGGCTTAGCTAGCCTGATAGCTTTATTCGAAAGGAGAATAAAAGTTCTATTCTGGCTTTGTCTTACTAGTTATGTAATTTTGGACCCTCAAAACTTTTTTCGGCCTCATTTTTCTCCCATAAAGTGTGGGTTTAATTATTTATAACTTGCAGCTCTAATAATGTACTGATCCAAGTCTTCTTGTCCTCAGGCAGATAGACTCAAAGAAATGTTACTATATTTTGCCATTACAAAATTTGAAACATAGTCAATTCAAGGACAAGAAACCCTCTCTATTCTTCATTTAATTTTTCAAACTTTCTGTCTTTCAAATCCTTAAAGAAAACCGACTCTCTGCAGAAAGATAAATTTCAAAGAATTCTACAGTATTCCTATAAAAGATTGATTAGTACATGCTTCGCTATGTAAAACATTGGAATTGAAAGGAACAATACACATGGCAGATGCTTCTTTATCTAGAAATTTCACAGCTGTCATCTGCTACAGCAACGATGGTTAGATTAGTGGAATATTACTTATTTCACTAAGGAAATTGTCTAGTCTTTAGCGTATATTGGCCTTTTATTTTTCTTACGTGTATAACTAAACACAGTGACACAAACCTATTTTCATTAGTGAGTTAGTTGTTAATTGCAGTTTGATGTGCTCTCCATCACACCGTCATACTCATTTAATGGCCTAGCCTTCACTTTCTTTGCTGTCTTAGAACTGCCCATTCCTATTGCAGCTATCATCACCTGCTTGCCTATTGCTCTTCTCTACTCACTCTCTCTGCACCGTTGAGATCTTACTCAGCACCCTCCCATCATATGTACTTCCTCGAACTCCTCTGCACCTTTTCGCATTCATTCCTTGTTTCCTTTATTAGCCTGCCTTTCTTCTGTCTCCTGTTTGATTGCATTCTCAAATGGCTGCTCTCGGTATAACTCTCATTCCAGGTATATTAATTCACTCCCATAAATTGAGTTCTGTTAGTGCCTCCAGGGACATGACTCTCAAATTTCTATACGTAGTGCTGACATCTTCCATATATATCCAGTTGCTTTTGGGGATTTCTGCCTGGAGGTACCAAGGCATATCTCAGAACCCAAAGTTCCACGGCAAAACTGTTTCCCTGTGGAAATTTATTTCTTTTTTAAAATTTTATTTTGTTAATAGATAGAGGCTTAGAAATTATGAAGCAAACCTTCATATCCTCATTTCCTTTTGGTTTTGTTTGTTTGTTTGTTTGCTTGCTTTGTAGCATTTTCCTCCATAATTTTTTTTCAAAGTCACAGCCTTTCACCCCCAGCTGTCATCAACCAGATTTTATTACCTTTAGCCTGAGTGATTTTAATAGCCTCATTGTTGGCTCTGCATCACCTCTTTTCCACCCCAATCCACCCAATGTCTCTGCCCAAGTAGCCATTAAGCATTCACATTGATCATATTTCTTTTCAAGTGGCTTTCATTGCCTTCTGCACTGACCTGGAACTCAAGACCTTACACAGAAATGTCCCGATGTTCCTGATATCCAGCACTTGCCTTAATGTTACCTGTATTTAACCCAATTAAAATTGTAATACAGCCATATGCATCTCTCTGCCTCTGCTTACGTCTCATATTTTCTCTCTTTACAAAACTCACCTCCATTCTGACAATTATAGTTTGTTAAAATAACCTCCCTCCTTCCCAACCTTCCTTCTCCTTCTTTTGCTCTCCTTTCTCCTACTTTCTCCTTTTTTCTGAAATTCATCCACCTCTCTTTTTATTTACTGCTTGTCCATTTACTTGACCAAAACTTTCTGAGTATCTTTTGTGTGCCTAGCACAGTTCTGGACATTGAGAATAGACCAGAATGTCAGAACAGCACCAACAAAAACCAAACCACGACCTATTGCATTGTAAGTCCTGAGACAGGCAGATGGTTTCAGGCAGTCACACTGCAATCAGTACTGCAAAGCACAGAAAGAACGTGGAGCTATGCTTTACAGGCCTGATGTTTTCTTCTAGGCTCCCGTCATAACCCTTCTTTAGGAATCTCTTTCCAGTTACTTAGCCAGTTTGTAAATTTTGTGCTTCAGTAAGAATCCAGACTTCATGAAGACAAAACTTGTTGCCAGCCTTTTATATTTTATATTTCAAGCACCTTTTATATTTCAAGCACCTTAAGAAAAGGCCATAATGGATGCTAGATAAACCTTAATGAAGTGAATGATTGATGGAAGCTCCTAGTTTTCTTTTGAAGATTATTTATTCCATGAGCAAGAGAGTCATGAAAAATGAGAGAGCACTCCTAACAGGATCTCGACAGTGCAGCCCACTCCCAGGCTTCAGTCAGCCCTGAATTATGGGCAAGTATATGCCAGGTGTATTCAAGGAGTTCTCCAGACTTGGACGGAAAACCTTTTCATGTGAGATTGCCTCAGCAAGTGTCACATTTTTACCACTGTGCCACCATCTGATCCCCCTAGGTTTTGTTTCTAACCTTGTCCTGTGACATTCATATTATTGTGTCATGATATATGCTATATTTCTTTGTAAATTGATTTTTACCATTCTGTAAGTCTATAAGCAGCAAAAAGTCAGAGACCACATTTTACTAAGTTTGTATGCTTAAAATATCTGCCCAGTATACAATATCCTTAAATATCTATTAAATAGAATGTGTAATATTTATTCAAAATATCTTAATATCCTTATTACTTAGATATAAATATTAGTCAAATGCTTTTCCCATGGATCAACAGTGGTTTCATTTTATTACTTGATAATGTATTTTGCAATGGCAAGACTTAATGACTTCACTGCTTTTTTTTTCTTTCTTTCTTTTTATTTTTTTTTTTATGCCTGTGGGCACATGTGTCCACAGAGAGAGGCAAGGATAATAAAAGGGAGAGAAACTAACCTATCCCCAAGTGTAATGTGATCATCCCATGATTCCCTTTCACCCATCTTGTCAGAGAACTGTGTGGTTGCTGTGTTGAGACAGATTCCAGTTAATCAAAGAAAAATCGAGAAGATCCATAGAAAGTTATTGTAATAACCCAGATGACAAATAGTGGTCGTTTTCATCAGAGTGATAGCAGGGAAGATCATGAGAGGTGGTCATATTCTGGAAGTATTTTTAAGGTACAGCCTACTGGAGTTGTTGAAGGATTGGGTTCAGAGTTTGAAAAGGAAGAGTCAAAAATAACCACACTGGTTTTTGTCTGAATACCTGCAAAGATGGATTTACCACTAGCTGAAATGTGGAAGAGAACAGGATGACCAGCTTTGCGAGAGGAGGCTTATGAAAGTTGAACTGATGATGCCTACTGTACATCCTACTGAAGATTTCAATAGAAAAGCAGTTAAAGGAGGAGCTGGGCAGGACAGGGTGCACACATTTTGGTGGCAGCAGTACATATGAAGTGGTCTTCCAAAAGCTGACGGAAAAAGCATATTATGAAAAATAACAAAACTGTGCTTGGATTTCAGAAATTGTTGCACCAAAATAAACTTAACTTTCATTCCATTTTTCCATGAACTTTTGAAAGTCTCCTCACACCTTTGATATAAAACCCTGGCAGAGGATGAGCTCTCCAAAACTGTTGGTTATGATATTAAACAATAAATTCTGGGGATTGAGTACTGAGGAGGCCTATTTGTCAGGTTGGAAGATGAAAGAAACCAGAAAAGCAGATTAAAATTGATCAGTACATGAAATTGAAGGAAAATGAAGTGTGTGTTGTGTTCTGGAAGGTAGGAGAATGATAGTGTGATCAAGGGTGCCAAGGAGTGCTGCTAGCATCAAGTAAGATGAGGATGGTAGTTTGAGTGTAAAGGCATTTGTAACTTGGAGGGCAGGTAAAGACTGGTTGGAGTGGGTTCAAAACAGAACAGGAAGAAAGGATTTGATTCTCTTTTTTAAAAATTAAATATGGAGTCTTTTTTATTATGAAATGGAGTCATAATCAGAGCGGGAAGTAGAGATAAAAGGAAATGTTTCCCGAAGGGCAAAAATAATGTGTTTATAAAGGGAAAAACTGAAGAGAGAAAAATTGAAGATACAAGACAGAGGAGGAATTGTTGAGGATTTTTTACTTTGGGATAGATAAGAAAAGATGGATCTAATATGGTTAAAAAAAAAAATGTAACTGGCCTTTGACACCTCTACAGAGAGCACTGAATTTAAAAGGGTATTTGTTTTGGGAACCAGCAGTTAGCGTAATGGCTATGTCGCTGGACTCCCACGTAGTCGACCGCGGTTCGTGTCCCGGACCCGGTGGCTTAGAACTCACGCCGGGCGCGTGTGCGTGCGTGCCCAAGATCCCGAGAGGAGAATGGAGGAGAAGGGACTGCGGCGTGACCATCCCCCCTGGGGGGTGATTTCTCGCTTTCTGTCTCTATGTCTCTCTCTGTCTGTCTGGCGAGCGCACGCGCCCTATAGTGAAAATCTCTCCAAAAAAAAAAAAAAAAAAGGGTATTTGTTTTATAGTTGAGGGATTTGGGTTATGTGGTCATGGTTGGGGATTTTTTGTGATATAGTCTACAGTGTTGTCAAAATATCTGTATATTTTCATGCATCATCTTTGTTAGAGCAGCACAAAACACACACTCTCACACACATATATACTAATCCCTTTCTCTGTAGTCCAACAACAATGGCCTTTCAGTTTCTGAAAGTCTCATGCTCTTTCTCACCACAGGGCCTTTGCACATGCTGTTAAACCTCTCTATGGCTCGCACTTAAGATTTTATTCAGGCCTTCATGACATTTTCATTGATGTGTTTCCATTTATTCATATGTTTATTTCATTAGACTCAGTTTTTACCATTGGGCTTTTACTCTCTTAAGACTGAGATCGAGTCTCCAAAAATATATTTAAAAACACAAGGACCAGCAGTTACTGTAATGGCTATGTCGCTGGACTCCCATGTAGTTGACCACTGTTTGCGTCCCGGACCTGGTGGCTCTAAACTCACGCTGGGCGCTTGTGCGTGCGTGTCCAAGATACCGAGAGGAGAATGGAGGAGAAGGGATTGCGGCGTGGCCATCCCCCCTGGGGGGTGATTTCTCGCTTTCTGTCTCTCTGTCTCTCTGTCTGGCGAGTGCACACACCCTATGGCAAAAACCTCTCCAAAAAAAAAAAAAATTTAAACACATACAATTTACCAAGTAGTAAAAAAAAGTCATTCCCTTTTTTATGGATTTGCAAGCATTGTACGAGACAAATATGCTTCTGAAAAATTGAATTAATTTATAGTTATATGGTATAAATAATTAACAGGGAAGTAAAGAAGTAACAAGGCACCTCTTGCTATTCACTTTGGCTGCCTAAGTAGCAAATAGATTGAGACAATTATTGCCGTAATTGTACTGTGCTCTATAGGTAACATATTTTAGTGAGTAAACTGTAATCTCAGTAAGCCAGTAAGTAGCAGTGCATCAGAAGAAGATGTTCTGGCACTTTTTTTCAAAAAAGAACAAAATATATTTATACAGAAAATGTTTTTAGAGATGCAAAACTAAGCTTAAATTTAAGAACATTTAGTTGTGCTTCTGTAGCTTCCAGACAGCACTCCCTCAAATATTTATATTTACTCAGTAAAATAAAATGCTCACTGTTCTCTGAAAGCATGTGTTTAGTAGAGCGTGATAATACTGAAGCTGAAGACTGGGCAGAGCTATGAGAGTAAAGGATTGGAAATTAAAATTTAGACCAAATAAATCTGAATTAGTGACTCTCTATATATTCAAGTATGTATGAACACAACATGAGAATAAAATTGGCTAATATTTTATTGGTACTCAAAAATCAGGAGAATTTTTCAACACTGATTAAGGCTTAGGAATATAAAATATGTCATCAAACTAGGGAGCACATAAAATGTGTGTTTTTGCTGTGATTCTTGCTATTTTGTGCTCATTAATAGGTTATTAGATAATATAGAACTCAACAATGTTACTAAGGGATAGAGATATGTAATCTGCTACATGTGCCTACTCTATGACTGGAGTTTTTGAGACTAATGTATATGAATGAGAAATGTGCATTCCCATGTTAATTGTAAGACTATTAATAGCTGATAAATGGAATCAATATAATTATCCATCAGAAGATAAATATACAAAGGCAATGGGGTATATATATATATATATATATATACAATGGAATAGTATTCAATCATTAAAAGGATGGAATTATGTGAATCGCAGCAACATAGATAAGTCTAGAGAACATTAATGTTAAGTAAAATAAGCCAGGCACAGAAAGACAAATACTGTGTGATATTACTCTTATGTGGATTTTTTTTTTCTTTTTTTTTTTTTTTTTTGAGGTTTTCGCTATAGGGGGCGTGCACTCGCCATTTTCTTTTTTTTTTTTTTGGAGAGATTTGTGCTATAGGGAGCATGCGCTCGCCAGACAGACAGAGAGAGACAGAGAGACAGAGAGACAGAAAGTGAGAAATCACCCCCCAGAGGGGATGGCCACGCCATGATCCCTTCTCCCACATTCTCCTCTCGGGATCTTGGGCACGCACACACACGCGCCTGGTGTGAGTTTAAGCCTTCGGGTCTGGGACTCGAACCGCAGTCGACTGTGTGGGAGTCCAATGACATAGCCATTATGCTAACTGCTGGTCCCACTCTTATGTGGATTTAAAAAAAAGTAGTCTCATAGGCATATCATAATATAGTTAGAAAAAAGTAATAAGATAAGATATTCTAATATACAATAAGTGAACAATAAATATTAATAAAATTATATATTTCAAATAGGTAGAGGAGAATGTTTTTAATGTTCTCACAACAAATAAATAATAAATGTTTATTATGATGAAAAGATTAATTACCATGACTTTATTATTGCTCAATGTATATGTGTATTCATACTTCAAGTTGTACCCCATAAATATGTATAATTATTGTGTCAATAAATTTTAAAAAATAAAATACACATTTCCACAGAAAGAGATTTTATACCATAACCCTATAAACATTAAAATATTCCATCAGTAAATATTCAGCCTTGAGACCCACATCAACTAAAGTTGATAGCCCAAGTATACCATATTTCAGGTAGAATGGAGAAGTTTTTGTAAATGTACCTTTCATAGAACTGCTGTATTCTTAGGTCATTGCTGTACTGCCAGGGTGAAATTAGATCCTGACAATTTTTGGCATAATGTAAGTAAAGAATTTTCTTATGCAAAGTCAAGAAAATGAGTAATTACACTTGGGTTTGTTCTTAATATACAATCACTTAGAATTTTCATGAATAGTCTATATCATTTTAATATTAATTAAGAGAGTGAAGGGAAACTTGGTATTCTCCTACTTGAAGCAACTTATAATTCATTTAATAATTTTGAAAGAATTTATCCTTTTTCAAAGGTGTATTAATTTTGAAAAATTTATTGTTCTGATAGATTGTGTGCCAGGTTTATTTTTTTTTAACCTACATTTGATACATGAAGAACATAAAACTTCAAAATCATCATGACTTTTGGACAAGCTAATAAGTTACGAGGAAGACAAAATATTATCATTCAAATACACATGCGCGTGCGTGCCCAAGATCCCAAGAGGAGAATGGAGAAGAAGGGATTGCAGCATGGCCATACCCCCTGGGAGGTGATTTCTCGCTTTCCGTCTCTCTGTCTCTCTGTCTTTATGACAAGCGCACAAGACTTATAGCAAAAACCTTTCAAAAAAAAAAATCCATGATCTTAGTTTATGAGTATAAAAAAAGAAAAAAAATATTGACAAATAAATTTGGTAGATTTATGTACTTCTTTTTCTTGGAATCTGCTTTTGAATTGAAATGTAATTTTAAAAGTTCACTTAAAAGTCAAATTATTAAGGTTAATTGTTATTAATTTTTTCACATTCATATTTAAATAGCTATCATGTAACAAAAGCCCCTTTTTTAACTTTCATTAAAATAGAAAATAATGTTCTGAATGGAATACATTATTATTAGAAGATAAAATAAAGTGATCTCATATTAGGTAGAATATATTCATAAGAATGAGTATTTGAAATAGAGAACCACATCTGTTGTTCAGACATAACTGAGGTTCCGGAATTATCAGTGAGTAAATTATACCTTGGTTGAGGAAAGCAATAAAGAGCTAAGATCCTATTCTATCGAAGTAGATGTGATAAGTGCTATCTAAACCTTTTCTTCCAAGGACATAGTGATAAATGAACTCTTTTAAATTTGTTTGCCTTTATTCAGGATAGAGTGTGCACCCATATGAGAGACAGAGAGAAAGAGAGAGAGAGAAAGAGAGAAAGAGATGAACACCCCGAAACATCTACCCATGCTACGATCCCCTTCTTCCAGTCTTCTAGTACTTGCACAAGTTTTCAGCAAATTTTAGGCTGACCTTCCAGGATTCAAACCATGGTTGCCATGTGAAATCCAGCTCCTGTTGAATAGCACATTAGTATTGAACCATTAAGCTGGCGCTGAGGTTCATTTTAAAGAAGTCTTTTTTTTTTATAATAAGTATTTCCATAATCAGAACCAGTTAACAGTTTCCATTGGCAAGTATTATTTTTGTCATTTTCAGATCTATAATGGTATCAGAATTTTGCTCTATATGGTCACATGGACAGTAAAATGTTACATAAGGGGAGGAATAGGGAGAAAAATTCAAAGTGAGCAAAGATTCATATTCAGAAGTAGAATTTATAATGTGAACCAACTTTTTCTATAACCTAGATCTCTCAATTCCAGCAAATTTAGTGCCTAAAAGTAGCAAATAGAATTTGCAACTGCCCTAGTTCTATCCTCTACGTGCTATTTGCTTTAAAAGATTTAGCAATAACGCCTTTCAGTTTAAGTTAACTGGTACATGACAATTTATAAAAGTAAAGTAAATTTAGTAAATTTCTTTTTTGTGTTTTTCATATTCCATTGCCTTATTTCTTAGATCGCTATATATAATGTTTTAAAAAATGCCATATAACTGAAAATGTCAGAAATTAACTATTTAACAGAAAAACTCAAGATTATGAGGAAGTAGAAGATTAGTTGATAAAATAAAAATTACGGGACCTTTTTACTGTATGGGGTCTGCAGGTGGCATGGTGGTTAAAGGCGCTGGATTCCTACATGGCTGATGGCATTTCGAATCCTGGACCTGGCGGCTTGTTTTCTCACTTTCTCTTTCTCTTGAGTCAAGTTAAAAACTAATAATAACAAATGGAATTAAATGAATAAATTATTCATTTTAAACAATTTCAACCATATGAACAGAGAAAGACTGTGTTAAGCTGATGGTAATCTTTACTCTAGAGCATGAGTCCAGGGCTTGAAAGGGCAATAGTTGACTAAAAACATGGACAGGCACCTAATTTTGAAATTTTGTCCCCCCCCACCACCATGATAAATAATTGAATGTTATTATAGAATTAATAAGGAACAACTGAATGGGTCAAAACTTGGAAATAGCCCAGTCTTAGCTATATGAACTCTAAATTTTGATGGCATTATAGAAGGAAGACAGAGAAGAGAAATCTAAAAACACAAAGAGAAATAGGAAAACTGCTGCCATATTGGTCTGAAAGATGACAAAGAACTCCATTATGGCAGGCAAAAGAAGGAACACACTATAAAGAAGGAACACACTTGAGAGAGTTGTAGAGACTCAATAGGAACAATGATGAACTACGTATAAGTGTAAAAGAAAACAATGATGCCAAAGAAAACCCCAAGGCTTCTCACATAGGCAGTGTCTCAACAGTGAATGATGAGGTGGAGAAGACGGAAGGAAAGACTTATTTTAAGGATGTGTTGAATTTGAAATACTCCAGATTTTTGTGGACTATTTTGGTGGGAAGAGAGAAGATTGAAATGTTTATCAGACCGCACAAAACTGATTTTCTACCTGTGGAATATACTAATGGTAAGGTTTCTAAATCATTGAACTTAGATATTATCAAACAAGCATAATGAATGAAATTTCCCTGAGAGAACCTGTGGGCTGAGAAAAGAAGACAATTGGTGAAACTATTAGCTAAGGAAGTCATCGGAGATGTGGGAAGAGAGAAGGGAGATTTGGAAGTCAAGGGGGAAACACTTTTAAAAAGGAAGGATTTAAAGGATCAGATTCTCCAGGAAATCAAATGAAATGATAATCTGTACCCCCTAAATTGGACAAAATATTCAATTACTCTGATTTTATCCTGAATTATATTCTCTGCCTTAAGTATTTCCATCAATCATGATTAGTTTGCTAATCTTCCTTTCAAATCACTATTAAATTTTCACTTCCATCTTATGTAACTCTTGGTTCACACTACAGTGTCTGAACTGAAATGGACTTATAGATTCAATGACAGCATTCTTAAGAGGATCATGTTCAGAAATTAAAGTGAACTTAATGTCTACCTTTGTTTTTAAAGTTCCAATGTTAATGATATTAAATATTAAATCATATTATTTCATTTTAATTACCCATATTTTTAAAGCATGTGTTCTAAATTGAACTTTATATTCAAAATATACAGAATCTAATTAGGACTGAAGAAAATTAATATAACATTTCTTAAGGTTATTGACACAAACATATTTTCAAAAGAAATTCAGAAAATAATCTAAAATAATATTGTAACATTTAAATCTAGCACAATTATTAAAATAACTATGGTTTTTAAACACAAATAAAGTATCATGTTGATAATGTTTCTATTTATCTAAAAGATTATATCATTATGGTCTCAGTAAAAATACTTGTAATTTCTTTTTTGCTTTTATTTGAAGTTGTTAGACTACTCATTTCATATCCTCAACTAGACTCTTAATTTTCATGATGAGAGGACTCATGCTTAACATGTCTTTGAGTTTCCTCTTTATTTTTTTCTTTACCCAGAGGTCAAAGTTAGAGATATCATGAAAAATGTTCTCAATACATCATCTCAACAAAGAAGAAATATCACATATCTGATTTGCTGAGATAGATTTCTTTGCTACTACCTCAATGATAGTAGTTCACATTTTAATGTATTTCAGGTTTTTGAATGATCCTATTTAATCAAATTTTCTCATTACATCATTGACTAATTTTAGACTGGTTAGAGTATGGTACTAATAAGATCATGTAAGTGTTTGAATTCTATGTGAGACTTTTAGTTGTCTTTCTCATGGTCACAAATTCACTTTAACCATGACTACATTTGCAACTGTACAATATCGGTTCAAAATATAAATCTATTTATAGCCCTGAAAAATGAATTGACTTATTAACATCTACCGACCCTTAACCTTCCTCTGTGGTGTTAGCAGAAGAGTACTCAGAAACACAATTAACCCAGAGGACAAGACTGTGTTAAAAGGACTTTCTCGTCCATAGTCCCTTCTCATCCATTCTCCTTTTGGGATTTTTTGGGCATGCAAACCCATGTGCCTGGTGTGAGTTTTAAGCCACTTGATCTAGGACTCCAACCGTAGTCAACTATGTGGGAGTCCACTGACATAACCTTATACCATCTGCTGGTCCCCAAAAGGACTTTTTAAAAGTAGTTTATTTCAACAGCTTATGATTTTAAATTAAATTAACCATCTGTATTTCTTCAAGAAATATCATATAATTGGATTTCAAAACTTCTAGATGTTCTAATGTTTCTTTTTTTATCTTTTTTGAATACATTCAGTCACTGTAAATCATTACAGCATGCAAAATGAATTTTCCCAGCATAATGTTTCTTAATCCAGTGTGGTACATTCTTTAATGTAGAATGTATAAACTAAACTAAAAAACTGAGTATAGGAAAGCAGAGTTTTAAAATATAGATCTTTATAATATTGTTGGTATTTTAAAAGCTTTTTAGTACCGGAGAAATACTCTTTATCAAGTTATTCAGTTTGTGGCTTTGGTGGAATCTAAAAGTTGAAAATCTATTCATTTAACTGAAATTAGTACATAATTCATTATCAAACAATTAAAAGAAAAACAATATTTTCTATTATTTTAACTACAGAAATATTCTTACCTTAAAGGATGAAAAAAATTTGAATTCAGAATCTTTTTTTTACTGAAATCAATATTATTAATTAGTATAACTAACTAAAATAATAAAAATGCATTAGTATAATTAAAATTTATTTAAAATTAAACTATTTTTTGAATAGTCATACTACTAAAAACAATTTATAACTTACAAATTATTTTAAGTCTAGTATTTCTAGAAAAACATTCATAGTTATTATATTTTTTTAAAAAATTAAAGAAAAAATGTTTTTCTGGGATTAAGAAAGATCAAAAGTAGGGCTTCCTAAAAATAGTGGCACAGTGATTGAACGCTGTACAGATGGAGCAAAATTCCATATGGCTGACCATGTTTTGAGTCCCTGTCCTGACAACAGTGTGACAGGTGTGACTCCATGTCTGCACAGGCTCCTGATAGGACGGAAAAATAGAAGGAAAATTGTGGTGTGACTATGTGCCACAAAAGGATGTTTTCTCTCTTTCTCTTTTTCCTCTGGGTCATCCATGTACCCTCTGGTACTAAATAATGATAATGATGATGATAAATACAAATAAAAAGTCAATCTATGTCATTTAATACCAAGTCAATAGGAAATATTTCTTTTTTGTGAGAGCATAAATGCCTTGATCTACATGGGCACAGTTTTGCCTGCCCTGTCCTCCGCTCTAACCTCTGGGCCCAGTGCAGTACATACATATGCAAATAATTAAAAATTTAAAAATAAATGAAAAATAAATCTGATTATCTGGAAACCATCTTCTATTTATAAATCATAATTATGCTATCCAAAGCAAAATAATATGTAAACATAGGAAAAAAGGTAAACTTTGTGGTATCGTTTTGTGCAACTGTGGTTAATTATTTAGTCTTGTTTGTATAATACCCAAAGCTGATTGACATCTTATCAGTATTTCAAGGTTCTGAATGTTTTGCCCCGTTTAATTCTTTAAATATATAGTGGTCAAAACTTTTACCAAATGTGTGTGTGTGTGTGTGTATGTGTGTGTGTGTGTGTGTGTGTGTGTACACATCAAATAAAGCTAATGACCCTGTAAGAAAAATTACTCAAACTTCATGGTCCTCTAAGTATGGACCAATATTGTTTTAATTCAGGAAAAATAGGATATTACTACAATAGTAATGGCACTATACTTAGGATTTTATGTGCTTAAAGATTATTTAGTTTTAAAAAGCTAATGACCCTGTAAGAAAAATTACTCAAACTTCATGGTCCTCTAAGTATGGACCAATATTGTTTTAATTCAGGAAAAATAGGATATTACTACAATAGTAATGGCACTATACTTAGGATTTTATGTGCTTAAAGATTATTTAGTTTTAAAAATCTAAAACATAAGTGGTTTAATATAGTTTTATGGTTCCTTCTGTGACTAGTTGAGCTGAATTCAAAATAATAGAACAAAGCATATTTAAAAATAACCACTTTGTGGGAAGAACCAGAGACCTAAAAGACTGTAGCCAAGTGAGATCCTTCAGGAGAATGCTGCAATGTTATATTGTCCCAGCCCTTTAAGTCCAAGTTAGGTTTGTGGAGTTTATTCATGGGTCCTCCATCTGTTTGGTGCAGAGATAGCCAGGAAGAATATATTTATGGGTGGCCATTAACTCCAATCTGATGTATCACTAACGCAAGAAAGTACTAAGATAATGCCCACATTTAGCAGGACACGTGATATACAATGTATTGAATAAAGTTCAAGATTTGGCTTTGAAGAGTCTGGGTTAGCCCTCAAGCCTTTCAGTTTGGGAAAAATTATGCATAAATATTTTTTATTCAAACTGAAACTGACTATTTAGTTGGCAAGCAGTAGTTCACAATATATCAATTGAGAGAAACAATATCTGGGAATTTAAAACCTACCCTTTTTGCTTGTATAATCTCAACACTTAAAATAGTTGACGAAGTCTATTAAAGAAGTTTTTTGTTTGTTTGTTTGTTTTTTTGAGAGGTTTTTGCTATAGGGCGCATGCGCTTACCAGACAGAGAGAGAAAGAGAGACAGAAAGCGAGAAATCACCCCCCAGGGGGGATGGCCACACCGCAATCCCTTCTCCTCCATTCTCCTCTCAGGATCTTGGGCACGCATGCACACGCGCCCAGCGTGAGTTTTTTTTTTTTTTTAAGCCACCGGGTCTGGGACGCAAAGCGTGGGCTACTACATGGGAGTCCAGCGACATAGCCATTACGCTAACTGCTGGTTCCTTAAAGAAGAATTTTAAGAGAAAGTTGAAAAATTTTATCAGCCTCAGGCCACTTTAAAGGCTGACCTTATTCCATGGGACTTCAAGAAAAGGTGTTTGGTGTTAGGTTTGCTGAAATGAGATGTTATTTAAACACTTTCAATGTATCTCCTGTTTTCTGATGGGGAGATCCTGCGAGCCTCACACAGAAGGCAGCTAATTTGGTCGTCATGGGCCAACAATGTTTTCCTGATTCAGCTTGAAATTATACTCCTAGATAATTAATCTTTGTCTTTCTGTGGAGCTTGTAGTTAAACAGGGTACATGCAAGTGATGTGTGGTACTTCCTTGTTTCCTTATGTTAATAAGAATGAATTATGTGTTTCTTTTTCAATTATCTTAGAAAAAATAACCTTCCTAAATGCAAATATACATCAATGACTTATTAAATTACTTTTCTTGTATTAAGGAAGTCATGACTCTTACAATTCCTTAGATTTCAAGGAGTCTGTAGTCTTTGGTTTATCGCATGATTTCTCTCTATGGATTCTTCATCAGGTTTTCATTTTTCAAATCCTTGTGTCTTTTTTTCTTGTGACATTTTGATTAATTTTGTTTTGTTTTTGGAAAAATCTGTTTATTTGCCCTGAATATTGCTTATTTTTAGTGGAGATAGTTTGTTTTTCTTGCTCTTGCAATTTTTAAAGAACATTGTACAGAAATAAGTGGGTGGGATAGTGACAGTTGATTCTGGGAGTTGGTTATCTGGCCCTCCACTCTGCAGAGAGACTGCCTCTGATCTTGCCTAATGTCACCAACCTTGGGCATTTCATCTTAGTTTTCTCTAATACATCAAAAACACAGCTGCAGGGACAACTTTTGCTCTGCCAAGTAAAAAACCAAAAGCCTGAGTTACACTGGAGATGCTGTGAAACAGTTTTCTTACCTGACCTCATCCTCCCTGCCTTCTTGGGTGAGAGGTTTAGAGAACTTGACACTTTGCCCACTAACCTAGATCTTGTCTTTCTAGGCATGGGACACTGACTTGGCATTGAAGGGTGTGTGGTGCCTGAGAACTGCTTTGGAATGGCTTCATTCTTTACTTCTTCCCTGTACCAAGTCCAGTTTCCCACTACTGCTGGCAATCTGTTTCCTAGATTCTTGCTGCTGTCTAGTTTCACCAAAAATGGGATTTTTTCCCCCTGCGTGTCTGTATTTTCAGTTTTAATCTCAGAAAGGAAAATCAGACTGAGAGAGCCTTACTTTAACTGGAAGTTCTCTATCACATTTAAATATGGTCAGCATCCTTTAAAATTCTGATGAACTGCCACCTACAGTATTGATAGATGTTGAATCTGCTGTGTTAGAATGCTATTTCCCTGTTTGTTGTAAAGAGTAATAATACATAATTTCTGACCTTATTTTATATACCTTATTTCAAGAATGAAATAGAATATATGGAATGAAGGTATAATGAAGTAATACATGAAAGTATGTTGCATGTAATTTCAAAATTTGTTTTTATTTTATTATGAATTCAAGATTTTAAAAATCCATCTGTTAGAGCCAGCAGGTGGCTGATGGTTAAGGTGCTAGATTCTGGGTTTAATCCCAGACCTGGAGGCTTGAAAATCATGCCAGGCATGTGCATGTGCATGCCCAAAATCCCAGGAGTAGGAAGAGAAGGGATTGTGGTGTGGCCATCCCTATTGAAGTGTGATTTCTCACTTTCCCTCTCATTGTCTCTCTGTGTCTCTGTAGCAAGTGCATACACTCTATGGCAAAAGCCTAAAAACAAAGCAAAACAAAACAAAAAACTGGACTTTTTCCTCCCTTTTGAGGATCCTAACTTAGAAAAGTTGAAATATATTTCAACTTTACTCCTCTGTAACTCTCTACTTACCAATAACTACTGGCTCTCCCCATGGGCTCCATCTAACTCAAACCTTTTGATAGAAATAAATGTATTATTTCTTATAATTATACCAAAACCCAGGGACTGGATTCAAAACAAAACAACATAGCTAAGGAGTTTTTCTTAGTAACTATCTAGCTGACTATTAGGTTTTCCTGGGGTACAGATATTAATTGCCCATCTTGGTTGATGAGACTGTTCCATGCTACACTCTAAGATGTGTGAGACTGTCTGCATAAAGTAATTCAAGACAAAGGGCAAAAAAGCAGAAAATCATGGCCACGTGGGTGAACAGATGTCAAAGATGATACTCTGAGTGGCTGATACTCTGAGGGGCTGACCCTGATGGGAAGGTTATGAGTTCATGCCCACAGACTCCCTGAGTACATTGGGCATGCGTGTGCCTACGACCCAGGGCTGGCTGAGGCTGAGGTAGATCACGCCTCTCAAGACCCTGTTGAGGGTGCTGTTCATACCTTCCTCACTCATGGAAGAAATAAATAATATCTTTCTCACTCTTGTCAAAGTCATCAGTAGTTCAAGTATCCTTACTTTATAATTAATGTTTATACTATTAAATTTATTTTACATTTAGTCTAGCTATAAATGTCATTGTTACTTGTGCAACTATTTGAACATCCTTATGAATACTGTGATAAACTGTAATTTATGTAGAATGTTGATAAATGTAAGAATTTCTGCAAAGAACAGCAGCTTTAAGGAGAAAAAGAAGGCTATCAATATAAAGTTTAATTTGGTCTTTTTGAAGATTGGAGACAGAATAAAAATGAGTCGCTCATTCAGGGATAGTTTATGGCACTAGCTGAAGAAAGATATAAACTTAGAGATGGTTTTCCCAGGCTGGAATTACAGACTTTCACATATGAAAAATGGTTTTGGATGATCTTGAGGTACAATTGCCTGGCTTCTGAAGGTCAAGCTTTCCTGTGAATTTATCATATAGAACCACCTCAGTACTCAGATTCCTTCTCATTCCTTTCTAGGAGAATGTTGCTGCCCAAGGGTTCCACCAGGTTTCAGATCTCTTTGTAGTAGGGACAACCAAACCGTCTTCCAAGCTGAGCGATGCGAGAGCCAGTTCAAGTTAATGGCCAAGGCTTTTCCAAGGGATTCTGGGTCTTGAATCGTCAGTGCTTAAGTTTTCCCTTTTGTGTAAAAAACAATATATGATCAGAGGAAAAAGAGCTGTAGTCATAAAGAAAACCTACACAAGGAAATGCCAATGTGGAAAATGAGAAGGAAAGGAATGCCCAGAACTCTACAAACTGCTGGGAGGGTGCTTGAATCTGCTTCAAAACTCAATCCTTAGAGGATTTCAGTCAAAAGAGCTTAATGGAAACTTCAGGCATTATCAAGGCTCATTTCCCAATATCCCCTCAGAACAGACAGATGGATGCGAGATCGGAAGGACATTCTGAACTCACTGACGAGTCTGCCCTAACTGTCCTCCCTTGTAGCTTGTCTACTTACCATGACGTTAAGAGGAGTACAGGTCTTATGGGCATCTGCAGTTCACCTTGCTTTGTTTTCCTTGGTGTAGTATTGAAGGAAACCAATGGCAACAAACTTCTATTCCTGAACTTAACTTGATTTACTTCTTTTTCACTTTCCTCATTTCACAGTTAGATTCTTTTCCAGGTACTACCAATTAAGATTGGATAACACTGGCAAGTAATAATATAATCCTTTATATGGTAAACTGTTTTGTTAGTAGAAATTAAATTGTCATAGCAGAGCCAAGAGAGATAAAATATTGGTTTAAGTAGGTATAAGGACCCTAAATTTAGAGTTCTAGATCTGTGACTTATGAGGGAATTTCAAAAAGTTTGTGTAGAAGTGGAATTAAAATACAAATTTGTTTAGATATTAAAAAAATCTGAGGTGCATTCATAGCTTTTTATAATGTACATTCTCCATGAACTTTTGGAATATTCTTCATATTTACTGGTTTGATTCATGCAAATTGCTTCATCTCTCCTTGACTGATAGACTGATACACAAAATGGATAGTTTAAAGGCCTATTTGAAAGATTATTTTGTGTTTCTGTTTTTATTTATTCTTTTGCCTTGCTTTATTTCAAAGTCTTTTTGAAGAGACACATAAATGAAAACATAGGATTAAAACAAATCAAGGCAATGACTGAAAGTGGAGCCAAGCTGTGTCTCAGAAGTAAAAACACACACACAAACACACACACACACACACACATACACACACACACATGTACACTCTCATCTGATCACAGGATCTGAAAGACACATATTTGTCTCTGTTTTTCTCTCTCACACACACCCATAGGACACATACACACACATAGGAGACCTTCCTGTGACTAGTTCTCAAAGCAGTGATGCACATTAGAAATATGGTCCTCATTCAGTACTGCTGTAGAAGTTTAAATATTTTTTCCTTTCATTTTCCCTTAGGAATTGCAACACCTTCTAGCTTTTCACAAGTCAGTTACAGTTGGTCTCCTACCATCTTTCTGCTTCAGTATTATAGTGTATTTTATTCAAAACTTATCTGAAGCCATAAATTTAAAAATGTACAGCTTCTCATTTGAAGACTAAATGATGTGGAATGTCCAAAGACAGAAAGCATCATTCTGAAAGGTCAGTTTTACCTCTTCTGTGAGCTAGTAGTTATTTTTCTGCGAAGGTTTACTCCGTCATTTTCTCAAGTATTCAGGAATAATACTTTTTGATGAACTAGCTTTACCTAAATACTACCTTGAGAAAGAAAGTTCTAGTCTTCTGGAGGTGGTATGAGCTCCTTCTATTTCTAGCCTTACAGTCTTGCTTTCACTGACTATTAAAAAATTTAAACATTTAAAAATCAAAAGGAATATGTGAAATATAAAAAGACAAGTTCAGAAGAAACTAGTAGAGGATTACATTTGGAAAGGGAAGGGAAAAGAAAGCGGTATTTACAACATAAAAAAATTAAAGAGGGACCTGCAGGTAGCGTGGTGGCTAAGGACACACTGGACTCCCACATGACTGACCACGGTTCAAGTCTCAGACTTGAGAGATTGCTTTCTCACTTTCCCTCTCTCTCTCTCTGTATCTCTCTGGTCAAATTAAAATAAATAAATAAATAAATAAATAAATAGTTAAATAATTAAATAAAATAATTCTTTTAAAAAAATAAGGACCTAATGTTACACAACTGACAAGTTATATCCAAAGATATCAAAATAATAATTTCTGAAAATTTGAAGGTATTAAATGAAGAAGAGCTAACTAGAAAACTAGGGTTTGCTTCTCAGTCCATCGAAAGGCTGTTCTGATAGCATGTGTCTGTAATCTCAGTGACCCAGATTATTGCAAACTCAAGGCTGACCTGGGCAACATAAGATACTTTCTAAAAATTAGGGTAATATGGCTTACATGGCAGCTTACCTCTAAGTCCAGCTGGGAGAATGAGGCATCAGAATTGTGTCAAAGAGACTAATATCTAGAAAAGTAATTAAATGAAATGAGAGTAAAAGCATACTTTCTTACTAGATATTCAGTTTTAATATTTTATTCACTTATACTTTGGTATAAATGTATAAGCATAAGATGTTTTATGATATCTATTAACACATCAGTAACAATATTTTGTATAAAGAGTGGAAAATTTGAAAGAGACAGGTAGAACTAAAATTTTAATTGTTTTCATTAAAATTAGCTTTTCATGGAAATTTATTGACTTCAGATTTAAAAAATCATACAAACAGCACAGTGCCTATTGCTTTGCATTGATCTAAGAAACTGTCAAGTATTCTATTTATACTACACTAAACCATCAAATATATATATAAATAAAATAAAGGGTCTTTTCTTTGTCAGATGCATAATACTTTTTCTACCATGTTTTAAGTAAATCTGCTAATATATTTTTAGATTTTTCTGTGAGATTTATTTAAGCAGAATTTCTAAATCAATAGAGCAAAGGAAGTTTCTCACTGAGAAACAAAATTATGTAAGCAGTGTTATTGTTTCTTTCTTTTGCCAAACGTTTCATCTTAAAAATTATTATAATTATCAGTCTTATTAAAATTTAACAAAAGTGAATAACCATTTCATATATACTAATAAGTTTCCATGGGAAGATATTGCATTCTATGAATTTTCCATTGATTTTTTAACATTGACAATTCAAAGACTAACCAAATTTCTGATGTTTCTTTGCATTTAAGAAAAAAGCCATGTCTGAAGTTTGTTAGAGGGAAAAAGGGGAAGACAAAAAAAAAAAATCTCTCTCTAGGGACCAGCAGTTAGCGTAATGGCTATGTCGCTGGACTCCCACGTAGTCTACCGGGGTTCGAGTCCCAGACCCGATGGCTTAAACTCACGCCAGGCACGTGTGCATGCTTGCCCAAGATCCCAAGAGGAGAATGGGGGAGAAGGGATTGCGGCGTGGCCATCCCCCCTGGGGGATGATTTCTCACTTTCTGTCTCTCTGTCTCTCTCTGTCTGTCTGGCGAGCACATGCCCCCTATAGCAAAAACCTCTCAAAAAACAAAAAATCTCTCTCTAAGGCTGATTGATAATAATAATTTTTAAAAGTAAAATGCTTGCTCAAACTTACATGATGATTGGAATGATGATTGAAATGTTTAATTTGTTCATCAGAAATGTTTCAAGAAAGAATAATACTTGCTTTCATCTTTAGGTGAAAAATGGTTCTTGAATAATGAGAAAAGGCCATAGGAAAACATCAATGTCTTTAAATCATTTCTTGTTAAAGTACTTTTAATGCCTTTTAGTATCTTTTTAAAAAATCTGTCTCTGTTCATGGGTTTTTGCAGGAGAGCCTAAGGAATGACCAAAATCTGAGACTAATATCTAATGTACACAGCTAAATTCAAACTTAAAATTATTTTAAAAAGTTGATGTAAAACTTAAGAAATTTCTTTCTTTGTGAAAAGATATTATCAAGGAATGACTAGGTAAGGTACATACACATAAGTGTTAAGCACTCAATTTATCCAAATAAAATTGGATTTGAATAGTCCTTAATTAGGATTGAGTTACTGATACCTTTCTTATCATTTGCTTCCACTTTTAAAGAAAATATATTTATTTTTGGAAAGCTTAAAAATGCTAAAGTAGCACAAATAATCCTGAAAATTAAAAAGGAAACTTCAAATTCTACCACTCTAAAAGTTTGTTTGTTTTAGTTTTTGCTACAGGGCACATGCACCAAAGAGTATGAGAAAGTAAGAAATCACACCTCCACCCACCCACCCACTCAGGGAGGATGGCTATGCCACAGTCCCTTCTCCTCTATTTATCTCTCAGGATTTGAGCACATGCATGCACACACACACACACTTCTTCCAACTTTTGGATCCAGGACTCAAACCTCACAGCTGGCCGTGTGTAATCTAGCTGCTTTCTAGCTGCTTTAACACCTTGTCACCTGGATGGCTTAAAAGCTATCTTTATATATATATATATATATAGAGAGAGAGAGAGAGAGAGAGAGAGAGACAGAGAGAGAGAGAGAGAGAGAGATTTTTGCTATAGGGTATATGTGGTTGCCAGAGAGAGAGAGAGAGACAAAGCAAGTAATTGGCCTCCAGAGGGGAAGCCCATGCCACAATCCTTTCTTCTTCAGTCTCCTCTCAGAATTTTGGGCATGCACACATTTGCACCTGATGTGAGTTTTAAGCTACTAGGTCTGGGATTCGAACTGTGGTCAACTCTGTGAGAGTCCAGTGACATAACCATTACGCCATCTGCTGACCCCAAAGCTATCATTTTTAACATTAGCTAAACACCATCCTATACATCTCTCAGTGCAACAAATCAATGCAGCTCTATGCAAAAATACACATAGAAATTTAGATGCATGGATAGTTGGGTGGATAAATAGATGGAAATGACTTATGAAATGAGAATCATAGTACAGAGTGCTAAAAGGTAAAAGCTTAGACAAGTTTAACAGAATTATTTAAAAATGCCTACCTATTGTTTTTATAAATAAATAGCATTTTAGGTTGGATGTCCAAATGAGTAAATAAATAAATGAAATCTTGAATGGTTATAGAATTCTTTAGTTGTAGCCGTGTTAACTGGATTGTGTAGACACTGTTTCATTACCTTTTGCACTGAATGTTGTAAATGTCTGCAGCTAATGTAATGTTTTCCCTTATTAGATGCCATTTTAGGGGGAGAGTTTTCAGGGATGTAAGACTGGATAGTCCATGAGTAGACTAGACCATGTCTTTGCAATGATTATTCTGTATCAAACTCACATATTCTTTTAATGTTCATATTTCATTCTTAATTTCAGAGAATTATAGTATATATTTAAAATGTGTCTTCTTTTGCCCTTATTGAGTCTGTAGTTCATGGACATGAATTATCTTTTTGTTTTATTCTTTGGCTTCCATATCTACTTGTTTTGTACCTAATCATTTTATTCCTTCCATTTAAAAAAATCAGCATCCACTATATATAAACCTCAGTGTCTTACTCAGTATTGACTTAAGTCAATTCTATTTTGTTTCTACTCTTTCTAATTTATGTCTTATTATGTAATGGTGGAATTTTCTCCCTCAAATTTTGTTCTTAAGCCTTGATAGCCATTTTAATCTCATGTAAGTGTTTGATCCTGTCTTTAGCTCATCTTTACAGAATTTACATACTGAATTTTTTAATTGCTTTTTGCCATGGGACACATATGCTTGATGGTGAGAGACTGAGAGAATAAAAGTGGGAAATCATCTCCCAGTGGGATGGCCATGCCAAAATCCATTCTCCTCCATTTTTCTCTTAGGATTTTGGGCATGCACTCACATGCTCCCAGCATGATTTTCAATCCACCAGGTTCAGGGCTTGAACCATGGTCAGCCATGTGGGAATCCAATACTTTAACCTCCACACCACTTAGTAGCCCCACTAAGTTGTATTTTATGAAATGAACTAATTTTAAGAAATTTCTTTATGTTCTATGAGTAATGTTTATTTTATGTTGGATTCTTAGTCTCTGTTTCTTTGACCATGTTGGGATTTCTATAGAGAAGTTTTATATGCTCTGATGGTGTAAGGGTGACATTTTCACACTTTTTCCACTGTATCTAAGACTAGTTAGTTTTTCTTTCAAGACTGCAGTTTGAGCTGCAAACATGATCCTTCACTCGTCTCTCTGTGTCTTTCTAGTAATCTTGCCTGCTAGTTTTTGAAAGATATTGTATTATGCTAGCCTATTCCTAACTTGGATATTGTTGACAATTTTTTTCCATTAATATTATCATTTGTGGGGCATTTTATTAGCTATTATTGAAGAAAATTTTAAAGGTATGAAGATATGTTAGCCAGAAGTTCCTATTTAATATTTAAAGTGTTGTAGTTAGGTTAAGTGATAATTCAAACACCATGTATTTTTAATAACCATTGTAGTTTTGAGACAATAATGCTACATAAACAATAGCATTTAAAAAATATCCCACCTTTTAAATAATGTTTTTCATTAATTTTAGAAATTTTTTCATATTGTATTGGGAGGGTATATAACCATGAACTCCTTAACTGACTTTTGGAAAATTTCAGTACACTAGATAAATTTACATCAAATACATGAATTTCATAGAGACAATTTAAGATATTTTTGACTAATTCATGAAAATATAAGCAATTTATTAACATTGTGAAATGAGGTAAGTTTTGTAATATGGGCAAGACACAAGCATGTGTGTTTAAAACTTTATAAATTATTCATTTCAACATTGGTTATTATAACCTATTATAATAAGTTTTTAAGTCCTTGTGCTTTGGTCTATTTGTTACTATCCCACTGCCAAAATAAATCGATAGTTTATATTTTTCTTTTAAAAACTAGAGGTTTAACTTTGCGCAGTGGCAGTATCGTAGCCAATGAAGTTTATCCGAGGCACGATTATTGCTAATTGAAAAAAACTAGAGGTTAAAACTCATATACCATGTACTTACAAATGTTTTATAATTAGGAGTGTCCAGAGTTATCTAGCTCTTTTGTTGTAACTTTTAATTTTGCATTTAAAAAATCATATTTATACTTCATATCTTTCATTCTTAACTAATAAATGTTCCACAGATGGGTGCATTTTTGTAAATAGGTTCAGAAGTTTAAATAGCTAAATTAGTATCCTTGGAATATGGTGACATACTGTAGAAAAATAAATAAGTATTGCACTTATTACCATGATAAAAGACTGCATAATAACTTATATGTATTTAAAAAAAAAAAAAAACTATATAGAAACTCTTAAGCTATTGACAACAAACTCAGAGACCACCTAAAATTTTTTTCCTTCAGGGACAAAAATAAAATTGCATTTTGGCTTCATTAAACATTTTGAAATAAGAAGAAGAGCGTCCTCTTATGTCTGTACCATCAGTGATAACTTTTTAATATAATGTCTCTTAAGGGTAGGGGCGAGGAAGATCCATAAGCATATTCTACTTTATAAAGTCCTCCTCCTTATAAAAGAAAAGAAAGAAAGAGAAAGAAAGAAAGACAACAGCACAAAAAACCTGTAGCCTTCAATGCTAACTGCATGCTGTAACTGTGTAGTTTGTGAAAAACTAGATAGCTGATTTAGCTGGAAATGAATTAATGCCGTCCTTATCTCACATTAATTTTGTTACAAGGAGAAAAGAAAACGTTGGAGTGTGGAATAATGAGTTACTTCTTTAGACTCAATGGACTAAAAATGCCAGAAATGGAAACCATGTCACCTTTGTGACTGGACTACTAAATGATGAGTCATGAGTACTGTTCAGCAGCAAAACTGTCCCCAGTGCAGGTTTGATCAATTTGACCAGTTTGGCATTTAATTTTATACCTGACATAATGTATACTTGGCATTGTATGAATTTTGAGCCTGGATTTTTTTTCATAGATCTCTTATTCATTAGTGTCTGTAATTTACCCATGGGTAAACATCTAATCTTTCATACAATCATGACAAACCAAAGCAGAACAAATCATGATATATCTTTGTACAATAATATTTGACAGAAATTGCCTGAAGTAAATATAAAGAAAATGCATTTGGGAAAAAAGCAATTAACTGATGTTATAATTGTATGAAAATTTTATAACTTGTATTGTTTTCAACAGATTTTAAAGCCTGATATTTGATAATCCAATTTTAACGTAAATGAGTAGTTTCACTCAATTTATTTACAAAGCATTGAATATTTTTAATTCCATGATAATTTTTACCATTCTAAGTTAGAAAAAGAGCAGTTTTTGTTATTGGAAAAAATATGAGATCTAAAATGTTATACAGATACATAAGCATGTGAGTAATGAGAAAAACAACTAAAATTTTAAAACTCTTAATATTTGGATTAGAAGATGTAATCGTATAGGGCACTCTTTGTCATATGTAGCTCTGTAAAGGATATAGCACTGTTTTCTGGTCTGAGAATATGCTCAGCCTTTGTCGATTTGAGATCTGCTTCAAATATTTTTGTTTAGTGGTAACTGAAGAAGTATTTTTCAACAGACTTGAAGAAACACAGCCTAAAAATGATGTAAGAATGATTAAAATCACATAAGGAATGTACTTTTTATAATTTATTATACATGAATACACATAATCTCTACATTATAAACATTATGGCTCTGATGTTTACTTCCAATATCTCAGTACAAAGAAAGCACTGCAATCCTTAACAATGTTTGTGCACAAAGGGAATTTTCTTTGACAGTGTTCTGTGCTCATCTTTGATCAGTCATCCTACTTCTTCATTTCATATTGCCTGCTCATTTCTTACTCTGTTCATTTTGCATTTATCTATATACTCTTTCCTATCAAGACATATTCTCAGGGTTTTCTGTCTTTGGTGATTAAAGACTTCATATGCATAGTCTCCAACAATTGCCTCTCTACCAAACTGTTTCCTTCCATTGGATGAAATGTGCAGCTCTCTGGCCAAAGCTTCCAGTTCCATGCGCATTCCTCTATTTCGTTTACATCTTGGCAGGTTCAAGAGTTCAGCTTTTGGAACTGTACTGGTTGGTGCAGAAAACTGGTGCAGAGAACTGATGAACCTGTAAGGAACTGCCTTAATCTGAGCAAAGGGTTTGAACATTTGGCAATAGAGAAAAGTTATTGTCTGCCAGTGCCAATGAAGATTTAGAGTTTGAAATGCCAGATTTTATCTACTGCATATCTAAGTCTGAACTCCATTTTTTGTAGTTCTGAAAGCAGGGCATGTATTTCTCTCTCTGGATTTGCTGCCTTGCCTTTCTGACTTGGGCCTGACCACCACTCCTACCCTCTATCTAGCACCTTCATCCTTATGCTTTCTGAACATTGTAGTTGAAGACCTCAGGACCTTTCCCAGCTTTGTCTTCATTTCTCCTTCTGGACAGGGATATTCATGAGGAGCCTATGGACTCTCATTTAATCTCACCCAGAGAACCTACTTCCTGTACCCTGATTCTCCATCCTAGCTTCTCACTCTCCTTGTCTTTGCCTAGGACCTAGACCCAGCCCTGGCAGCTTTCTTCAGGAAACAAACTGCTTCCAAACTTATTTCTACATGAAAGACCTTCCTCCATGCCCCTGGTCTTTTTCTGTGTTGCGTTATATACAGTTCCTTTATGAAAGCTCAAATACTCTGTTTTACTTTTTTATGCCTAAATGTTAGCAGATATAAACTAAAATATCTGTAGCCATGGTAATCATGGACCAGGCTTTTTAAAGACAACAAGAGTTCTAACTTTAAATACATGTAAATAGCAAAATTACCTCCATTTACAGTGTCTTCTTGGTGTTCCATGTCCACTATCCATATGAAGGTTTACCAGAACAGGAAATTTATGATCCATAAAATTAATTTCAACACTTTAGTAAAAAAATAATAGCATCTATAATTTCTAGTTGTAAATCTTTATATTATTATGTTATTTAAAATGTATAATACTAAAAATGTATCTCTTGATATGATTTTTATTCTTTATTTTGCATCAATATTAAACAAAATAATTTTGCCACAGAAATTAGATGCTAACAGATTTTGCTCTCAGAAGAGACTGCAGGACAATAGAAGATGATTACGCTGTAACTCATAGACTTACTTGTATTGCCGAATATTAAAGTATTGGAGTAGTAACAATTCTAGAATGATTATGCTGTTGAATAACACAACAAGAAACCAATTATTTAGGACCATTTCCTTAGATAGTAGAATGACAGCTTTTTTTCTTGGAATGAGAAATTTAAGAGAAAAAATGGGTACCAATTATTAACAAAATTAAGGGTGAGCTCATTGGTATTTATTGAATAACTACTATAGGCCAATAATTTTCAAACTTTTTGGACTCAGAAATGATTTATGACCTCAAATAATTTTCATTTATATGTATAGTATCTATGAATAGAAATAAACTGAGAAAAATTTTTAAATGTTTATGGCTCATTTAAAAAATAATAAAGTTGTAGTAAAATAATAGCATTCATATATTTTATTTGCATATATATTTTTTCCAAGGTAAAAAAAAATGAGAATAGTATTGTTCTGAATTTTGCAGATAACTGTAGTGCTTGGGTATATGGATGACAGTTGAGTTTCTTCATCTATGTCTACATTCAATATCTTGTAATATGTTGTTTTAGTTATGTATAAGAAGAAAATTAAGCCTCAGAGATGTAGGTAGTTCTAAAAGAGAGGATTCTTTTAATATTATTTGCAAAACTGTGGCTATTTGGTGCTACCTTAAAACTCAACAGGTGGTAGTTTCTTCAATGTTAGTTACAATGTGCAATCAGAAGTCGTATCAATATACATTGCAAATCCATTACATTAGAATCCATTGCTGTGGGCCAACCAATTGCATGGTAATTAAGGCAGCTAGATCCTACTGGCTGAATTTGGGTTTGAGTACTAAACTTGCCAGCTTGAAAATCTCACTGGACGTGTGTGCGTGCATGCCCAAAATTCCTAGAGGAGAAAGGAGAAGAGACTGCAGAGTGGCCATTGTCCCAGGGCGGGGTGGGGTGATTTCTTATTTTTCTCTCTCTGACTCTGTCTAGTAAGCACATGTTTTCCCATAGGAATACATGTGCTTACTGTATCTTGTACCTCAAATGGATCTTTTATTCTCATTTTTTAGATTATGAATCTGACTCCAGTACAGTGAATTCCTGGACTCTATATTCTACGTGGTCTGGGTTTGCTCCATCCCTACCACTTACCATCTGTCTGATGAAAATAATCTATGTACTTTTCAGTATTCAAGTCATGCAAATATATGAACAAATGTATAGTATTTAATTTTCAAAGGCCCATAGCAAAATTAACTCCCCTCAGTTTCAAAATTGCAAGCTACTTCTGTTGGATAGAGCCCCATCTTAAGTGACCATACATAATTTTTAGATTTTTAAACACATGAGTTGGAGAAAGGTGTGCCATTTTCAGGCACAATCTTGAAGGAAAAAGTATGACTTTTCTGCCTCTCTCTCCAATCTACTGTGTGGAACTCAGTTTCCTCTTGGACAGGGAAAGGATGGAAGTCATGTGATTGGGATGGAGGAACAGTGGACCCACTGAACTGAGAGAAAAATGGAAGACTTCTTTTTTGTTTAACCTACTTTTACTTATTTATTTTTTAGAGAGATTTTACTACAGGGTGTATGTACTCGCCAGAGATACAGAGAGAGAAGGAGAGACAAAGAGCAAGAAATCACCCTCCCAGTGGGGATAGCCATGCTGCAATCCCTTCTCCTTCCATCTACTTTCAGGATTTGGAGCATGCATGCACTCATGCCAAGCATAAGTTTTAAGCCGCCAGGTCCAGGACTCAAACCTCGATCAACTACGTGAGAATCCAGCAACATAACCATTATGCTATCTTCTGAACCCAACCTACTGTTATTTAAGATCTATGTTATATATCTGCTAATTAATCTCTAGTTAGTATAAGTGAATAATTAACTGTATAAAAATAGCATCTTCCTTGCTCAGGTACTGGCCAGTTCACTTCTTTTAAAGAGACCCTGACTTCATTCAGTTAAATCCCTGATAAATTTTATTAAAATCCCACCTACCAGTCCCTGTGGTTTGAAGTATTAGAGTTTTCAGAAGATAGTTGGTATGAACAGAGCAAATGGTGCCTCAGTCTTCTTAGAATCTAAGAACTTAAGAATTTGTAGAACTTTGAAGTCTGAGCAATGGCCCTTAAATTCACATTGTTTTGGGCTATTGAAGGATTTAAAACAATGATGGAATTGTCTGCCTTTTATACTGGAGAATAAATCTTCATCTGCAAAATTCCCTCTTGTTCATGCTTCCTCTTCTCCACATATGCATAAAAAATGTAAACAAGTAAATGAAAAGACCACACTAACTTGAGTCTTGGTGTAACCCCAGTTTTTTGAGGAGTTTCAACACAGTGAGCGATTTAAATAAAATAGCTTTTTTTTCTTTGATTATTCAATTATCCTCAAAACCTCTACTCTCGCCTATTTGGTTAGTTAAAGTCCACTGCAGCTAAAACTTTTATTTCAAACTTGATTAAAATTTTGTTTTATCGGGAACAGCAGTTGGCGTAATGGCTATGTCGCTGGACTCCCATGTAGTCGACCACGGTCCGAGTCCCAGACCTGGTGGCTTAAACTCATTCTGGGCACGTGTGCGTGCGTGCTCAAGATCCCGAGAGGAGAATGGAGGAGAAGGGATTGCGGCGTGACCATCCCCCATAGGGGGGTGATTTCTCGCTTTCTGTCTCCATGTCTCTGTCTGGCGAGCGCATGCGCCCTATAGCAAAAACCTCTACAAAAAAAGAAAAAAAATTGTTTTATCTTTTTGTACAAGTACACACTTTATCATGGATGAGAGGCCAGAGTTTGAAGGGAAGAGAAAGGAAGGCTCTGCCTTTTTTTAAGATCTCATCTTCTTCTTCAGGGTTTATTATCTCAGTGATGAGGAAGAAATGCTGATTGTCTTGCAGCATAAATATGTCATAATTTAGAGGATCCTGTAGGGCCTTCCCACTGCTCAGTTAGCTATTGTGGAAGTGCAGATTATTCCAGAACATGAGCTCTCAGCCATCCTTAGCCTCATCACTGTTGAAACACTCACACCCTTGAACAGGAGGGACTCCACCAGCTGCTGGATAGCTTTCCTGGGTGAACTTCCACCAAAATGACTTAAATCCTTCATCTTCTTCAATCTGCCCACAGCCTTGGAAGCTTGCACCTTTCCATGCTGAATGCTATGGGTGTAGGTAATTCACTCCTGCCTTCTCTAGTCTTCTTTCTATCTCTTTTGCTCAAATCTATTACATAAGCAGACATCCAGTCAGGCAACAGAATGATAGCTCTTCCTCTTCTTTTCCACGATGGCCAAGATGAGAAGAAATTGCCTTTTACCAGTAACACAACATTTTCATGAGATATATAACTCTCTACTTGTATTCTTCTTCCATATATTTACTAGATGGGGACAACAGTGATTCTGTGATCTCTTGACTGTAAGAGAGACATGGAGGAGAGATCTGGCATTAATTACGGACAATGACTCACTGAGAAATTCTTTGTGCAGAGTTTGGCCCTGCTTCTACTCAATATGCTATTTGTTACCTTTAGGATGACCTTCTTACTGGGAACCATGCAACATCTATACACAATAATACAAATTTTAAACCAAAACAAAAAATCAGATTAGGCAATTATATAGTAGTTTCTCAACACAAATTTAAGGCAAACATATTTATTTTTCCTTGCTCTGAAAAATGCCTATTTTGAATAAAGTATAAAATACTGCTATTTATAGGTTTTATTTTGGAAAATGTAGTCTGGAGAATTGTCCTAACCTTGATAACTATTATTATCTTTCACTGAGATGTTTTGAATAAATATTATGATACATATTTGTGCAATATGTCTATGTAGGCATATGCCAGATGTGTGGTGGCATGCATCCTGACAATACAAAAATACAAGCTCATGGAAGGGCTGCAGCAAGAAATATTTCATATACTGACTTACACTCGGGAGGTAGGATTTACGGATACCCGTGTATGTCTGTGTATATGTATGTCCAGGTGTTTTAACTTCATCTCAGCATCCCACCAGCTCTAAAATTCTAGTCTGTGGTTTTGTTGATGTTCTCTCAAAGCAAAATGAATCTTTTCAGGGGATTCCAGTGAAACTAACGAATTTAACCTCAGATATATATTATTCTCAGAAGTTAACTGGAAGCTACAGTACATCAGAGAAAAACTAATTATATGATTCTTGTATTTCAGTCATTCTACATTTATCATGGCAATTCCTAATTTCATCCATCTTTAACTTGCTAAATATAGAAAATGAAAAACAAAGACCCCCCTCCCCATTCACAATCCCTTCAGAAATGTAAATAATGTAATTGATATGCACAAGTTTTATGTATTTATCACTTTAACTATGACTAAAAGCATCATTAAAATATTTACAGAGTTTTTCTGAAATATGAAGTTCAAGGAATATCTTCAGTTGTTTAAGTATGCCAAATGCATGGTTCAGATTTAAAGTGATAATTACATGTGCAGAAACTTCAATTTTCTAGGTCAGAAAAACAGAGAAATCATGTGAGAACATCAAAGATCAGATTAAGCATTTATGATGCAAAGAAAGAAGGTGATGGAACAACCTAGTAAATAATATTTGTTTAGACACATAATTAGATCATTCAGTTCACAAGTCCAACATAAGAACAAACATAATATTTTTAAGGTAAAGAAAATAAGAAAAGGCTACAATTCATATAAAGTCCCAGAATCATAAAGTGTCATTGTAAACTCTATTTTTATGTAAGAGATAGACATATGCATAACTTTTAGTAAAGTGCAAAAATCTTGTAGGATTTTGAAAGGCACACTCATCTTCCTTAATATAATTAACACGATTTCCATTGAATTTTCTATGTTAAAAGTCAGAGGCATTATTTCCTCAATGTTCCCATTAAAACTGACCCTTCAATAAGGGCCAGCAGGTGGTGTAGTGGTTAAAGTGCTGGACTCGCACATGGCCAATCGTGGTTCAAATCCTGGACCTCGTTGCTTGCTTTCTCATTCTCTCTCTTTCTCTCTCTCTCTCCCCGGTCCAATTGAAGAATAATAATAAGTAAGTAAACACTTTTTAAAAACTCTTAAATATATTACCACATGTCTATTGTATCAACAGATGAAGATTAGAGCCTTGGCTCTGCAAGAAACCTCAGAACTCACCTAGTTGAGGAGCTGCAAGTATTCAGTCACAATTTTATTTGGCCTACTAAATATTCTAAACATTTCGAAATCTTGCATAAAAATCTCTTTCATTTTTTTTTTTTGTTTTTAGTTTATTTTATTCAAGATAGAAAGTGCTCACACAGGACAGAGAAAGTGAGAGAGACGAGAAAAGTACCCATAGTAGGGTCTCATCACACTGCTATTCCCTTTCCCTAGCCCTCTAGTTCTCAGGATCTGAGGCACCCACGTGTGACACATGGCTTCTGGCAGTGCAGTTCAATTTGCTCCCAACTGTGCCACTGAGGTGGGCCTAACAAAGAAATCTTGATTCTCAGCTTTTTTTTTTTAGAGGTTTTTTGCTATAGGGTGCGTGTGCTCCCCAGACAGACAAAGAGACAGAGAGACAGAAAATGAGAAATCACCCCTCAGGGGGTATGGTCATGCCACAATCCCTTCTCCTCCATTCTCCTCTCAGGATCTTGGACACGCACGCACACGCACCTGACTTGAGTTTTAAGCCACTGGGTCCGGGACGTGAACCACAGTCGACTATGTTGGGAGTCCAGCGACATAGCCATTATGCTAACTGCTGTTCCCAGCAACTGGTTCCCTTTGAAGGGGCAGTTATCCTCCAGCATCCACACATCCTATCATCCCTGTTGTTTTGCAAATAATATGCTCATATTATTTACTACTTTCATAATTTCCAAAGGCTTTTGAGGATTTGTTTTGTTTTGTTTTGTTTTTTTGTTTTTAGTTTTTCATATATTATTCCCTGAGAGAGAAAGATAGAGATACAGAGACAGCATTCCCACCAGGCTCTTGATGCTATTTTCCACTCCCAGTCTTAACTGGCCTTGGATCATGGGCACACGTGTGCCAGGGATACTCTGGATGTCTCTGGACATTAATTTTGAGTTTCTTATCCAGTTCAACCTCACAATATCGTATTTTACCTCTGCCCTATTTTCCAACCTCCATTTGAGCTTTGGCCCTTGATTTGGCTTACCTTTTACAAAACATTGAGGCTTCACTGACCTCCTGAGCTTTCCAGACAATGAAATGCAGTGCCTACAAGCATGGTTTTTCAAATCCCAACTGAGCAACTTTACCAGATTTGGTACCCGAACAAGTTATTAAATGTTACTGAGTCTAGTTTTTCATCTTTAAATGAAAAGAAAAATTGTATCTGCCTTCTTGGATTTTATGAGGTTAGTTTAGTAAATATGTGTGATGTGCCTGTCATATGCCTGGCAAAAATTGCATTTCATCTCAGTGTTTGCTATAGTCATTATTCCATTCTGTAGAAGTTAAAAGCCCATAGTGGGTCTGGATGAGTCCATCTTGGCCAGGCATAGTTTTCGCTCTCAGCCAATATGAATCCTGGTTTGAATGTTCTCAGTGAAAGTTCATGCAATTTTGTATTCACGAACGTTCTCTGTTCTTGGACAATGTGGTTTCAAATATGGGAATAGCACCAATATGGTGAGAAATGTCAGTCCCAGCAACAAAAAAATCGAAGACAAAGGTCAGCTAAAGAAGTTTTGTTATTCTTATAAACAACTTTACTTCTTTTAATACGAAATCTGAGGGCCAGCCAGTGCCTTGATGGTAAAGGCGCCTAGATCCCCCATGGTCAACTGAGTGGTTTAAGTCTTGAACCCAGAGGCTTGAGAGGCACACTGGGTGCACTGTCCAAAGGTGCCCAAAGCCCTGAGAGGTGAATGGAGAAGAAATTGTGGTGTGGACTAAATAAGTGAATAAGAAATTGTGGAGATGGAAAGACATTTGTGATTTCACCTTCAGTTGTCAATTGACAAAGAACTTTTCATTTTTATTTGAAAAGTGCATGATTAATATTAATATTTTTAAAACCTAGGAATAGATAGTTCACTGAGAGGGAAGACAGGGTGAGGTATGAAGACTTGCACTTATTCCCATTCTTTTTTTTTCCTGATTGTTTGTATAACAAATTTTATACCCAATTGAAAACAGAAAGAAGAAAATAAACTTTCCAGGGCCAGCTGGTGGTGTGGTGGTTAAGGTGCTCCCACATGGCTGACTGCAGGTTAAGTCCCAGACCTGGCAATCATTTGTTACTATCCCACTGCCAAAATAAATCGATAGTTTATATTTTTCTTTTAAAAACTAGAGGTTAAACTTTGCGCAGTGGCAGTATCGTAGCCAATGAAGTTTATCCGAGGCACGATTATTGCTAATTGAAAAAAACTAGAGGTTAAAACTCATATACCATGTACTTACAAATGTTTTATAATTAGGAGTGTCCAGAGTTATCTAGCTCTTTTGTTGTAACTTTTAATTTTGCATTTAAAAAATCATATTTATACTTCATATCTTTCATTCTTAACTAATAAATGTTCCACAGATGGGTGCATTTTTGTAAATAGGTTCAGAAGTTTAAATAGCTAAATTAGTATCCTTGGAATATGGTGACATACTGTAGAAAAATAAATAAGTATTGCACTTATTACCATGATAAAAGACTGCATAATAACTTATATGTATTTTAAAAAAAAAAAAAACTATATAGAAACTCTTAAGCTATTGACAACAAACTCAGAGACCACCTAAAATTTTTTTCCTTCAGGGACAAAAATAAAATTGCATTTTGGCTTCATTAAACATGTTGAAATAAGAAGAAGAGAGTCCCCTCTTATGTCTGTACCATCAGTGATAACTTTTTAATATAATGTCTCTTAAGGGTAGGGGCGAGGAAGATCCATAAGCATATTCTACTTTATAAAGTCCTCCTCCTTATAAAAGAAAAGAAAGAAAGAGAAAGAAAGAAAGACAACAGCACAAAAAACCTGTAGCCTTCAATGCTAACTGCATGCTGTAACTGTGTAGTTTGTGAAAAACTAGATAGCTGATTTAGCTGGAAATGAATTAATGCCGTCCTTATCTCACATTAATTTTGTTACAAGGAGAAAACGTTGGCTCTGAGTGTGGAATAATGAGTTACTTCTTTAGACTCAATGGACTAAAAATGCCAGAAATGGAAACCATGTCACCTTTGTGACTGGAATACTAAATGATGAGTCATGAGTACTGTTCAGCAGCAAAACTGTCCCCAGTGCAGGTTTGATCAATTTGACCAGTTTGGCATTTAATTTTATACCTGACATAATGTATACTTGGCATTGTATGAATTTTGAGCCTGGATTTTTTTTCATAGATCTCTTATTCATTAGTGTCTGTAATTTACCCATGGGTAAACATCTAATCTTTCATACAATCATGACAAACCAAAGCAGAACAAATCATGATATATCTTTGTACAATAATATTTGACAGAAATTGCCTGAAGTAAATATAAAGAAAATGCATTTGGGAAAAAAGCAATTAACTGATGTTATAATTGTATGAAAATTTTATAACTTGTATTGTTTTCAACAGATTTTAAAGCCTGATATTTGATAATCCAATTTTAACGTAAATGAGTAGTTTCACTCAATTTATTTACAAAGCATTGAATATTTTTAATTCCATGATAATTTTTACCATTCTAAGTTAGAAAAAGAGCAGTTTTTGTTATTGGAAAAAATATGAGATCTAAAATGTTATACAGATACATAAGCATGTGAGTAATGAGAAAAACAACTAAAATTTTAAAACTCTTAATATTTGGATTAGAAGATGTAATCGTATAGGGCACTCTTTGTCATATGTAGCTCTGTAAAGGATATAGCACTGTTTTCTGGTCTGAGAATATGCTCAGCCTTTGTCGATTTGAGATCTGCTTCAAATATTTTTGTTTAGTGGTAACTGAAGAAGTATTTTTCAACAGACTTGAAGAAACACAGCCTAAAAATGATGTAAGAATGATTAAAATCACATAAGGAATGTACTTTTTATAATTTATTATACATGAATACACATAATCTCTACATTATAAACATTATGGCTCTGATGTTTACTTCCAATATCTCAGTACAAAGAAAGCACTGCAATCCTTAACAATGTTTGTGCACAAAGGGAATTTTCTTTGACAGTGTTCTGTGCTCATCTTTGATCAGTCATCCTACTTCTTCATTTCATATTGCCTGCTCATTTCTTACTCTGTTCATTTTGCATTTATCTATATACTCTTTCCTATCAAGACATATTCTCAGGGTTTTCTGTCTTTGGTGATTAAAGACTTCATATGCATAGTCTCCAACAATTGCCTCTCTACCAAACTGTTTCCTTCCATTGGATGAAATGTGCAGCTCTCTGGCCAAAGCTTCCAGTTCCATGCGCATTCCTCTATTTCGTTTACATCTTGGCAGGTTCAAGAGTTCAGCTTTTGGAACTGTACTGGTTGGTGCAGAAAACTGGTGCAGAGAACTGATGAACCTGTAAGGAACTGCCTTAATCTGAGCAAAGGGTTTGAACATTTGGCAATAGAGAAAAGTTATTGTCTGCCAGTGCCAATGAAGATTTAGAGTTTGAAATGCCAGATTTTATCTACTGCATATCTAAGTCTGAACTCCATTTTTTGTAGTTCTGAAAGCAGGGCATGTATTTCTCTCTCTGGATTTGCTGCCTTGCCTTTCTGACTTGGGCCTGACCACCACTCCTACCCTCTATCTAGCACCTTCATCCTTATGCTTTCTGAACATTGTAGTTGAAGACCTCAGGACCTTTCCCAGCTTTGTCTTCATTTCTCCTTCTGGACAGGGATATTCATGAGGAGCCTATGGACTCTCATTTAATCTCACCCAGAGAACCTACTTCCTGTACCCTGATTCTCCATCCTAGCTTCTCACTCTCCTTGTCTTTGCCTAGGACCTAGACCCAGCCCTGGCAGCTTTCTTCAGGAAACAAACTGCTTCCAAACTTATTTCTACATGAAAGACCTTCCTCCATGCCCCTGGTCTTTTTCTGTGTTGCGTTATATACAGTTCCTTTATGAAAGCTCAAATACTCTGTTTTACTTTTTTATGCCTAAATGTTAGCAGATATAAACTAAAATATCTGTAGCCATGGTAATCATGGACCAGGCTTTTTAAAGACAACAAGAGTTCTAACTTTAAATACATGTAAATAGCAAAATTACCTCCATTTACAGTGTCTTCTTGGTGTTCCATGTCCACTATCCATATGAAGGTTTACCAGAACAGGAAATTTATGATCCATAAAATTAATTTCAACACTTTAGTAAAAAAATAATAGCATCTATAATTTCTAGTTGTAAATCTTTATATTATTATGTTATTTAAAATGTATAATACTAAAAATGTATCTCTTGATATGATTTTTATTCTTTATTTTGCATCAATATTAAACAAAATAATTTTGCCACAGAAATTAGATGCTAACAGATTTTGCTCTCAGAAGAGACTGCAGGACAATAGAAGATGATTACGCTGTAACTCATAGACTTACTTGTATTGCCGAATATTAAAGTATTGGAGTAGTAACAATTCTAGAATGATTATGCTGTTGAATAACACAACAAGAAACCAATTATTTAGGACCATTTCCTTAGATAGTAGAATGACAGCTTTTTTTCTTGGAATGAGAAATTTAAGAGAAAAAATGGGTACCAATTACTAACAAAATTAAGGGTGAGCTCATTGGTATTTATTGAATAACTACTATAGGCCAATAATTTTCAAACTTTTTGGACTCAGAAATGATTTATGACCTCAAATAATTTTCATTTATATGTATAGTATCTATGAATAGAAATAAACTGAGAAAAATTTTTAAATGTTTATGGCTCATTTAAAAAATAATAAAGTTGTAGTAAAATAATAGCATTCATATATTTTATTTGCATATATATTTTTTCCAAGGTAAAAAAAAATGAGAATAGTATTGTTCTGAATTTTGCAGATAACTGTAGTGCTTGGGTATATGGATGACAGTTGAGTTTCTTCATCTATGTCTACATTCAATATCTTGTAATATGTTGTTTTAGTTATGTATAAGAAGAAAATTAAGCCTCAGAGATGTAGGTAGTTCTAAAAGAGAGGATTCTTTTAATATTATTTGCAAAACTGTGGCTATTTGGTGCTACCTTAAAACTCAACAGGTGGTAGTTTCTTCAATGTTAGTTACAATGTGCAATCAGAAGTCGTATCAATATACATTGCAAATCCATTACATTAGAATCCATTGCTGTGGGCCAACCAATTGCATGGTAATTAAGGCAGCTAGATCCTACTGGCTGAATTTGGGTTTGAGTACTAAACTTGCCAGCTTGAAAATCTCACTGGACGTGTGTGCGTGCATGCCCAAAATTCCTAGAGGAGAAAGGAGAAGAGACTGCAGAGTGGCCATTGTCCCAGGGCGGGGTGGGGTGATTTCTTATTTTTCTCTCTCTGACTCTGTCTAGTAAGCACATGTTTTCCCATAGGAATACATGTGCTTACTGTATCTTGTACCTCAAATGGATCTTTTATTCTCATTTTTTAGATTATGAATCTGACTCCAGTACAGTGAATTCCTGGACTCTATATTCTACGTGGTCTGGGTTTGCTCCATCCCTACCACTTACCATCTGTCTGATGAAAATAATCTATGTACTTTTCAGTATTCAAGTCATGCAAATATATGAACAAATGTATAGTATTTAATTTTCAAAGGCCCATAGCAAAATTAACTCCCCTCAGTTTCAAAATTGCAAGCTACTTCTGTTGGATAGAGCCCCATCTTAAGTGACCATACATAATTTTTAGATTTTTAAACACATGAGTTGGAGAAAGGTGTGCCATTTTCAGGCACAATCTTGAAGGAAAAAGTATGACTTTTCTGCCTCTCTCTCCAATCTACTGTGTGGAACTCAGTTTCCTCTTGGACAGGGAAAGGATGGAAGTCATGTGATTGGGATGGAGGAACAGTGGACCCACTGAACTGAGAGAAAAATGGAAGACTTCTTTTTTGTTTAACCTACTTTTACTTATTTATTTTTTAGAGAGATTTTACTACAGGGTGTATGTACTCGCCAGAGATACAGAGAGAGAAGGAGAGACAAAGAGCAAGAAATCACCCTCCCAGTGGGGATAGCCATGCTGCAATCCCTTCTCCTTCCATCTACTTTCAGGATTTGGAGCATGCATGCACTCATGCCAAGCATAAGTTTTAAGCCGCCAGGTCCAGGACTCAAACCTCGATCAACTACGTGAGAATCCAGCAACATAACCATTATGCTATCTTCTGAACCCAACCTACTGTTATTTAAGATCTATGTTATATATCTGCTAATTAATCTCTAGTTAGTATAAGTGAATAATTAACTGTATAAAAATAGCATCTTCCTTGCTCAGGTACTGGCCAGTTCACTTCTTTTAAAGAGACCCTGACTTCATTCAGTTAAATCCCTGATAAATTTTATTAAAATCCCACCTACCAGTCCCTGTGGTTTGAAGTATTAGAGTTTTCAGAAGATAGTTGGTATGAACAGAGCAAATGGTGCCTCAGTCTTCTTAGAATCTAAGAACTTAAGAATTTGTAGAACTTTGAAGTCTGAGCAATGGCCCTTAAATTCACATTGTTTTGGGCTATTGAAGGATTTAAAACAATGATGGAATTGTCTGCCTTTTATACTGGAGAATAAATCTTCATCTGCAAAATTCCCTCTTGTTCATGCTTCCTCTTCTCCACATATGCATAAAAAATGTAAACAAGTAAATGAAAAGACCACACTAACTTGAGTCTTGGTGTAACCCCAGTTTTTTGAGGAGTTTCAACACAGTGAGCGATTTAAATAAAATAGCTTTTTTTTCTTTGATTATTCAATTATCCTCAAAACCTCTACTCTCGCCTATTTGGTTAGTTAAAGTCCACTGCAGCTAAAACTTTTATTTCAAACTTGATTAAAATTTTGTTTTATCGGGAACAGCAGTTGGCGTAATGGCTATGTCGCTGGACTCCCATGTAGTCGACCACGGTCCGAGTCCCAGACCTGGTGGCTTAAACTCATTCTGGGCACGTGTGCGTGCGTGCTCAAGATCCCGAGAGGAGAATGGAGGAGAAGGGATTGCGGCGTGACCATCCCCCATAGGGGGGTGATTTCTCGCTTTCTGTCTCCATGTCTCTGTCTGGCGAGCGCATGCGCCCTATAGCAAAAACCTCTACAAAAAAAGAAAAAAAATTGTTTTATCTTTTTGTACAAGTACACACTTTATCATGGATGAGAGGCCAGAGTTTGAAGGGAAGAGAAAGGAAGGCTCTGCCTTTTTTTAAGATCTCATCTTCTTCTTCAGGGTTTATTATCTCAGTGATGAGGAAGAAATGCTGATTGTCTTGCAGCATAAATATGTCATAATTTAGAGGATCCTGTAGGGCCTTCCCACTGCTCAGTTAGCTATTGTGGAAGTGCAGATTATTCCAGAACATGAGCTCTCAGCCATCCTTAGCCTCATCACTGTTGAAACACTCACACCCTTGAACAGGAGGGACTCCACCAGCTGCTGGATAGCTTTCCTGGGTGAACTTCCACCAAAATGACTTAAATCCTTCATCTTCTTCAATCTGCCCACAGCCTTGGAAGCTTGCACCTTTCCATGCTGAATGCTATGGGTGTAGGTAATTCACTCCTGCCTTCTCTAGTCTTCTTTCTATCTCTTTTGCTCAAATCTATTACATAAGCAGACATCCAGTCAGGCAACAGAATGATAGCTCTTCCTCTTCTTTTCCACGATGGCTCGCTGGACTCCCATGTAGTCGACCACGGTCCGAGTCCCAGACCTGGTGGCTTAAACTCATTCTGGGCACGTGTGCGTGCGTGCTCAAGATCCCGAGAGGAGAATGGAGGAGAAGGGATTGCGGCGTGACCATCCCCCATAGGGGGGTGATTTCTCGCTTTCTGTCTCCATGTCTCTGTCTGGCGAGCGCATGCGCCCTATAGCAAAAACCTCTACAAAAAAAGAAAAAAAATTGTTTTATCTTTTTGTACAAGTACACACTTTATCATGGATGAGAGGCCAGAGTTTGAAGGGAAGAGAAAGGAAGGCTCTGCCTTTTTTTAAGATCTCATCTTCTTCTTCAGGGTTTATTATCTCAGTGATGAGGAAGAAATGCTGATTGTCTTGCAGCATAAATATGTCATAATTTAGAGGATCCTGTAGGGCCTTCCCACTGCTCAGTTAGCTATTGTGGAAGTGCAGATTATTCCAGAACATGAGCTCTCAGCCATCCTTAGCCTCATCACTGTTGAAACACTCACACCCTTGAACAGGAGGGACTCCACCAGCTGCTGGATAGCTTTCCTGGGTGAACTTCCACCAAAATGACTTAAATCCTTCATCTTCTTCAATCTGCCCACAGCCTTGGAAGCTTGCACCTTTCCATGCTGAATGCTATGGGTGTAGGTAATTCACTCCTGCCTTCTCTAGTCTTCTTTCTATCTCTTTTGCTCAAATCTATTACATAAGCAGACATCCAGTCAGGCAACAGAATGATAGCTCTTCCTCTTCTTTTCCACGATGGCCAAGATGAGAAGAAATTGCCTTTTACCAGTAACACAACATTTTCATGAGATATATAACTCTCTACTTGTATTCTTCTTCCATATATTTACTAGATGGGGACAACAGTGATTCTGTGATCTCTTGACTGTAAGAGAGACATGGAGGAGAGATCTGGCATTAATTACGGACAATGACTCACTGAGAAATTCTTTGTGCAGAGTTTGGCCCTGCTTCTACTCAATATGCTATTTGTTACCTTTAGGATGACCTTCTTACTGGGAACCATGCAACATCTATACACAATAATACAAATTTTAAACCAAAACAAAAAATCAGATTAGGCAATTATATAGTAGTTTCTCAACACAAATTTAAGGCAAACATATTTATTTTTCCTTGCTCTGAAAAATGCCTATTTTGAATAAAGTATAAAATACTGCTATTTATAGGTTTTATTTTGGAAAATGTAGTCTGGAGAATTGTCCTAACCTTGATAACTATTATTATCTTTCACTGAGATGTTTTGAATAAATATTATGATACATATTTGTGCAATATGTCTATGTAGGCATATGCCAGATGTGTGGTGGCATGCATCCTGACAATACAAAATACAAGCTCATGGAAGGGCTGCAGCAAGAAATATTTCATATACTGACTTACACTCGGGAGGTAGGATTTACGGATACCCGTGTATGTCTGTGTATATGTATGTCCAGGTGTTTTAACTTCATCTCAGCATCCCACCAGCTCTAAAATTCTAGTCTGTGGTTTTGTTGATGTTCTCTCAAAGCAAAATGAATCTTTTCAGGGGATTCCAGTGAAACTAACGAATTTAACCTCAGATATATATTATTCTCAGAAGTTAACTGGAAGCTACAGTACATCAGAGAAAAACTAATTATATGATTCTTGTATTTCAGTCATTCTACATTTATCATGGCAATTCCTAATTTCATCCATCTTTAACTTGCTAAATATAGAAAATGAAAAACAAAGACCCCCCTCCCCATTCACAATCCCTTCAGAAATGTAAATAATGTAATTGATATGCACAAGTTTTATGTATTTATCACTTTAACTATGACTAAAAGCATCATTAAAATATTTACAGAGTTTTTCTGAAATATGAAGTTCAAGGAATATCTTCAGTTGTTTAAGTATGCCAAATGCATGGTTCAGATTTAAAGTGATAATTACATGTGCAGAAACTTCAATTTTCTAGGTCAGAAAAACAGAGAAATCATGTGAGAACATCAAAGATCAGATTAAGCATTTATGATGCAAAGAAAGAAGGTGATGGAACAACCTAGTAAATAATATTTGTTTAGACACATAATTAGATCATTCAGTTCACAAGTCCAACATAAGAACAAACATAATATTTTTAAGGTAAAGAAAGTAAGAAAAGGCTACAATTCATATAAAGTCCCAGAATCATAAAGTGTCATTGTAAACTCTATTTTTATGTAAGAGATAGACATATGCATAACTTTTAGTAAAGTGCAAAAATCTTGTAGGATTTTGAAAGGCACACTCATCTTCCTTAATATAATTAACACGATTTCCATTGAATTTTCTATGTTAAAAGTCAGAGGCATTATTTCCTCAATGTTCCCATTAAAACTGACCCTTCAATAAGGGCCAGCAGGTGGTGTAGTGGTTAAAGTGCTGGACTCGCACATGGCCAATCGTGGTTCAAATCCTGGACCTCGTTGCTTGCTTTCTCATTCTCTCTTTTTCTCTCTCTCTCTCTCTCTCCCCGGTCCAATTGAAGAATAATAATAAGTAAGTAAACACTTTTTAAAAACTCTTAAATATATTACCACATGTCTATTGTATCAACAGATGAAGATTAGAGCCTTGGCTCTGCAAGAAACCTCAGAACTCACCTAGTTGAGGAGCTGCAAGTATTCAGTCACAATTTTATTTGGCCTACTAAATATTCTAAACATTTCGAAATCTTGCATAAAAATCTCTTTCATTTTTTTTTTTTGTTTTTAGTTTATTTTATTCAAGATAGAAAGTGCTCACACAGGACAGAGAAAGTGAGAGAGACGAGAAAAGTACCCATAGTAGGGTCTCATCACACTGCTATTCCCTTTCCCTAGCCCTCTAGTTCTCAGGATCTGAGGCACCCACGTGTGACACATGGCTTCTGGCAGTGCAGTTCAATTTGCTCCCAACTGTGCCACTGAGGTGGGCCTAACAAAGAAATCTTGATTCTCAGCTTTTTTTTTTTTTTAGAGGTTTTTGCTATAGGGTGCATGTGCTCCCCAGACAGACAGAGAGAGACAGAGAGACAGAAAATGAGAAATCACCCCTCAGGGGGTATGGTCATGCCACAATCCCTTCTCCTCCATTCTCCTCTCAGGATCTTGGACACGCACGCACACGCACCTGACTTGAGTTTTAAGCCACTGGGTCCGGGACGTGAACCACAGTCGACTATGTTGGGAGTCCAGCGACATAGCCATTATGCTAACTGCTGTTCCCAGCAACTGGTTCCCTTTGAAGGGGCAGTTATCCTCCAGCATCCACACATCCTATCATCCCTGTTGTTTTGCAAATAATATGCTCATATTATTTACTACTTTCATAATTTCCAAAGGCTTTTGAGGATTTGTTTTGTTTTGTTTTGTTTTTTTGTTTTTAGTTTTTCATATATTATTCCCTGAGAGAGAAAGATAGAGATACAGAGACAGCATTCCCACCAGGCTCTTGATGCTATTTTCCACTCCCAGTCTTAACTGGCCTTGGATCATGGGCACACGTGTGCCAGGGATACTCTGGATGTCTCTGGACATTAATTTTGAGTTTCTTATCCAGTTCAACCTCACAATATCGTATTTTACCTCTGCCCTATTTTCCAACCTCCATTTGAGCTTTGGCCCTTGATTTGGCTTACCTTTTACAAAACATTGAGGCTTCACTGACCTCCTGAGCTTTCCAGACAATGAAATGCAGTGCCTACAAGCATGGTTTTTCAAATCCCAACTGAGCAACTTTACCAGATTTGGTACCCGAACAAGTTATTAAATGTTACTGAGTCTAGTTTTTCATCTTTAAATGAAAAGAAAAATTGTATCTGCCTTCTTGGATTTTATGAGGTTAGTTTAGTAAATATGTGTGATGTGCCTGTCATATGCCTGGCAAAAATTGCATTTCATCTCAGTGTTTGCTATAGTCATTATTCCATTCTGTAGAAGTTAAAAGCCCATAGTGGGTCTGGATGAGTCCATCTTGGCCAGGCATAGTTTTCGCTCTCAGCCAATATGAATCCTGGTTTGAATGTTCTCAGTGAAAGTTCATGCAATTTTGTATTCACGAACGTTCTCTGTTCTTGGACAATGTGGTTTCAAATATGGGAATAGCACCAATATGGTGAGAAATGTCAGTCCCAGCAACAAAAAAATCGAAGACAAAGGTCAGCTAAAGAAGTTTTGTTATTCTTATAAACAACTTTACTTCTTTTAATACGAAATCTGAGGGCCAGCCAGTGCCTTGATGGTAAAGGCGCCTAGATCCCCCATGGTCAACTGAGTGGTTTAAGTCTTGAACCCAGAGGCTTGAGAGGCACACTGGGTGCACTGTCCAAAGGTGCCCAAAGCCCTGAGAGGTGAATGGAGAAGAAATTGTGGTGTGGACTAAATAAGTGAATAAGAAATTGTGGAGATGGAAAGACATTTGTGATTTCACCTTCAGTTGTCAATTGACAAAGAACTTTTCATTTTTATTTGAAAAGTGCATGATTAATATTAATATTTTTAAAACCTAGGAATAGATAGTTCACTGAGAGGGAAGACAGGGTGAGGTATGAAGACTTGCACTTATTCCCATTCTTTTTTTTTCCTGATTGTTTGTATAACAAATTTTATACCCAATTGAAAACAGAAAGAAGAAAATAAACTTTCCAGGGCCAGCTGGTGGTGTGGTGGTTAAGGTGCTCCCACATGGCTGACTGCAGGTTAAGTCCCAGACCTGGCAATCATGCTGGTGCATGTGCGTGCAGATGCCTAGAATCCTGGGAGAAGAATGAAAGAGAAGAGATTGTGGTGTGGCCATCCCCTGAGGGCTGATTTCTTACTTTCCCTGTCACTCTCTCTCTCTCTCTGTCTCTCTCTGGTGAGTGCATGCACCATATTGCCAAAAACCTAAAAACAAAACAAAAACAAAACAAAAATATCCTTTTTATTGTTGTTGTTAAATGATAAAAGCTTGAGTTGTTCATATGCATTATTCTATTCCTTGACAAAAAGGTGTTAAAAGTTCTTCATATAAAGGGAATATTTGTGTTCTTCAGTAAATTGTGTATGAAACGTATCATATTCAACCTATTATCTGTTATCTTCTAGTCAGATTACATTTGTTTTATCATCCTGAAATCCACCTAGAGAGAAGAGAGAACATTTTTTTTCTGGAGAAGAGTTAGGTATCTTCTTTCTTTTGGGTAAAGTTCATTATTTCATAAGGCCATTTCTGATGCTTAAGCCTTTGCTAAAGTTCTGTATAATAAATTATTTTTCAGTGATTATAAATGATCCATACAATGACTTATATTTTTGTCATTACCTTTATAAATTATTTATCTTCTTTCTTGACCTTTTAAATAAATAAATTATGTAAATGCCCATATTAATAAGGTTGTGACACTTGGATAGCAGTTGGAAAGTGTCATAATTTGGCTAAAGTAAGGTTCATAGTATTTGTAGTAGACAGTGACTCCTGTCGGCCTCTTTGAAGATAAATCTAGGGCTGCCTTAAATAGCATTGGCTTGCTTGTGGAAATACTGCATGAGGACTCAGCTACCTGTTATTATTTTCTGTAATGCCATAGCTATGTTGTTACTAGGAGGACAAAGATCAAGAGTGAGAAAACTAAAGAAAACGATCACCAGGAAGCTATTGTTCCATGAACAGAATAACTAAGAATGTAGGGTCAGAATAAACTAAGATAGTGGTGCAGGGCTGGTGCTGCTGGAACTACATGAGGCGTTCTCGGCTTCATATGTGTGCCTGTGATCTGCATGACGTCTCTTTTGAAGGTGCCTGTCTCCTTCTCTCTGTCTGTCATGTAAGAAATAAGTAAATAAACTTTTAAAAGCTAAGAAAATAATTTTTAAAAATGAAATGTAGAAGAAGATAAAGCAAGAAATTGAAGAGCAGTCAATTACATTGAGTGAACGTCTAATAGTCATTTGTTTGAAAGCTCCACCATTCTTTAATTCCCTTAAGTAGTAGCATTATTACAGTCTCTGGTTTAGGGTTTGCCAAGGATTAAATGTTGAGTATACATCAAAAAGATTGGCCCTTGCAAAGGAGTATTTTATTAATCCTGTGATTTATTTTACCTTATCATTTACATTAAGTATATAATTCTTGAAATACATAACCTCAAAAACTGTAGTTACAAGCTTATGTTATGGCTTATGCGGCTATATTTGCCTTTAAGTGTAACCTAATATAAGACTTTAAGTGGACTTCGTAGTTAAGCTGCTCTGAACAAGAAAGACATCACTGTGGTTCTTCGTTGGTGGCCCATTCAGGGACAAGTGGACAAGTTCTAGGGACTCAATTAGAAATTTAAGATATTTTATTATTGCTTGATCAAGCTCAAACACTTTAGGATGAATTTGCAAAGAAAAAGAAAAGAATGTCAGAGAAAGGGTGTAGAAAATTATATTAAATAGGGGTCGACAGGTGGCATGGTGGTTAAAGGTGCAGGACTCCCACATGGTTGACCACGGTTCAAGTCTGGGACCTGGTGGCTTGCTTTCTCACTTTCTCTCTCTCTCGCTCATCAAAAAACTGGAAAATAATAATAAAGTTAAATAAAATAATTCTAAAAATATATACATTAAATATTTGGTAAGTGGCTACAAAGTGGTCCTTCTCCAAGTTTCTCAAACCCAATAGCACATGTTTCTCTTTGTACTTAGTTATTTGAAGGTATGCAACTATCAGATAAATCATTACTAAAAGCAAAAAACTGTGCAGGACTCCCACATGGTTGACCACGGTTCAAGTCTGGGACCTGGTGGCTTGCTTTCTCACTTTCTCTCTCTCTCGCTCATCAAAAAACTGGAAAATAATAATAAAGTTAAATAAAATAATTCTAAAAATATATACATTAAATATTTGGTAAGTGGCTACAAAGTGGTCCTTCTCCAAGTTTCTCAAACCCAATAGCACATGTTTCTCTTTGTACTTAGTTATTTGAAGGTATGCAACTATCAGATAAATCATTACTAAAAGCAAAAAACTTAAGATAGTCATTTTTGAATGTAGAGTTTGCAATTACTAAAATTATAGTAAATCCCTCAAGATGTCTTAGAATGTATATGGTATTAATAGGTAATAAGCAAAAGGTACTAGCTTTGTATAACTTTGAGTCTTTCTCAAAAAAAAAAAAGAGAAAAGAAAATTATTTCTGAACAGTAGGTGTACATATTCCGGTATTGGGTGTGAATTTTGTGAGATTGTAGTTTAGATCATGGCCATATTTTATGTATCTTTCTCTCTGAAAGCTAATTAAAAATCCCCTAGATGTAATCCCATTACTCTAAGGCAACATTTACTATTGCAGATGTGATATCTATGAGTGCTAGTGATCATAAAGGAGTCAGTGCATTAGTAACAAGGAAAAAATTAAAAAGTTGAGAAATAGAATGGTGAGTAAATATTCTGCTGTCCCTAAGAGAAATTGTATGACTAACCAAGGCCGTCAGTTGTTATTTTTAGTAAGTCGAAGTACTAAACCATAAAATTCAACCTTAAATTATTAACTTTGAATCCCAATGATGAAAAGTATAGGATATCATCACAAAATCTAAATATCTTCACTGAAGAAGCAATATTAATAAAATGTTCACTCTCCTGGAGAAGGTTTATAAGGAAATTAAAATTATGATAATTTAATTATATTAGAAATTTGTATTAAATATCCAAAATGTACATACTACATTTTCCTAAGGTAATTAAGTGTGTTTAGACAGACATTTTATTTTATAAAACTTTAGCCTTGGGACGAGCAGTTAGTGTAATGGCTATGTCGCTGGACTCCCATGTAGTTGACTGCGGTTCGAGTACCAGACCCAGTGGCTTAAAAGTCACTCTGGGCGCATGTGCGAGTGTGCCCAAAATCACGAGAGGAGAATGGAGGAGAAGCAATTGCGGCGTGGCCATCCCTTCCAGGGGTGATTTCTTGCTTTCTGTCTCTCTGTCTCCTGGTGAGCACACGCGCCCTTAAACAAAAAACCCTCAAAAAAAAAAAAAAAAAAAAAAAAACACTTTACGTATATTCTCTCTTCACCCCAAATTAGTTAACATAACTCAGAAAATCCTCGCTATTAAATGAAAAATCTAAAATTATATTGGTTATTAAATAGTATAATTATGGAGCCAGCAGTTAGCGCAATGGCTACATTGCTGGACTCCCATGTAGTCTGCCATGGTTTGAGTCCCAGACCCGGTGGCTTAAACTCACACTGGGCGTGTGTACTTGTGTGCCCAAGATCCCGAGAGGAGAATGGAGAAGAAGGGATTGTGGCATGGCCATCTCCCCCTGGAGGTGACTTCTTGCTCTCTCTCTCTCTCTTTCTGGCGAGTGCATGCTCCCTATAGAAAAACCCTCTAAAAAAAAAAAAAAAGTATAATTACAATGATTCCGTACAGAAGGTCTCTGGATGCTAATATTCCACACACCACAGTAGGTACTGACTCTGAAATCTGACTTTTCGGAATGACGGCCATGTATTTTTTATGCCATGTGACACTGTTGAGAGTGTTAGGATTTATCCAATCACCTCAACCACCGTGCCACAAGCTAGCCCAGGATTTTTCTAATATGATGAGATAATATTCCCTATAATAAATGATGCCATTTATAAATGTGTTTTTGCCAAGCATAAAAATGTATGATTTCACATAAATATCACTACTGTAACTGTTCTCTTACATCATGACCTTCTGGGAAATAATATGTTTTGCCTTCATGATTTATTATTGCATTTCCAGGTAACACCTCAAGTTTCTAGGCTTGCTTCTTATGACTATAAATTCTTTGTAACTACTAATTATGAATTATGGATTATGAATTATGAACTGTAGACTCTTAAATACACTTTTAAAAACTCTAATCTCAAAGAGCATTTAGTGTGGTTAATACTCTGACCCCTTAGAAAGTTAATAAATAATATTTTCAGTTTCAGTTTCCATGATTAGCTTGAAATGAAGTGAATATGTTAAGCTTCATATTTAAGCAAACTTGAATGCTGTTTAAATAGCAGAACAGAAACCATATGATTTAACAAAACTAAGAAGGCTAGTATTAATATTTTAGCAGCTCAAGTGTATAGATCAGATCCTGTTAGAATTCCTTACATAAAATTCAGATAGAGCTACTCTCATTTACTATCATTGATGACTGTCTATTCAATGAACTATCATGATAGCTACTTTTATGAAATTCCCAACTAGCTAGTTCAGTTAAGCAGTCTATGATGAAGACGTCCTCATTGCTTTCCAATCTTCAAGTACAGTTTTGGTATTCACTTTTCAAAAATATGAATTTAAATATTTAAATCTGAATTTAATGCTGAAGTATGATAATTACCAAATATTATACTATATATAGAAAAAAACTTAAGCTAAATGTACTTTTTAAAAAATAATTATTTATTTTATTTTATTTTATTTATTCATTCATTTGTTTTTTAGTTTGACCAGAGAGAGACAGAGGGTGAGAGTGAGAGAATGAGGAAGTGAGAAAGCAAGCCACCAGATTCAGGACTCGAACCCTGGTTGGCCATGTGGGAGTGTCCAGCACCTTAACCACCACGCCACCTGCTGGTCCCAAGCTAAATGTACTTTTGGTGTCAGAATGGTTAACATTGCACATGAAAACCTGTGTATTAGGATGAATGTTCAGAGTTCAGATTGCAGGTACTTCCTGTTTCTTCAGAGCCTTGATAACAGTATATTTCAAGCATCAGCATGGGTAGAAATGAAGTTTCTTTTTTTCTTTTTCCAAAGAAAGACTGCAAAAAGAACATTTGATCTTAGCTCCCTTTTTTATCAATATTGCCTAAATCAGCTGATACCTCTATTTTTATAAATCACTCAGTCTCAGATATTTCTGTTAGCAACACAGAGTGAACTAAGACAGTCAGCAAAAGCCATACATGTAGAATCATCCAAACAACATGGATTGGGCAGGAATAAATGTTGCCTGGAAGAAACTCATTTTTTACTAGGTATGGGACTTGAAGGTATTACTAGAAAGTTTGGACACATGTGGAGGGATTGACAGATGATATCAAAGGATGGAAAATTTATTTTTCTTCTGGGAGATTAGCTCCAGTCTATTCATAGAATACCTTTTTGTTGACTAAACTACTTTTATTTTCCAGATACCATTAGTCTTTAGGAGTAGTGATGAATAAACATTGCAGAATGTTTATTGTGTCTTCTTTAAATAGGTTACCAGAAGCGCCATTACAAAAACATTAAGCAGGTAACAATTATATCTATGTATTTGTCTTTCTCTGAATATACCTTAGTCAGTTCATTAGACCTGTGTATTTTCCTTCTGCAAAATATTTAAATGATTATGTTAGGTACTTTTTATATAACCAAGTTTGCTTTTGCTGTTGTTATTAGTTTTATTCAGCTCGTGATTTGAAGTTCCAGTGTCCAAGGCCAAATCTGGTGGGCACTTGGCAGGGTCATGATCACATACAAGGGCAAGAGCAGAGCAGACTCACTGTACCTATGAGTCCCTTTGTTCTGGTCTCTGTCTCTTTTCTTATATACCCACCAGAACCTAATTGGAGGGGCCCCTGGCAAATCACTTAATCATCCCCAAGGGCCCACCTTTAGGCACTATGAAGGTATTAAGTTTCTTCTTGCTACCTTTATGAAGAAATCTCAACACATGGATATTGGTGGATTCAAACTATAGCACTGAGTTTTTATTGAAATTAGAAATATTTTTATACAACCCTTAATACATTGACAGAAATGGGGTTCCAGTAGTTTTATCTTAATCTTAATGATTAATCAGAAAATAAATATTACACTTCAATTTTTTTTTTAAGATTTTTGCCATAAGGCTCATGCACTCACCAGGGGGACAGAGAGACCCAGTGAGAGGGAAAGTGAGAAATCACCCCGTGGGGGTATGGCCAAGTACAAGCCCATCTCCTCCATTCTTTTGAGCACTCACACACACACATGCTGGGTATGTTTTAAACCTCCAGGTCCTGGATTCGAACTGTAGTCAACTATGTTGGAGTCCAGTGCCTTGATCACCACACCACCTACTGACCCACAAACCATTTGTTTCAAAAAATGTCTTATGAAACACCTTTGAAATCTTTAATATTTTTATTAGAATTATTTTGTTACACATTTAAGTCACTCTTCTGTTGAGGTCATCAATAAAATATTAATCCGTTTAATTGGTTGCCTCTCTATTACCCTTCAGAGAACATTTAGAAAGATAAGTTTATACATAAATTAATATTTATAACAAGATGATTGCATTTTTAAAAGATCTAGAGATACTGTTTTTGTGTGTGTGTCTTTTTTTATTCTAGGCATTTTTAGGCTCTATCCAACTTTAACCTTTAGGTGGCAGCATTTGAGAATAGTTATCGAAAGAAAGTGCCACCATTTAGAAAAATGTGATGAATAATACATAGTTTCAAAAGAAAGGATTTAGATTTTATAGCTATTTTTATTTAGGTTCAAGACTGTAACTGGTCAAGCAATAGCACATTCTTGTAATCTGGAACTTGAAAAGTACTTTCATACGCTTGCAAACTACTTTAATCCCATAGAAAGCGCATCACCATTTGCACTGCCATTCGCTCACTGCTTGTACTTCCATTGAAAGCAGAGGGTCTTAATGGATATTCCTACAGGACTGTATTGCCAGCATTCCTCAGTTTTAATGGATCTGGGCTAATTAGACATATCTGAAAGTTCCTTCTGAAGTATTGAGGATGAAAAGTCTTATAGCAATCCATTGGTTTGAAATTATTTTACATATAGTGAAGATGAAAGGAGCTAAGATACAATTTTAAACTAATTTGTACCTAGGACTTTGGCTAATAGTCTATGCTAGTTGCTAACTAGAACAATCACCACAAAAGTAAAATTTTGTTGAATAATTGACTACTCAGTTGATCCAATCTATTACTCCAAACTTGTTTTATTTTTCAAAAAGTTGGAGACAATTAATTTTATTTCAACAGTCAAGCACCTAATCAAGATCAGGGCATATGTGAATAACATCATTAAAACATGTAGTTATCACTGGAATCTATTTTATTTCATGAAATTTGAATATTTTCATTTTTACCGAGGATCATCTGAGCTTTTCCATGTCTACATTCTTGTGGCTAGATGATTAACTTTTTCAGTAGATTAAATCTAAAATGACTTTCTTTTATTTTCTTCCAGTTAGACTCACATAGTCAAGAAAATCATGTAGGATAATCTGTTTTATAATACTTCTTTCTTTTTAATCCTTATGCTTTATTGAAAAATGTGCTAATATTTTGATTCTGATTTAAGTCCAAAGTATTTTATTTAATGCTTATTTCATTAATATAAGAGAGATGAAACATTTTAAGTAATTTGATTAATGCCCTGTTTACAGTGACTAGTTTAGGAGACTGATGGGTATCTGTTAATGGTGTTCTTATTAAAAAAAAAAAAAAATTATAGTTTTGCTGAGGGTGAAATGTTTTCAGTAGCCTTCACTGATTATCAGCAAAATTATAATTACCCATAAAAGATCCATCATTACTCATCTAAAAGATTTATATTTTAGACATGATCCAAAATGCTGTGTGTTTTAGATGTTTGTGTCTATTGCTATTATATTAATGAGAATGTGAAAGGTGCCTAATGGCTACTATAATCCATCAGTAGATGTGGGGGAATTGATAATCTATCAATTTATGTTGTAAAATGTATGCAATGAATGGAGACATAATATAAAAGCGTATATACGCTCTATTTCAGTTTTTGCCAAGATTCTTTCATTTGCATGAGTCATTCAGAATGACTTAAGTAAGAGAAAGGATTTATTGACTCAGTTAATTAATGACTGGATCCAGGTGCTCAAATGTCAGGAGTCTTATTCTGCCTCTTTCTTCTCTGTTTTCCTTTTTGTTGCCTTCATGCTCAGTAAATCTTTTCTAACCGGTAACAAAGAAAGTTTCCACCTATCCTGACCAACATCCTTGGCAGAAAAAGCATAAATTTGCATCATTACAGTGAAAGTTCCAGGGAGAACTTTATCTCTGTATGAGTCAGTCCCCTGTCAGAAGTAGGCTATGACCTGGGATTGGACCAAAATCAAACTTGTTGGTGCTCAGGCCCAACTAGAGAGGACAGTTAGGATTAGTCCCTTTCACAAGGCATGGACTAAGCAGGAGTAAATGTGGTTTCCTAGAAGAAATCATATTTTTAATAGAATATATATAAATGCCAGAGAATCAAAATGAAAGATACCCATCATAGTACCTATACAAATTAAATAATAGACTACTTTCTACTGAAAGAGAAAGAGAAAGAAGAAGAGGGGAGACAGGGAGGGAGAAGGAGAGAGAGAGAGTGAGAGAGAGAGAAAAGAGAGTAATTGGTAAATACAAATAAGATGAATAAATTAACCTGAATCACATTGTAGTCACATACCTAGAACATGAATCAAATATTGATGACTAAAACCAGTTACACAGGCAAACCAATTAACTGAAATCAAACATAAAGACAATACTCACTTTCCCATATACTACAATGTCACTAAAAATTCTGTCTTAATTAACTTTTCTACTGTCTTTATCACCAGTTCTGTATACTGGCATAATGAAACACATGGTTCTGATGAATTACATATAAATTCTATACAAATATAATTTTTTTTGGAGAGGTTTTTGCTATAGGGCACATGTGCTCCCCAGACAGACAGAGAGAGACAGAGAGACAGAAAGCAAGAAATCACCCCCTCAGGGGGGATGGCCACACCGCAATCCCTTCTCCTCCATTCTCCTCTCGGGATCTTGGGCATGCACGCACACGTGCCTGGCCTGAGTTTAAGCCACCGTGTCCAGTACTTGAACCGCAGTCAACTATGTGGGAGTCCAGCGACATAGCCATTACACTAACTGCTGGCCCCTACAAATATAATTTTTGTAAGCAGGAAATGATGGGAAAGATGACCATCCCCTAAACTGGAATTATTTAAGATAATCTATCAGTAGAATGCAATATTAGCATTCTCTCTGGATCTACTGTATACTTGTTATAGAGCTGCAGTGTTTGATATAAAAACATGGTATTACTAAACTAAATAGTATCCTATTTAATAAGATAGGATAAAGTAGCCATTGTAAAAATCAAATGAAATGTGAGTTCAGTGCAGAAATTCACACATTGAAGATTTTCACTAATGCCATGACAGAACAATTTTGAGATTAGATTATTAAAATTAGAGAGTTTTAGTGACAGAAAAAATCAAATATTAAAAATTTGATTGTATATGTAAATATACCATACTTATATTGGGTTGTTGGAAAAGTCATGACATAATTTTCATAGTAAAGCATAGAAAAACATACATCATGATCCCTACAATAACCTAATACATCTATCTACCCATCTCTATAGATAGATACAAGAGATGCATAAATAATGATTAAACTAAGACTTAGCACAAACCTAAATCTGTCAGGACACTTTTACTCATCTAAATTAAACCTATTAGTTTCTTCTTGAAATTGACTTGTTGGAAATGAAGTCAAGTTTAAATGGGGACACAACAGGGTGGAGGAAGCTGAGGAAAGAGAGAGAGAGAAACAGAGTATGAACATGATTAGGTGAGTGTTATTCTATCTCATGGCCTCATGATTCACTTGCTTGCCTCTTTGTGATCATGACATTTATTTATACAAATCTACTAGTTCTAAATGTAAAAAGCCTTCTTGTACTAAAATTCTTTGATTTTTTATGAAGTGCTTTACATGTATATACTGAAACACATTAGCAGAATGAATGAGATAAGTCAATATTTCAATTTGCATTTTTTTAGTTAAAACTGCAAAGTGTGATCAGACCTTGACACACCTTCTAGCTCATGTACTATTCAAGTAATTTAGCAATATCAGTTGATCCTTGTATTCAATAAAATCCTGGACTAATGGGCCAGCATAGGTATCATTACTAATTTTTCTAGGATTTTGATTCAGGTCAATCATATTCAAAACGTGTCCACATGACAAATTATGTGCCCAACAAATTGAGAGATGCAAACCCACTTCAATAAGATGGAAGCGTGTGTGTTGTAACACCTTGATTGTAGTAGCCAGGTATAGTCAGATTGCATGAAAACTATTTAAAGTGGAGGAATTTCTAAGTCAGGAAAAAATGTGCTTTTGTCAGAAGGTTGTGGATACTTATCTAAAGACCTCTAACTTCAGATAAGTGCAGCCACTGCCGGTGGAAGGGCAACTTATATATTTGAGACCTGGCTGATAGCTCACCGTCAGCTAGGCAACGCTAGATCAGAGTTACAGGCTGCCGTCACCTGCTAATAATTCTGGCAGATAAAGGCAAGAGTGGCAGCAAGTTATAGTATGGGATTCTGTCTATGTCAGCGCTTCCATATAAACATCTTTTTGTTCCCTATACAATTATATGCTGATATCACCTTAACGAAGAAGATAACATGTCAGTCAAATCTTTTCCATAAGTGTAAAATTCATGGACTGCCAAAACTTCTGTTATATTGAATTTTAAAGCTTTTTTTTTTTTTTCTTCTTGGCCTTACCCTTTCAAAGCATCCCTGCCTGCTCTATCTGGCAAGACTTTTTTCGAGCTTGCCTAGGTACCATGTGAATTATGAGGGACCCATGAGGCTGTCCTAATTGAAACTACAGTGTAAATAACTTGTGTCAGTGCCCCCAGGGGTTTTGTAATTTGTAAAAAGGACATGTATAGAGGAGAATTTGCAGTTCACATGCAGTGCAGAGCCTTTTTCTACAGAGCACCTCCAGGAAAAGGAAAATCAAAAAGAGCCATCATCCCCCAAAATAAATTAATATAGTTCATTCACGAATTTATCCTATAATCAGAAGCTGTCCATCATATCCCAGGAATTGTTGATGTTTTAATTTTTCTGATAAAGTATATTTCTTCTTTTGAAAAAATACCAAAGTATATAAAACTAACCAAAAGTTCAGCCCTCTGTGTATCAATTTTATGAGACATTGAAAAATGGCTAAGACCAAGCTATAGTGATACAACCCGTAGGGCACTGCTGTACATATAAGAGCCACTTGAGAAGGAACTGTGTTCATTTCCTGGGTTGACCTGAACATAGCAGACATGGCCATGTGTGTGTCCATGACCCGTGCAGGTTGGACAGCCAGTGCGAGAGCTACACCATAGCAAGACGGTCTGGAGTCTTTCTCTCTCTCAATAAAATACTTAAAACCCATAACGTGTGGTATGAGGATTTTTAATCTTTTATTATTTTTTTAATTTGTTCTTTTATTGCTCAGAAACTATGAGCAGAAATGATTTTTCCCTCTTCAGGGAAGTGTCATATTCTCAGAAGACAACAGGGTAACACTCTATTGTCTGGTAAAGGGACAGGATCAAGCAGCTTAACCCTACTGTAGCACAAGTTTTTTGTTTTGTTTCATTTCCTGTCACAGTGTGTGTCCTCATCAGAGAGAGAGAGAGAGAGAGAGAGAGAGAGACACTGGAGTATAGTCTTCCCCAATCCTTTTCCCTCAGTTTTTCCACCCTATCAAGATTTGGGACACTCACACATAGGCTTGGTTTCAAGCCCACAGGGTCAGAATTTTAAACTGCAATCCTTTATGGTTATGTTTCAGTTTAAGGTAGTTAAAACAATTATTAAATTAATCTGTTCCATAAGGAGTTGACAAAGTATTTGATGTATATTTAAAAATTGCCATAACTACAGTTTCTATTAGGTAACTTACACCTAAATTTTGTGTACGCAAGCTTGTGATTATTATATTTTTAATTGCTTATGTGAAATTTATGAATCCTTTTTTTGTACACTATTGTGTCCTCCTAGGTGTTGAAAAATTAGACCCATTAGCAACCTTTAGTATTCTCTTAAAAGTAATTTGACTTTGATTTAGAAATGTTACATTCCTGTTCATTTTATAAATATTCTTGTAATGTTTTTTCCTAAGCCTGGGACATAATATATACCTTATTTCTACAGAAAATTATGGATATTATCAGTAATTGCTCTGTTACCACAAAGAATAAAAAAGGGTATTTAGATTGTAGAGTCCTAAGGTATTTCAGAAAAATCTTTTGAAGTAGTGACTCAATATTGGTAATGTATGTAGTTTGCATGCAAATAATAGTAATTATACTTTCATTTACAACATTTAAGCCACAGGATACTGAAGTTTTCATTTCCTGTTAGAAGTTCACCGTGTATGTGTAGTATTGTTCTTCTATATGAACAGCTATATATTTCCTTTTTTGTGGTATTAAATATACAGAATGATCATACTTTAGTGTAATTTTCTTCAAAATTTATCTCAAAGGTCTTAAAATAATTCTATACTTCCTCCACATTGCATGACTTTATTCTATTCTGTGATAATATCCTATGTAATTAGGAAGTTTTATATTAGAGTTTACTCTGTGAATTGCATAATCCTCTTTTTTTTTTAGACTCCTTCCTTACCCTATAACATATAAGACCTCACCTTTGATAGTTGATCCAAATTATTTCAGAGTATTCTCTGTGGTAGAGTGGATTTTCTTCTCTTCCTTACCTTTATTACAATCAGTTTATACAACATCAAAAAGAGATTTTTGAAATAATGTGATATTAGAGAGTCCCATAACATTTTATTTCTCTAAATGTGGGACCCAAACTTTTTCTCCTCCTCCATCTTCAAAATAAGATCACTGTTTGGTGCGTGGGTTTCCATGATTTACAAGGTACATCTAATTCTAGAAGAGGGTTTTGTGATTTTTTTTAAAGATGGAAAATAGGCTTTAATATACTCTTTCACTTATTCAGCAGACACTTTATGAGCGTTTCCTTTATGATAGGCACAGTATAGGAGCAGGGATTTGACGATGGACAAAACAGACACTGTTCATTCATTCGTAGGCTGAGGGTCTAAGGGGAAAGCGCTATTACCTAATCACACAAAGCAACAGAAGCTGTGCTGAGTGTTGCAAAGACATCACGGAAGCTGTTAGTGGAGAAAATAATAGGATGAACCTGAATTAGATTGAACCTCGGGACAGCTCTCCTGAGAGAATAAGAGCTTTAAACTCAAACCTGAAGGGGGAAACAAAATTAACCAGGTGAAGGATGAGCAGAACCCAGTACCACAGGCAGAGGAAAAGAGTTTACAGCAAAGCCCTGAGGATGAAATCGCCCACAGGTGCAGGACAGTCTGAGAAGAGGGTTTAGAGAGGGGGCAGAAACTGCATCACAGGAAGCCTGAGACCAGAGAAGGGAGTCTTATAAATATAAGAAGACTCCTAAATGTAGTAAGAATTGGACAGTATGACAGTCTGAGAGAGAAAGGTAAGTGTGGATGAGACTTCGGTGCAGTGCACAAAAATAACCATTTGTACACTGTAAAGATGTAAAAAATAACCATTTTCTACGCTGTAAAGATGTACAGTGATTAAATGTAATTTCAAAAACGTGTAGGGGGCCACCAGCTGGCATGGCAGTTAAGGGTGCTCACTCCCACATGGCTGACAGCGGTTCAAGTCCTAGACTTGGCGGCTTGTTTTCTCACTTTCTCTCTCTCTCTCTAACACTAGCCCTCTCTGGTCAAATTAAGATAAATAAACAAATAGATAAATAAAGTTAAATAAAGTAATTCTTTAAAAATTTTTAACAAGATAATGGTAGAAAGACAAGTGTAGATACCAGAAACTATAGAGGAAGGGCGGGTAGATGAGGGTGGCTGGGAAGGCCTCAGAGAAGAAATACTTAATGAGCATAAGAATGTAAAGTTCTCCAACAAAAATGGTGTATGTGGCAATGCCCTGTATGCATGCCCTGAAAAACCATGTTGTGTGCTTTAGAGACGTACAACAATTAAATGTAAGATATTATAAAATGAAAATGAGAAAAAATAAGATTCTGGATTAGTGAGAGGCTTAGTAATTTTCAGTTGTTTTGCAAAGATTTGCTTTTTAAAAAAAGATTAGGTTCTCAGGGAGGTATTTTCAAAAAAAAAAGTTACATGTGGAATTTTGAACATTCTGAAATGTTCCTTAGACAGATTCATGTATCTCCTGGCATTTCTCAGACCCCAGTTTGAAGACTGACAGAAAGCTCAGTGCCTATCTCTTAGAGTTTGTAATATGAGTGGAAAGGAAAGATACCAACATTTGAAAAGTTAATTCATCATGAGAGATTTAAGTAACAGTTCAGAACAACAGAGAGGAACAATAATAAGCAAACCATGTGTAATTGGCTCATGGTAGTCCTGGAATTCTTTTGGGACCTTGAAAAACTGGGAGAATTTCGGTCTGAAGGGAGAGTTTGTGACATTCTAAGACAAGTAGTAGTGGAATTTACAGAAAGGGAAAGTCGGAAGATACTTTGGGGCGATTGCAATGTGAATAAATGACCAGAAGACTAAAAGTTTGATTGCAATGGGTATGGAATACTAGCCTTAAGAATTTGATTTGAAAATGTTCTATTTCTCTTATTTTTAGTTGAAAATTATTTATTGTATACATTATATATTTATTCAGTACAATGTATGTGATGTTTTGATATATATGTACATTCATATAATTAAATCAAACTATTGATAGTTGACAAATCATCACCTCACATACTTGTTATTGTGGTAAAAATATTAATACACTCCCCTAGTGATTTCAAAATATTCAATGCACTATTACTTATTACATGTTAGATAAAATAAGTTATACAAGGAAAGACAAATGCCAGATAGTCTCACTTATATGTGCAAACTAAAATGTTGAACTCCTAGAAGTAGAAAACAGAATGGTGGTTACCAGAGGCTCAGAAAAGGGGTGGGTGGATAGTGTAAGAGATGTTGATTAAAGGCTACAAAAATCTCAGTTAGACAGCCTTCAGAATTATACTTCATTATACAGGTCTTATGGACCCACTGTAGGCTTTGGAGTATGGAAATATTAGAATCAGACATGTCAGAGGTATCCAAGGAACACATGACAAAGAGCTTAGGAAGAGGAAATGGTCAAATTTAGAAGCCTAGAGTCAGAATCATGGCCTGAGGCAACAACAGGCCAGAGTGATGGCTATGAAAATGGAAAGGAATGGATATTTTTGAGAGATGAAATGAAAGTAAATAAAACAAAACAAGAGAAGACAGTACTGGGTAAGTCATTTGAGTGTAAATACTAAAGGCAGGCAAAGAGAAGAACTAGAAAAAAAACATTCAGATCTCTTAAAATTTGAGAGTGGTTTTTGTGATTATGTTAATAAATTGTAATGTTTGATGAACTAAAATTTAGAAAATAAATATCTTTCCAATATATTGGTAATACATGTAATAGCTTACATATCAACAGAAATGCCTTCTATTCTTTGCCTATGCTTCTACTTACTTGTTACAATGGTAGTGTTAGCAGTGCAAATTTCAGACCTAGAGGCTGAAAGCACCTGTGTCTCCGCTCTTGTCAAGGTCTGGTATTTAGAGTTTCTAGTACAACAGGCTGGCATTATTTACTTGTCACCATTTTTCTTTTCATAAACCTGAAGTACAATATGCAGTACCTAGTGGTCAAATTTTAATTACTTTAATGCAATTATCCATGTGTATCTTTTCTAAAAAAGCACAACTCGGACAATAATGACCCCTATTTAATGTTATAAATTTTCCCTATCCAGAGAGTAAAAGTAGAACATTAGTTAGAAATATGGAGCGTCTCTTATACATTTCCTCTTTCTTATCAGTTAATAATAACTCTCCAAAATCATAGACCTAACCACATTTCATTTCCAAACACTAAGTTATGGTTTACAGTATAATCAAAACTTCTACAGCCAAAATATCATCTTTATCTTTTAGATGATTTTCAATTTTTTTACATGAATATTTTAACAAAATTAATCCAGATTAAGAAGACTAAACAACTAAAAGTATTAGAATTAAAATCACTCATAATCATACTATTCAGAAATAACCACTATTAATATTTTAATACCATTTAAGTTAAGGTCCTGTATATATATATATATGTATATGTGTGTGTATATATATATATATATATATAATATTAATTCAGTTGCACTGAACATCTAATTATTCTATCTTTACTGCTTTGTAACTAGGTTTTCTTATTTTATCATTTTGTGTGAATAAACATAATGATTAAATGAGTAATTATAGGAACCAGCAGTTAGCGTAATGGCTATGTTGCTGGACTCCCACGTAGTCGACCGCTGTTCGTGTCCCAGACCCGGTGGCTTAAAACTCACGCCGGGCACGTGTGCATGCGTGCCCAAGATCCCAAGAGGAGAATGAAGGAGAAGGGATTGCAGCGTGGCCATCCCCCATGGGGGATGATTTCTCGCTTTCTGTCTCTCTGTCTCTCTGTCTGGTGAGCGCACGCACCCTATAGCAAAAACCTCTCCAAAAATAAATAAATAAATAAATAAATGACTAATTATATAACAGCATTATCTCTGTAATCTATAAGATTTTAAATAAACTTCCATAAAATTTTAAGTTAACTTATAGTTTTGTATGTTTTGGTGGTTTATAATATTTCCTATTATAAATACTGTTTTCGGGACAGCAGTTAGCATAATGGCTATGTCACTGGACTCCCACGTAGTCGACCATGGTTCGAGTCCCAGACCCAGTGGCTTAAACTCAGGCTGGGTGCTTGTGCGTACGTGCCCAGAATCCCAAGAGGAGAATGGGGGAAAAGGGATTGCGGCATGGCCATCCCCCCTGGGGGGGGGTGATTTCTCCCTTTCTGTCTCTGTCTTTCTCTGTCTGGTGCGCACACACACCCTATAGCAAAAACCTCTCCAATAAAAGAAAAGAAAAATAAATAATTAAATAAATACAGTTTTCATTAAAATATTTGCATACTCTCATGTAGAGAGATAAAATTTTTATTAAAATATTATGTAGAAATAATATTTACATAAATACATATATATGAAAGTATGTATGTATTCACTTATTTGTTTGATTATTACCTTAAAGTGAATTTTTTTAGAGGATTTTGCCTTAGGGTTTGTGTACTTGTCAGAGAGAAATACGGGGACAGTGATGGGGAAAGCGAGAAATCATCCCCTCCAGGGGAATAGCCACACCACAATCCCTTCTCCTCCATTATCCTTCTGGAATCTTGGGCACTCATATATACACACTTGGTATGAATTTTGAGCCACCAGTTCTGGAACTTGAACCATTGTCAGCCATGTGGGAACCCTGTTATGTAACCCTTGTGTCATCTGCTGGCCCGAGACTAAATTAGTAAATGTGATATTGTTAGGTATAAGTTGTGGAGTTTTAAGATTTGTCATACATATTTTCAAATTTTTTACAAAAGTCAATTTTCTCCCTCTGCTAGGATATTTAAATGGTTATCCTTTCATTCTTTAACAATAAAACAATTAACTTTACCCTTAATAATTGTTTTTTTTTCCAGTCATTAGTTATAGTATACTACATATTGAGTTTTTCATTTAAATTTGGTGTTTACTTCTTGATGAATATTATTTTCTGTTTATGGGACATTTTTATTTTAACTTACTAAGCTGTTTAATCACATTCTTTGTATATTTTCCACCAGAGTGATCAAACCAATTCTTTTATTTTTGGGGGGAGAGATTTTTGCTCTATGGCGTGTGTGCTTACTAGACACAGAGACACAGAGAGACAGAAAGCAAGAAATCACCTCCCAGAGGGGAAGGCATGCCACAATCCCTTCTCCTCCATTCTCCTCTCAGGATTTTGGGCACGCATGCACACGCACCTGATATGAGTGTTAAGCCACCATATCCAGGACTTGAACTGCAGTCAACTATGTGGGAGTCCACTGACGTAACCATTACCCCATCTGCTGGTCCCCAAACCAATTCTTTTTTTTTTTTTTTTTTTTTTTAATTTTTTTTTTTTTTTTTTTTTTTTTGTGAAAAACCCACACAACACATTTTAATAGCTAATTAAACTAAATAGACTTCATGCCACTTTATATTTTGCAAAAAATTTTCTATGTCATGGCAAAAAATCAAAATGATAAACACTTTGTATTATTTATAAATAATGTATCAATGATGCCAACCTGACTAAACTGTTCATTCAATATGTTTTAATTAAAATGACTAAAAGCGGTGATATTTACCAACATTATCATATGTGATTTGTTTTAATATTTATTTATGGGGTTACTTTCTTTAAATTACTTAAAATACATCTAAAGAAAAGTATATAAAAACAAAATTAGTTTCATAAAGCCAAAATGTGAAATGGTTGTGCTATATGGCCACTGAAAGTTTTCTGTTTTCACCAATATATGAGAAGACAGAATAAAGTGAAAATTTTCAGTTAGTCAGCATGAAAAATCATAAAATTAAACTCTTTACGCATACAGGATGATGAAGGAAGCTGAGTTTTAACCCTTTTCATATTGGCACTCCTTTCAAAGTGTTGTGCTTACTGCCAGCCCAAGCAATGCCTTTCAGCTTCTGACACAAAGTCTTAATTATTGTAAGATTAAGGAACTCTACCCTTCTGATAGCAAAAGACTTACGTGGAAATTTTCTTTCTTTTCTTTTCTTTTTTTTTTTTTATAGGTTTTCGCTATAGGGCGCGTGCGCTTGCCAGACAGAGAGAGACATAGAGACAGAAAGCAAGAAATTACCCCCCAGGGGGGATGGTCATGCCACAATCCCTTCTCCTCCATTCTCCTCTTGGGATCTTGGGCACGCACGCACACACGCCCGGAGTGAGTTTTAAGCCACCGGGTCCAGGACGCAAACCGTGGTCGACCACATGGGAGTCCAGCGACATAACCATTACGCTAAATGCTGGTTCCCTTAGGTGGAAATTTTCAATGAAGGGACAATGTGGGAGTGACAATAGGTGATCAGATTATGATGGAGTTCATGAAACAACTGAATGAGAACAGAGAATTCAGAAAAGTAATAAAATATACATGCAAAGGATGATAATCATAGTTGTCAAACATCTGTAGGAGATAAATGACAAAAGTAGATTTTTTAAAAATGTTTTTGCTACTGGGCACATATGCTTGCCAGAGAGATAGACAGACAGAGACAGAGAGAGGGGAAAGTAAGAAATTACCCCTCAGAGGGATGATCAGGCTGCAATCCCTTCCTCCTTTCAGGACTTATGGGGTGACAGCCACACCACAATCCCTTCTCCATTTTTCTTTTGGGACTTTGGGCACACACACACATGAGCCCAGCATGAGTTTCAGGCCACTGGGTCTGGGACTCAAACCACCATCAGCCATGTGGAAGGCCAGTGCCTTAATCACCATGCCACATACTGACCCCAAAATTGAATTATTAATGCTGCTTAATAAATGTTTTTATGTATTAATAATAAGAGACATAGTAATTGTGTGAAATAATTTATTTCACTATTAACAGTTTAATTCACTCATGACTGCCAATTTTCAGTATGATTATAGGAAAACTAGATATTGTATCTATGTACTGGATAATGTAGATTAATGCTTTCATAACATTCACTTATTAAATTGATGTTTATTATCTATGTCTGTCAGGAACTTTTTTGGGTAGTAGATATTGGAAAGAAGGAAAACTGCCTTCAACCCATTTACATTCTAACAAGAGAGATCAATAACAAATAACTAATTATACAATATAATAATAGACAATGATCAGTACTAAGAAGAAAAAGCACAGATAAATAGAGGCTCTTATTATTATCAAGTAGGTCAGTAAAGAGCACTTTGAGGAAATGACATCTGAGGATCATCTTGTGAGACTTAAACAGATATCTACAATTAAGAGTGTTAAAAGTTGGGACCAGCAGTTACCGTAATGGCTATGTTGCTGGACTTCCATGTAGTCGACTGCAGTTCACGTCCCGGATACAGTGGCTTATAACTCACGCCAGGCGTGTGTGCATGCATGCCCAAGATCCTGAGAGGAGAATGGAGGAGAAGGGATTGCAGCATGGCCATCCCCCCTGGAGGGTGATTTCTCGCTTTCTGTCTCTCCGTTTCTCTCTGTCTGTCTGGCGAGCACACTTATCCTATGGCAAAAACCTCTCAAAAAAAAAAAAAAAAGAGTGTTAAATGTTGGGGCCATCAGGTGGCGTGGTGGTTAGGGTGATGGACTACCACATGGTCGACCACAGTTCGAGTCCAGACCTGGTGCCTTGCTTTATCATTTTCCTTTTCTCTCTTTCGCTCTGTCTCTATCTGGTCAAATTTAAAAAATAATTGTAATAATAATAGCAAATAAAATTAAATTATTAATTCTTTTTAAAAAAGAGTGTTAAAGGCTGAAGATAAAGCAAATGAGAAGGCTCTGATACAGGAGGGTTTTTTAGCATGTTTAAACACTATTTGGAAACATATTATGTCTCATTTTCTTATTGAATTGACTTATTTCACAGTTAATATCTGAATTCATTGGCTCAGATAGCTAGAAAGTAATATCATAAAAGTTAACAGTCACTAGCATATTTCAGACACACTTTTGTTTTTTTGTTTGTTTATGGTAGAAAGGACTCAATGACAGTCACAGCTACTCTGATAAGACACTGATGTTTAACTGGCCGAGGCCAGACGGTTGGCCCAGGTTTGCTTCCCAGTCCTAACCCAAGCTACTCAGGGGACTGAGGGGGAAGATCAAAGCCAGTGTGGACAACATAGAGAAACTCTATTTGAAATAACTGATCCTGGTGGCACACACCTGACCCAAAACAAAGACTGGCAGAGTTAGATCTCAAAGGAAAGATAGGATTGTTCAGTATCAGTGGGATAGTGGGACAAAAGTGTAATTTGTTAGTGCATAAATTTAAGAAAAATGTTTCAATGTTGTTATTAATGACCTATGAAAATAACTAAACAAATTCACATTTTTCTATTTATCCAAATTTTGAGCTCTAGAATTCATTTCAGCACAAAATCTTACTTTCTATGATTCAAGTTATAACTTTGTTAAAAAAAGTAACATTTTAGAACAATAACTCTCTATAGGGCCAGTAGGTAGCATGTTTGTTAAGGCTCTGTACTTCCACATAGCCGACCATATTTTGAGTCCAGGACCTGGTGGCTTGTTTTCTTACTCCCCCGCCCCCATCTGTCTCTTTCTGGTCAAATTAAATAATATTAATAATAAATAGAATTAAATTAATTCTTTAAAATTTTTGAGAAAAAAGAATAACTTCCAAAAGTCATATTCATATTTTGTAACTGGATTTTATTGATGGCTAATCAGCCTCAGACCGTGAACCTGAACAGTGGCTCCCTATGGAACCATTTAAATGGTATCTGTATTTTAGACTACCTCTCACTCATCACTGCAGTCTGACATCTAGTAAACATTTCTGACATCTAAATGAACAGCAGTAATCACTGAGCACGGAGCTAGTTGATAGCATTTGCAAATGTAACCCGAAATTGTGGACCACAATTCTTATATTCTTTTGTAAATACACATGTACTTTAGAAACATATAAAGATATAAATAGTAATAATAAGTACTGTTGAAAAACTCTATACATGATCATCAACTAATTATGAATTTTAAAGTATTTTAAGTGATTTCTCCAAAAGTATTTGCAAATAAAAAAAAGTCACAGGTATTTTCCATATATTTTATTATTTAAGTGATGAAGATATTTTCTTCTTGATATCCCTTCTCTCAAGTCTCAAGGAAACAACAAAGTATTTAGTTCATCCAGATGACAGCCTGCTGGTTGTTCATTTTGTGTGCCACAGATCAAGGAAACTATGCTAAAGAACCAGCTGCAGTGGCACCAGAGATAGGATACCACTGCACCACACAAGGGCCACATGGGAGGCCCTGGTTTGGGTTCTGAATCAATCTAAGCAGGTTGGGCATAGAGATGTGTACCTATAATACTAGCTAGCTGAGAGTCTGAGTCAATAGAATTGCAACATAGTGAGATCTTGTCAACAATACCTCTCTCTCTGGTCTGCTTTGTGGTGGCACTGTGACAGTACAATGTTCTGCAATGCTGGAAGCCATGTGGAAGATCAGAGTTTGGTTGCTTGTTTGAGCTGTGCATGTTGGAAGAGTACATGCATGCCTATGATCCTGGCCAGCAGGAGAAAGCTGCAGGGCATGGCATGCGGCAGATACTGTGTTGTGAAGTCTTGAGGATGCTTGCATTTCTCTCTCTTTTTCTTCCATTTATGAATTAAATAAACTTTACAAAAAATATACCTCTTTTTCTAATCTTTTTCCTCTCTCTCATAAAAATAAAGAAAAGAAAAATCTCTGCTAAGTATCCAAGAGCAGATCATGACTTTAACATTCTCAGGCATTCATCTTAAGCTACAGAATTTAAGAACTGAAATCTGAAATCTTGGCAGAGGTGAACTTACAGGTAAGTACTGTTGCTTCCGAATTTCACACGTGATGTTCAATTTATCCTTAGCAAATAATTTTTCCCTGACAAAACAGAACATTTTATGCTTTTTTCCACAGGTAAGAACAATTCATCTGAGTTACTTCAAAATGACTGAAGACTTCAGTTCTCACTTCCAAACTTTTTTAAAGGAACATTGATATACATTTGAGCACTCTTTACAAGGACATTAGAGTTATTCTAATACCTAAATAAATCAAGACAGGGTATTTCTTTAGAGCATCAATAAAGTATGTAATTAATTGGTAGTTTTATATATTTTACTTAATTCAAATAAATATACTAGATGCTATAAGGGGTACACATTTGTTCACACTATTCTTGATTTTAGAGATTATTGGGCATATGATATTAATGAACTATGCAATGCCAGGGTGGGAAAATTATAAACTCAAACAATTAATTCCATCAACTGGGACCAGCAGTTGGCATAATGGATACGTTGCCAGACTCCCATGTAGTCAGTCGCAGTTCAAGTTCCGGACCCAGTGGCTTAAACTCATGCTGGACGCATGTGCATGTGTGCCCAAGATCCCAAGAGGAGAATGGAGGAGAAGGGATTATGTCACGGCCATCCCCCGGGGGGTGGGATGATTTCTCACTTTCTGTCGCTCTATCTCTCTCTTTCTGGCGAGCACGTGTGCCCTATAGCAAAAACCTCTAAAAAGAAAACCATTAATTCCATCAATCAATAAAAGAGGGAAAAATCTGAATTAGTGAAAGAAAATAACAAGTTTTTTTTTAACCTAAATATAGTCTCATTGAGTAAGTAGCTTTTATAATCACTTTTAAAGAGGATTTTGACAGTGCTAAATGGAGGTGAGTAATTTAGAAGGTAGAAAAAAATAGCATAAACAAAATGGAGGCTTAAAAAAAGTATAGAACAGCTTTCTGTAACAGAATTGAGCTCTGAGCAAGAATAAGAAACAGTAAAATTGGAAAGCCAGTGTTATTTTTATAGCCATACTGGGAAAGCAGCATGTACTTCTGAGGTTCTTGACTTAGAAAATTTATCAATGTGATTTGAAATGAACTTTTAGTAGAGAAATGATAACAATAGCCAAGACAAGAATTAATTGGATAATGTTGTACATGAAAATTATATAAGAGACATTGTGATCGATTATGTGTGATTAAATAGCTTATCGAATGCCTACCTGAGTGAGAATGAAGGAATCAGATGCCTTCAAGCAAGATGATAGGTAATGCCATTAATAAAGATGGAGGGGTCGGAGGGGCTAATGGTTGTGACAAAAATAAAATAGTTATGGATATTTTGAACTTAAGCTGCAATTATAATAGCTCTATGAAGTTGTACAATAGGCTGCTGAAGAGCTGATTCTGAAATAAAGAGAAGTGAGAGGTGCAGAAGAGAAAAGAGGCAGAAGTAGCAAAGTCAGGAAGGTAAGGAATGAGAAGGAGGAGTCCAAGAGAGAGCTTAGAGCTGGCACATGCTACAGAAAGGTGAAGGAGCTTGAGAGGGGGACCAGGATCACCTGGGAAATTGTCCTGCATTGATGGACACATCCTCTGTCTGTGCTGCCTGTATAGTGGTCAGCAGCCACATCTGACTATTGAGAAACTGAATTTTTAAATGTATTTCATTTCAGTTAGTTTAACTCGCCTCATGCAACTAATGGCTCCTGGATTGAAACAGCTAGATGAAGAGACTTTCAAAGCACTTGAGCCTCACTGCAATCGTTTTTCCATTCAGCCACCAAGTGACATCCCTAAAATATTAATTGGAACATGGCCCTCCCCTACTTAAAACTCTCCAGTAGCTTTTCACTGCCTGGGAATAAGATCCGAATTACCGAGCCATGGCAACAAGGAGGCATGGTCAGCCTTGCGCCTCCCAGTGAAAACTTGAGTCCCGTCAGCGTCTGTGGTCCCCAAACAGGCTGAATCTTTTCCTGGTTCAGGCCTTTATCCCAGCTCTGATGCTCCTGCCCATTTCTTCCTGCTCCATACAGTGCTTGTTTCTTCCATCTTTCAGGTCTCCATCTCAGTGCCACTCCTCAGGTCTTTCTTGAGGCCCTTACTAAATTCGCCAAGTCACTGCTACCGTTCTCCAATTTAACACTCGATTTATTTCCAATGCCATGAATTATAATTTGTCCTCATTTAATTCTTCAGCCTCTCACTGTGTTAAATATTCCCTAATATATTTCTCATAGTATTATACATATCAGAGGGCCTGGAATATGGTTTGTATGCAATAAGTACTGGTGGGCTGTTGATCAAATATTGAAAACGCTTCCTGATCAGATAATATGTACCAAGTAAACAGATGTCTCCATAAGTAATATTTTTGTCATAAAATCAGTACATTTATGAAAAAAAGGCAGGGAATTTATATAGACAGATTAGCAAACTATATACTTCAAAAGTTTCATTAAAACGGAGTAACAGTTTCAGTTTAAAGAAATATTTTTGGTAGTACTTAATGGGGAAGTAGGTTGAATAACTTTTTTACTTTATAAAGCTTCAAGTGTAAGCTGCTTCTTACACTAAAGAAATATTTCATTTGTTACATATTTTACTGTTCCCTGCCTCAGATTTATTCTTTGAACTTCTGTGAACCTTGAAAGCATTGGAAAATTTTTGCTCAGAGCATTTTCTAGAATATCAATACCAATGAAAGGCAGACATTACTGTCATTATCATGTAGAATCCAGAATAAGATAAACACATGGTATCATATTGGCAGTTTATTAGAGAAATAATCTGTTAGTGTTTGGAATGCATGAGAAATAAGAACCTATTTATCACCCAGAAAATACTTGTTTGCTTTCATTATATGCGTGAAATAAAACATCTGGCCTGTTGAATTGCTTCCATTACTTAAGTGACCAGAGTGATATTTGCAGTAAAATTTATTTCACTACAAATGAAATGGTGGAAATTCTCAGATTTTTAAAATAAAAGATAGTGTCCAAGACACTTTAGCTTTTAAAAGTTAAAATAAAAGAAATCAGATATATGAAAGTCACTGATACATCTTTTAAAATTTAAATAAAAAAAAGAAATACATATATGAAAGCAGGTATTTCTTCTTAGCATTTAAAATGAGGATGCATATGTGATGCTAAAGAAAAGAGAAAATCTGTCTCCAAGACAACCAGCTCTTTTCTTTTTTGTCCTGCTGTTATGCTTCCTGTTCCATTGCTATGAATGTTTGAAAAATTAAAAAAAGAGAAAGAGGAGGAAGAAATAAGGAAAGACAGAAACAGAAAAAAAAAAGAAATATACATAGCTGAATATACTAATATGAAACAGGCAGGTTTTACTTCAAAAGTATGAGTTTAATGAATGAAAGTTTATTTCCAAATCTAAGTTTGAAAATTACATCTCATGTTCCTAATTTTTAATACCAGTGTTTAGTCTTTATAAATATCAAGGACCTGGGAAATAATTTTTTTTTAAAAGCAGATTCTAGGGTCAACCCATACCTAAATACATAAGTCCTGTGAGTAGGGAGCCAGATCCCACATGACTGACTATGGTTTGTGTGCCAGCTCCAGCATCTTAAAAAAACACAACAGACAAGTGTGCATTCGTACACCAAATCCTATTGGGATAAACAAATGGAGGAACAAGAACGGCAGCATGACTGCCCCATTGGTGGGATGCTTCCTCTCTCTCTCTGTCTGTCATTTGCATGCCTTATATAATTTTTTTTTTTTTTGGAGAGATTTTCACTGTAGGGCACGTGCGCTCGCCAGACAGACAGAGAGAGACAGAGAGACAGAAAGCGAGAAATCACCCCCCAGGGGGGATGGTCACATCGCAATCCCTTCTCCTCCATTCTCCTCTCGGGATCTTGGGCACGCACGCATACGCGCCCGGCGTGAGTTTTAAGCCACCAGGTCCGGGACGCGAACCGCGGTCGACTACGTGGGAGTCCAGCGAAATAGCCATTACGCTAACTGCTGGTTCCCCCTTATATAATTTGTTTAAAAAAGTAAAAACAGATGCCTGTCCTAACTCTATTCAAATGCTTATGTATCTCTTCTTTCATTCCAGACTTAGCCTCATATCCAAATGGATGATTCCAGAAGTCAGTTAGAAAAGCACAAATTCTCTGATATGAACATAGATAGCATGTATAGATAACATATGATTTATTTTTAAAAGATGTAGTTTAAGTTAAACTTCAAATATAATAAAGCAGATTTACCAAAATTCTCCCCAAGTTGAAGGGAATCTTAGGAATAATACTTGGAAATATCTTTTCTTTTGAAATATTTTTCTAATTTCTTCACCAAAAAAGCTGAAGTAAACGTTGTTGCTCCATGACCCCACTGCTGGGCAGGTGGTGTCTATCAAATGAGATAACAAACTTCCCCATGTAGGAATACAGTGTTTCCTGGAAATGTCCCACCTTAAGAAAAAGTCAAAGGGGCCTTTGTCTTAGGGTTCTGAATGGTAACTTAAGATTTAAAGTATGGCCCATAATTGTATGAGCTGGGTATAGTTATGCTGACACAGTAGTGGCATTTTCAGAACTCTATTCTAGAGGGAGATTCCTTCACTGTGCAAGTTACAAAGTTTATGTCATTAATTTGTTGCTAGACTATGTGTCTCTTAGGTAGGGAAATTTGAGAAAATAAAAGACAGATGATTCCCAAGTGGTGAAAATGATAGCACGAGTCCTCAAAAGACAAAGTGTTTCCTTTATCTGCCTTTCTTGCCCAAAGGGGCATATTAGACACTAGATAATTACCTTGTGAACTCATGTTGTTTACACAAATGGATTGGTTAGTATGAAAAAAATCACATTAATGGCCTGTGAGATGCAGATGAAGTAATTATTGAGATAGCTCTATCAAAACACTAAGTCACTCTGATTGAAAACGTTTGAATTAGTCTAAGAACATGTGGTGTGCCCCAGTAATTTTGGCATAAATATTTCACTTCAAATCACAAGAGTTAAGATACAAGCTTAATTTGTTACTTCAAATAACTATTAATACACTTGCTATGTGAATTAACATATTTATTTTAGTGTTCAAAGTGTATAAGCAGACAGGATCACAATATCATTTGATAATTTCCAATTGCATGCTTTAGGTTATTAGAAAAACATCATGTTTGAAAAAAAAAGAAGACCCACTATTTTTAAAATCAAGATACCGTAAGTAAAGAGAATTAGTGCAAAAAGTTATTAAGGTGGCATGAAACATATGTTTTAAACACAGGAAACAGAAATCCCAGAAGGTATTCTCTTCTGAAAGATATTATATTCATTAACATAGTAATTCTGCCCCCCAAACCACTCTCCTTTGGCATTTGTTACTTAGCCATTTAAAGTTCCACTGTCTAGGGACTAGCAGTTGGCATAATGGCTGTGTCACTGGACTCCCATGTAGTCAACTCTGGTTCAAGTCCCTGACCCCGTGGCTTAAACACACTGGTGCGTGTGCGTGTGTGCCCATGATCCTGGGAAGAGAATGGAGAAGGGATTGCGGCGTGGCCATCTCTCTGCAGGGGTGATTTCTCATTTTCATTCTCTCTATCTCTTTCTGTCTTTCTGGTGAGCACACGCATCCTATAGCAAAAACCTCTGGGAAAAAAAAAAATACACTGTCTAACAAACTGCTGAATCTGTGGAATGATTTTTTTTTTCCCTGAGTTCACTGTTGTGCAGACTACATTTTCAGTTGAAGTCTTAACACTTCATACTGACTTGAAATATGTCTTTTATACTTGCATTTTCTTTTGGTTTATTTTTGCAAGTCTTGAGGAAAGTATCTTGGTGTTCAGGATTTAGCAAATTTTGTGATGTTTAAGAGGACATCTTTCAGAGTCTGGAGTTCTAGCCATACAACAAGACAGTGGGATTGAATAAATCTGTCTGTGCACTACTATATAGATCTGCTATGTGCTCTGTGGGAGAGAAAGAGTATTAGTCATCTGCTCTGATTAAAAAGAAATTAACTGAATCTCTCTTAAATGGAAATGTTTCCTATATTATGATATAAATATATAAGGTATCATATTCTTGAAACTTGGTATTGGTGGGGGATTACTAAATATTACAGTGTACCAATTATTATTAATTTCACATGGGAAGTTTAAATTCTGCTATAAGAACAGAAGCCAAAAACAGCATTAGCACAACATTTTCATGAGCTTGAAAAATTGGTAAGCTTGATAGCTTTCCTGAAGGGGAACATACACACTTAACAATGAACAAGAGAAAGATATGGTTTCGGGTACAAGTAATACTTGAATGCATATTTCTCTTAGAACATGTTACCTGACAGCTAATAATCATATAGGATTCTGAAAAGCATGTAAATGAACTAGAGAATTCATAATAATTTCTGAATGTTCTCTGGGATCTGATACATGCTATGTAGAATTAAAACCAGATGGGAAATCTGACCCTGGGACTATGGTCAGAGATTGTTAAGAAGGGATGCCAAAGTGTCTCTGTTACCTTCTTTGCCCAAGATTGCTCTCAGATACTACTTAAAAGAAAAAAAGGGTAATTAACTGAGAATTTTCAGAGGTAGCATTTAACAGACAAAAGCATGTAAGGTTCTCTGTTAACAACAACAAAAAGTGTTCTGTAATTTTTGCTTTATAAATATTAAAATTTTTAAAAAGTAGTATTTTTAAAGTTACAGAACAAGCACAAGTACTGAGAAGGATTTTGCTTCAGTCAAAAACTAGTCTTCTCATGGGACCAACATGTGGCTGGACTCCCATGTAGTTGACCGCAGTTCGAGTCCTGGACCCGTGGCTTAAACTCATTCCAGGCGCGTGTGCGTGCGTGCCCAAGATCCTGAGAAGAGAATGGAGGAGAAGGGATTGTGGCATGGCCAACTCCCCTGGGGGGTGATTCCTCGCTTTCTGTCTGTCTCTGTCTTTCTGGCAAGCGCATGTACCCTATAGCAAAAACCTCTCAAAAAAGTAAAGAAAGGAAGAAAAGAAAAGAAAAAATAACCAGTTCTTCTCTTTTTAATTGACTATAACTTCTCCAGATTGTAACTATTTTGCCACAATTAAGCATACTTGCAAAGGTGCTACATATTAAATTGTATTGACACAAACTTATCTAATCTTTGAGAAGCATAATGTATGAGGGAAAAGGACAGAATCAGTAAAAGGATTAAGAGTTTCACTAGGGAAAATAATTTCTAAGAGATGATTTGTGGAATTAGCACTGATAACTTTTTTAAAAGGATTATTTTATCCCTTTACACTGTAAAGTTATATGTAATCCAATATAATATAAAGAAGATTATGGTGATAATAAAAATAAAAATAAAAAAGAGTTATTGAAAAATGAAAAAAAAAGAATTATTTTATTTAACTTTATTTATTTATTTATTTTAATTTGACCAGAGAAGGCAGATTGAGAGAGAGAGAGAGAAGGAAAGTAAGAAAGCAAGCCAACAGGTCCAGGATTTGAACCGTGGTTGGCCATGTGGGAGTCCAGCTCCCTTAACCACCATGCCACCTGCCAGCCCCCAGCACTGATAACTTTAAACAAACAAATCTAATTTCCAAATCAGAAAATCAATAAATTTTCTGGTCTTCTTACCACATCCAACAGTCATACCATGTAGCTCCTCTAGGGGTTATAAATCAATATTAGACAAAAAACACACAGAGTCTCATTCTGTTGTAATCCTTTTGCCTCATCCTCCTTGCTGAGACCACCAGGATCCATCAGTGTGCCCTGCTTTTAGGTTGGACTGAGAATTTCATTCAGGCCTCTCATGTGGTCCCAGACTGTATAGCACTGGCAATTAGCAGTACATGACACCACAGCTGGGTCTCAATATTAGACTTTAATCTCAGTCCTGCTTTACCCATGCTAAGACCTACTGAGGGATAACTCAACTAACTGATCTAAATTGGTGTGCATGTAGCTAGTGGGAAGGGAGTTAGGCATTGGGAAAAGATTATAGAAAGGAGAGGGGATGAACATTACTGTGAAACAATGCTTCACATTTCATTTGTCTAATATAAAAAAAAGCAGACAATCACATTTATATTGGGATTCTTCAGAGAAACAGAAACAATAGGATATATGTATACTTCACACACACACACACATATATATACACATACATCTGTGGAAAGAGGAGTGGATTTACTATGAGAATTGTCTCATGCAGTGATTGAGGAGAAGAAATCTAATGATATGTTCTCTGCAAGTTGGAGAACCAGGAAAGACAGTGGGGTAATTCATCAGAGTCCCAGGGCCTGAGCACTTCAGAGGGGCTACTGGTTTAAGTTCTGGAGTCCAAAAGCCCAAGTTGCTGGAAGATGTCTGAAGATAGGTGATGAATGTCCCAGCTCAAGGAGACAGCAAATTTGCTTTTCTTCTGCCTTTTTGTTCCAACTGAGCTTGGAACAGGTTGATAATGTTTACCATATCGTGAGGGCAAGTCTTTTTCAGTCTAGTGATTTAAATGGTCATCTTATCTGGATGTCCCTTCTCAGACACACCTAGAAATAATGTATTTTTACCTACTAGCTGGATAATTCTTAATTCAGTCAAGTTTGTGCATACAATCAAGTATCACAGTTTTATTGCAAAACTATAGAGTATTTTATTTGAGAGAAAAGATTTTTTTTAATTATTTTTAAAATATTAGATGTAGATAGTGACTCTCTACTGATAGACTAACATAGTGACTTTCTTCCAAGAAGTACAGTGTGGAAAGGGGGAAAAAGAATCATTTATAATGGAAAAATCAAACACTACTTCAGACTGGTGATGAAGGTCAACACCAACAATGATATGTCATGGTCATTGCATGTACCCTTCGTAAAATGTGATGAGAATCACACTTTACCTCTGTGAGCTTCCTCTAGAAATTCATAACCCCAGTCTAGTCATAAGAAAACTATCAGGCAAAATGTAAGGAAATCCATATGAACTGTAGTTAATAATGTATCAGTATTGATTCACTAGTTGTGACAAATGTAGCACAGTAAGGTAACATGTTAATATCAGTGTGGAGTACATGGGGACTCTGTATGATCTTCCCAACTTTTCTGTACATCTAAGATTAAAATTTAAAAGTTTATTACAAAAATTAATTGGCAGTCGGGGAACCAGCAGTTAGCGTAATGGCTATGTCGCTGGACTCCCATGTAGTCGACCGCGGTTCGTGTCCCGGACCCGGTGGCTTAAAACTCATACTGGGCGCGTGTGCGTGCGTGCCCAAGATCCCGAGAGGAGAATGGAGGAGAAGGGATTGCGGCGTGACCATCCCCCCTGGGGGGTGATTTCTCGCTTTCTGTCTCTGTGTCTCTCTCTGTCTGTCTGGTGAGTGCACACGCCCTACAGTGAAAATCTCTCAAAAAAAAATTAATTGGCAGTTATCTACAAATAATATTAAAATCTTTTTTGAAAAATAATATTGTTAACTAAAATTATCCTTTAGATAAGTGCTTCTGTACTTATATGATTGTTATTACATTTATATACCTAACTTGGGCCAAGTAAATTAAAACATTAAATATTAAAAATAAAATACTATAATAGAAGACTAAATATCATTTCACAGCACTTGTCTAAGATTCAATGTGTTAGAAAGAAAAAAATGGTAAGGTCAACCCATGTCTTATTGGTTAAAGTAGCTGGATCCCATATAGCCCACTGTGCTCTTCCAGTCTTGAACATTGGCACTTAGACAGAAACATGGTGGGTGCATATCCATGTGTCCCCAAAATCTCAAAAGGAAGGAGAAATGAAGGAGAAGGGATTTTACTGTGACCATTCTCATGGGGGATGCTTTCTCACTTCCCTTCTCTCTTTCTCTGTCTGTTTCTCTTTGGTAACTACAAAAATATTATAAAAGATTAGTATATCAATATTTTTGAACCCGCCTAAGCAGTGTGAACCTTTAGATAACACTACTAAAGTTTAAAAATATATAAAGAATTTCAAATTATTAACATTTTAAAGTCAAGAGTTCAGTAAAAACCATGAACAATCAGAATGCTTGAGGGACACAAAAATGGAAAATTATCTGTTGATGATAATGTGTATGATAATACCTTTAACTGGACTAATATATAGTGTATTCATGCTAGGAAAACTCATTTTACATGCTGGAATGATACAACAGTGAATGTACAAAAAATAATGAAAGAAAAAAGTGAAAGAAAAAATAATAAAATTTTTAAAAAGCCATGTACAGTATACACAAGGGTAAAGAAAAAGTAGGGATTGACATTTTGCCTTTGAAGAAATACAGGAAAAATTTTAAATAAATCATTAAACACAATGCCCTGTACACAGTAGTTTCCCATTTAATAGTGGTTAAATATATTGATAGCGTATGTGTGTATTATTATACACATGTAATTATAAAACTTATAAATACATGATAATAAAATGGTAGTCAAGTTAGTATATACATAAATTGTTGGTAGTGAAAAAAAACATGGCAGCTGGCGACATAGTGGTTAAAGCACAGAATTTACACATGACTGACCCCTATTCAAGTCTCAGACCTTGAAAATCATTCCAGGCATGTGTGCTCAAAATCCCAAAAGAAGAATGAAGGAGAAGGGACTGCAGCATGGCCATCACCTCCCCTAGGGGGTTATTTCTCACTTTCCCTTTCTCTGTCTCTCTGTGTCTCTCTCGGATAAGTGCATGACCTCCAGCAAAAGCCTAAAAATAATAAATAAAGTAATAGCCATTTAAAATAGTAACTGAAAGTCATAAAAATTATCATTAACTTTGATCCTGTTATCGTTCTTCTGTGACTCTCCTTATATGTATTTATTATCTATTGCTGTATTACCAGAAGTAGAGGTCTACAGAGATCCCCAGGCTGTCACTAAATGTTGGGCTAGATTTTCATGAGCTTTAAAGAATATGATTGGGAAATAGGTTGAAGGGGATCTGGGAAAAGTAATGTGGATAGGTCTCTCCAAATAGTCAGGTACCAGCACTGAGCCTGTGCTGGGGGGCTCTTCCCTAAGAGCATTTAGCCAATTGAACCATTCTTATCAAGGAAGGGGCAGCACTTCTAAACTAAAACAGATGCTTATTCTCGATATGTATTTGCTTTTCCTCCTCATAATGCCTCTGACAAAACTATCATCTGTGGATTTATTCAAAACCTCATCCACTATTATGATATTCCAAAAAACATTACTTATAACCGAAGAATTAATTTCGCAGTAAATAAAGTGTGATGGTAGGCTCATACTCATGGAATTACTGTTCTTACTATAAGTCCTTCTTGTTTTACCCAAGTCTTTATTAGTTGTCTGTTACTGAACAGCATCTAACCTCAAGTCTATGAATTTAAAATAACAAACATTATCTTACAGTTTCTGTAGGTCAGGAATATAGCTCCTCACTAAGCCGTGTTACTCTGGCTCAGGGTCTTTCATGAGGTTGCAGTTGGCCGTAATATGGTTTTATCTGAATACTCAACTGGTGCTAGTGGAGAGTTTCTACTTCCTGTTTCATTCATATGGTTATTTGTAAACCTTGGTTTCTTGTCAAGTGGGACTCTCCAGCCAGCCTCACAGCATAGTTCCTGAGTTCCTCTAGAACAAATAATCAAACAGAGAGTGTGACAAAGAAACTAGCCAGGAGAATACAGTCTTTTTATAATATAGCTTGGAAGGGACACAAAGCAAACTAATGTTGTTGGATTAGAGTCAAGCAAACTAATGTTGATATGTTAGAGTGATAGTATTATGCTTTTCTTTTTAAGTAATGTTTAATATTGATAAAACGTTCTTTTGCTTTTTTAAAATGGGAGACATGGTAACCTACTAGCAATGTTTAATGTTAATTTATAGTTTTAACTGTAAGAAACATCTAATTCTCAATATATGGATGTATGCTTAGAACTTTTGTAAAGTGAACATGATTGAGTATGATGACTTACTACGAAGCCGTTAACAATAGTGGCATTGTATTTTTTATAATATCGTCTTGGTGTATATAGCTTTCCATATATATATATATATATATATATATATATATAAATTTTCTATATATAT